>NC_091460.1:33550552-33876385 GCF_027789765.1 Dendropsophus ebraccatus | reverse complement strand
TAAACTCACTTTTTGTACTATTTACATTGTTTTTTCACTTCATTGTCACTAATTGTATATTGACTTGCTGTGTATAAAATCCCCCACAGAGGGGTGTGTGTTCACTGCTTGAAAAAGGCTCACATCGCTTGGGCTGAAACGTTGCATTGTCTCACATGGGCAAATAAATCACCTTTTTCACCGTATTTGTGGCGTGCTGCGGTATATTTTGACTGATATTGGAGACACCTTGGAATTGGGTGTTTACTGCTGGCACCCCTGCACCTTATATCTGAGTGCTGCTGGAATTTTTTTTCATAGATAGATAGATAGATAGATAGATAGATAGATAGATAGACTGACTTAATAAGAGAGATACGGGTGATGCAAGGACCTAGATGACAACCTGTATTGTGTTCTCTGTGATGCACAGATAAGAGTAGGTATTAGATTTAATACAGAAACCCCCCATAATAACTATGAGACAGCTACATGATCCCTCAGTGTAATATAAGTCTTGTTTTTCATGCCCTCCCCGTTTATGTAAAGCTGCACTAACCATGTGGAGGAATGGACGACTAAAGGCGTGTGGAAATATTTATACAGATGGACATAATTAGTACAATGTAACAACTTTCTCGGACCACATATTTCAATGCCCAGGGAGCGTATTAGGTCTAAGACTCTTTAGTTGCCAAGTATTGACTAGAGCTTAGAGAGACTGTCCATAATCGAAGACGAGTAAGTTCAAAGCCAAGAGACGTATTTATCTCCTAATGATATCCACTGGCCTCTGTTCAATCCTATTCTCATCCAAGTAGAAACCACTGGAGGAAACGGCCTCAGTGAAGACATACTCTTCTAATAGTATCCCGCAGGGATGTACCGGGGGTAGAACCTTTGTCATCACCACTTCATCTTCCCCAGCTGACAACATACAAAGCCCTGGAGAGAAGCAATAGACTTTTCAAAGAGATTGAAGCCTCCTTCTACATCGGAATGCTCAGTATCAATCTGTATACTCTTTTCTTAATTTCGGAGTCTGATTAGGAACAGATGGGGATGAAAACGTGGATAGGAAATTAGAAGGGTCTGTGTGACAACATTTGTTGCAATACAAGAGATGAGAACATTTCCTTAGAGCTTCGACAGCTGTTCTATTTACCTTGTGGTCAGGGGCTAGGGAATGCCCAATAGAGATTAGATAACACTCCTCATTTGTTTATTGCTATTAAGATGTAATGATTGTTACATGTAAACCATTCTCAGACATGTCTTAAGTGGAGAACATAAAGAAAATGTGACAAAAAAAAGATGATAATTGTGTCCACAATGGCTATTACAGAATCCACAATAAGCTGACATATTCTGTTCACTGCAAACGAGTTATCGGCTTTGCTGTGTAGATCGAGACAGGGTTAGCACAACCACATCTACAACACCATATCCCACCAAGTCACTGTGACCTCAAGATCTAGGTGCCTCTAACTGGTTCTGTAGTTTATTGCCTACACTTTGTACTACCAGGTACTCCGCTTCGTTTTTTTTTTACATTAACAGATCGGCGTGGGGATGCCGGTGGCACGGCCCCTTTTTTGAACCCTCTCTGTGATGCGGCTTCATGGAGGGAAGATCATCAAACTGGGGCAGGCGGGCTTACCCCCAGTGCTCCGGGGTGGGCCGGAGCTCGGAATAGACCGGCGCTGTTGCACAAGAAGTGGACAGTGGTTCAAAAAACGGACCGCACCACCGACATCCCTGCTCCGGCGTCAGTCTGTTAAAAAAAAACAAAAAAAACAAAGCAATGTACCTGGTGGTATATTCGCTTTAAGTAATAGGTTAGGGTAGCACTGGGGTGAAACAGAAGTGTAAGCAGTAAGCAGTAAGAGAAGTGTAAATGGTATAACCAAGGCTCCATATTGGATATCAAGTAGAGACATGAAGCCAATAAGAGACATCCCAACGTTGCTGCCATGAAGATTACCAAGATCGTTCTTGTATACAGAGTCTTTACAAGGCTCAATCGTGCAGCCGACCTATCTGAGCAATTGCTGGATGTTTTTTACGGTCATTCAAATTCATCATTGTTGACGGCACATCGCCTGTTTAGGCAGCAATAGCAACAATAACAATGACTTTATAGGCTGCACAAAAATTCTAATCATCCATAGAATGAGTGCTCCTCCTTTGTTGGCTGATTGCTGAACATTTTACACGGCCTGAGTATCCTAGGAACGTTTATTTACACAATTATCGGACTGTGTGTAATAGGGCTTTTCCTCCCTATTTCTAGATAGATCTGTGGTGACCCAGGGGTGCATGGTGTTATCTGCAGAGCTGATGTTCCAGGGCCACTAGGGCACCTGCCACAGGGTTCGGAGCGGTAGCAGCTCTCCCTAGATATCAGTACACTCCTGTTAAAGGTTCTCCATGGTGTTCTCTCAGTAGTGCAGTGGTGCAAGTGTTGGCACTCTGTAAGAGATTCTGACAACCTTGGAGATAATACTTGAAAAAGAGGAATGACCTCTACTCACGACTATGACTGATCCGTCGGTGCTGGAAGAGATCACAGAGTGCCGGATCCAGTAGTACAGGCCCTAAGTGTGCACGACTGCTCCTCAAATTACACTAAGAGAATTGAGCAGGAGGCAACAGGGTACCATGGTGTAAGCAACTTCTCCAGCCACTTTAAGATACATCTTTGTTTAGACTTGAGAAGACCTGAGATACTTGGGAGCGACAATCCCTCACAACGTCAACAGGTGAAGTCCCCCCTTCAGAGGTAGTCACCACTTTAGTAATTTAGCAGGCAATGGCCTGGTTTGTAGGAACTTGAAAGAAAAGCAGGATGCAGTATGTTGGTTACTCAGGCCCCTGGTCACAGGCCCAGGCCGTACAAAGGACTCCCTTAGGAACTTGCTTCTGTGCTGCTGCACTCAGGATCTAAACTAGACTATTCTCCAAGCAATCTGAGAACAGGGCTATCTCCAAGTAAGGTCTGGGACTTATAAGAGTTTTATAATACGTCTCCTATTGGTGGAGCAGGCTATGTGGTAACTCTATACCTGATTTTTAGGAGGGCTGTCAAGTGACACATAGCAATTAACCCCTTTAGATCCTTCAGCCTGTGCTTGCTATAGGAAAAAACGGTTAGTGACACCTAGTGGGCAAGAAGCAGTAGGCACCTTTTAGCCAAAGATTAGCCTGAAATACAATCAACATTAGTGCCGACCTACATACATACAGAGACAGCCGTGGCACACAGAAGAAACAGAATTTAAAACCAAAAAATGCACGAAAGAAACACATAGAAGCACCAGCTTAACCAGAAGCTTCCTTACAAGGAATTGCTAGAAATGTGAGCTTTTCATCTCTTCCTTTGAAAATCTAATATTTGCTCATGCACATAATAGTCATATTTGGAAATAGCGGCAGAGAGTCGGTGTACTGTAGCCCCCTCACCTTTTCTCCCCCCGGGAAAGTAAAGAAAGCTCATGCATTTGATCTTATCAGGCATATATATATACACACACACAGTTCGGAATTGAGTAATTTAATAGAATCTAGAATGTAAAAATGCAAATACACTCAATATTGAAAATCCTTCTTTCACATGCAATTTAAGTATAATATGTCTAATATGAAAAGCCAAAAATAACAAATCAGCTATCCTCTACTAACAACCATAGTAAAGAATAAAGCTTCCAGAAGATTCCAGAATCTTTCACGGCTGATAACACACACTATGTTTGAATAATATGGAGAATTACTATTGCTACAGTAAGACTAGATTCACAGATACCGTATGCGCAGCGAATTTCATGCAGCGGATACCAAACTGTCATTTTCAATGAGATTACCTACTCGCAGCGGGATTGTCATCCCGCTGCGAGTATGTAAATGCTGGCCTCCTTAACCCTCCGCCGCCCAGAGCCTCTGATGCAGCCGAAGCGTGGACCAGATAAAGTATGTTCCAGGCAGTGGTGGTTAAGGGGGCCGACATTTACATACTATCAGTGGAATGACAATCCCGCTGCGAGTATGTAATCTCATTGACAGTTTGGTATTCGCTGTGAACTGGCAGCATGAAGTTCGCTGCGGATACAGTATGTGTGAATCTAGCCTAAAAAAAAAGTTTATAAAAAATACATTTAGGGATACTCCAGTGAATTTCTGCCTTGTTTTTTACTTCTATGAAAAAATCTCAAGTCTTACAGTACTTATCAGCTGCTGAATGTCCTGTAGGGAATGCTATATGTCAGGGACTGTCCAGAACAGTAGCAAATCCCCATAGAAAACCCCTCCTGCTCTCCAGACTGAAAAGAATACAATTTCGGGTACGTTCACACTTGCCGGATCCGCAGCATATTTTCTGCTGCGGATCCGCAGCAGATCCGCAGCAGAGTTCATTTGAATAACCGAACACAGCATCAAATCTGCACAATCAAATCTGCTGCGGATCCGCTGCAGATCTGCTGCGGATCCTGTAGGTGTGAACGCACCCTTCCAGTAGATTTTTTAACAGAGGAAAATTACAAATCTCTGACACTTTCTGGGATCAGTTGATTTGAAATATTTTTTTAGTTTTTTGCAGAAGTACCCCATTAAAGGTAATGAAAAAAAAAAGAGTTAAAGATCAAAAAAGTGTAAATATATATATATATATATATATATATATATATATATATATATATATATATATATATATAGTAATGATATGGGTAGGGCTCAAGTATGACATAGGAGCAAAAAAAAGAAGGAATAAAGGAAGATAGAGAGGGAGAAGGGCGGGAAGAAGGGATGTGAGAAAGTAAGGATGATGGGAAAGCTGGAAGGAATGAAAAAGCAAAGGAAGGAAGAGGGAAGGAAGAAATTAAATAGGAATATAGGAAGAAAAGTAAGAGGACAAAAGAAAGAAGGAAGAAAAGATGGGAGAAAGGAATGCTAAAAGGAATACAGAAAAGAAAGAAAGAGGGAGGGAGGGAGGGAGAAAAGGGAATTAGTGCAGTAGGAGGGAAGACAGGGGGAAGGGAGGAAGGAAGGAAGACAAAGGAAGGAAGGAAGGAAGACAAAGGAAGGAAGGAAGACAAAGGAAGGAAGGAAGACAAAGGAAGGAAGGAAGACAAAGGAAGGAAGGAAGACAAAGGAAGGAAGAAAGGAAGGAAGGAAGACAAAGGAAGGAAGGAAGACAAAGGAAGGAAGGAAGACAAAGGAAGGAAGGAAGACAAAGGAAGGAAGGAAGGAAGGAAGGAAGGAAGGAAGGAAGGAAGGAAGGAGGGAAGGAAGACAAAGGAAGGAAGGAAGACAAATGAAGGAAGGAAGGAAGACAAAGGAAGGAAGGAAGACAAAGGAAGGAAGGAAGACAAAGGAAGGAAGGAAGGAAGGAAGACAAAGGAAGGAAGGAAGGAAGACAAAGGAAGGAAGGAAGGAAGACAAAGGAAGGAAGGAAGACAAAGGAAGGAAGGAAGGAAGGAAGACAAAGGAAGGAAGGAAGGAAGGAAGAAAGACAAAGGAAGGAAGGAAGGAAGACAAAGGAAGGAAGACAAAAGAAGGAAGGAAGGAAGACAAAAGAAGGAAGGAAGACAAAAGAAAGAAGGAAGGAAGGAAGACAAAAGAAAGAAGGAAGGAAAGATGGGAGAAAGGAATGCTAAAAGGAATAAAGAAAAGAAAGAGGGAGGGAGGGAGGGAGAAAAGGGAATTAGTGCAGTAGGAGGGAAGACAGGGGGAAGGGAGGGAGGGAGGGAGGGAGGGAGGAAGGAAGGAAGGAAGGAAGGAAGGAAGGAAGGAAGGAAGGAAGGAAGGAAGGAAGGACGGACAGTAGTATGGCGGATAGGGTGGCGGAAGGAAGGGAATTAGTGCAGTAGGAGGGAAGACAGGGGAAAGGAAGGGAGGAAGGGAAGGTGGCAGGTAAGTAAGGATGTGAGGAAGGGAAGGGAGATATGAAGGATAAAAGGAAGGAAGAAAGGGGGACAGAAAAAAAGAAAGTGGCCATATAGCAAGGAAAGACAAGACAAAAAGGAGGGAAAGATGGATCAACAAAGGAAAGGGGAAGAAAGAAGGAAGATGGGGATAGAAGGGAGTAAAGAAGAAAGGAAGGTAGGGAAGTATAGCAAGAGTATGGAATGGGGATAATAGTAGAAAATAAAAGATGCATAAAAGGGAGGTAAAGGGGATAAAAGCATGATGTGGTAGGTAGAAAGAAAGAAATCCTGTTCAGGGGCAGTATCTGGTGGCACCATTTTATTTCCTTAGGGCTTCCCAGGATAAAACAAAGGAAAAAACAAAGGAGTGCCACTGTAAGCACAATGGATAGGTATTAGAGTGAAATGAAATAGGAGATAGATAGATAGATAGATAGATAGATAGATAGATAGGCAGGCCACGTGGTGCTCCGGTTCCCCCACACTCACTCATCAGCTGCTACAGGACTGATATATGAATGTGCATTTTCTATACTTGATTTCTGATACAGAAGCTTCACACATATTTTTTGTCGTTTCCTGAGCTCAGTAGGTGCGGTGACACAATCCTATATGTATGCAGTATGAATCCATAGTCCAGTATGAGGTCATGCAGTTCAATAGAAAATCCATCACTGGTTTCACATAGAAGACAGATACCTGGCCATCGGTGTGGAATAATGTAAATCCTGTGCTATTATGTATCGTATAGGGAGATAGAGAGCGGCGTCCTCATATACTCAGCCCCAGTACACACAATCCCTCCCATGGAATTACTGGGAAATAAACTGCCTTAGTATATCTGTGCACATAGAGCAGCTGTTCTGTGCAGTATTACACCCTAAGGATAGATGCTGAAAGACCTCTTCCATCTTCAGGCCTGTCTTGGAGACTGAGCAAAGGCCCATAGACAATACTAAGATTAGAAAGTTCTTGTTTCAGCCCAGTGGCAGACTTTAAAGCCTTGGCCCCGAGCCCGAGGACCAGATGTTTTTGCTTGCACTTCCTCCGCAATAGTAAATAAAGTAAAGGAATCCTGAAAATGAAATAGAACCTCTGTTGATTTAATTTGTTTGCTCTTTCACCACGACTCAAGTCGTCTCAAGACGGAGCTGCCGAAGGGAAGACAGTAATTAGATGTTTACGAAGAGACCGCTAATGTGATCAGTGCTGTACCGCATGCAAGTTCTTACTGGCTTGGGGGCACTTTTCCTGCTTTGAGGGCTCTATCTGCACATGAGAGAACAATTTTAGCTACATAGTTATGTCTACAAGGAGTAGATGGTATAAAATGATCTCTTGATGCATTGGTTGTGTACTTAAAGTGTTGTTCCATCTTGGGCCATATGCACTTGGCAGAACTGTATGCAGGAGGGTATAGGGGGCACATTAAGGCCCTGTGGTTCCATATATGCTTCACCTGAAGCAATGATTCTAGTGGGATAAAGACCCATAGTAACAGGTTTTGTTTATAATATCCTTAAAATAGGACATTAATATCAGATTGTGGGGCAGTGGAGTCTAGGCACCCCTGCGAATTTACGTAACTGGGTGCACATATAGACCCTGTCATTACTATTTATTTGGCTCCACAGACCTGTTTAGTAGCAAATATGCAGGATATTGCAGGCGAGTACCATTCACCCCATTAAAGGCATACTGAGGTACAGTGGGGAACCATAGGCTTCAATTATTTGATTGCTTTGACCTCCCCAGATTTAAAGAGGTTAACCACTGTACCACAACCGTTCACAAGCTATATGTAAAGCTCAGCCCTCTTCACCCACTTATACTTATACAACTCTATGAAGGCCCCTCTATACATGGTGGCTGCCAGCTGCTTTCACCAACTAATATTCAGTGACCAGCATTGGAGAGTACTCTGATCCTGGTTATTTAACAATCTAGATTCCACAACCAATAAAGCTCTCAACACGTAGATGATTATTTGACCAAATTGTAATCAGCCCCAAACCAATGCAATCGAGGGGTTCCATTTCAGCCGGAAGCCTTCTGAAGGCCTCTGTGGCTGTCATGTCAGATCTGCTAGCACAGACTGTAAGGCTGACGGATGTTTCTTCCGATTTCTCAATACATCTGTCATGGTTATGACCAGCACCTAAAAGACGAAGTCAAAGGATGCCAATAGGTTCCCATGGCAGCCGGGAGCCTTTTGAAGGCCTCTGTGGCTGTCATGTCACATCTGCTAGTACAATCTGTTGCAATGACAAATATGGATACTGATCTACCCATAAACATGATTGTTAAGCATGGCCGAATGTTCACATGTTCTCTATAAAGAAAGAGGGGGTAGGCTACTGTCAGACAGTTTTGGTGGTGACTTATCTTTCAGAGAACAAATTGGTTTGATAGTTCACTCCAACATGCCTAACATGCCTCTTTTTTCCCCAACATCTTCTGTTGGGAGAGACAGGAGGCTGTCATATTTTAGACAGTCGGCTGGCCATGCCAAAGTTGATGGTTTGGCAAACTTTTGATCAAAGTGTATAGGGACCTTCTTGATTGAGGCAGATTTGGCAATATGCAATAGGTTCCCTTTTACTATGTGCAGTTTATAATTCTGGTATGTTCCTATGTGGTAGAAGGGCCTTTGGACCACATCAGAGTCCAATTGCCACGGCTCCCTTTGCACCCCTTCTGTATATATAAACCTAACTCCAATGCTTTCATTCTTTGATAGCCAAAGATCCAGGTCTTCACGTACAATGTGCTCAGTGCTCAGCAGGGGGTCTATTTTGCAAGGGTGTGTGAGTGAACCAGGAGGTCTGACAGGTGGAGAGATTGCAGACCCACATCTGGGAAGGGGGGGGGGGGGTAACGTCTTGTGATCTTGATAAACACATAGCTGCATGTACTAGGACATCTGTAAACCAGAATATGTATGTACCCTCATAGGCAAGCCATCATTACAGGGTAATTCTCAAGTATTATACACATGTATTAATCTCCCCCTGGAATCAAACATTGCTCAGCACATGCATCGCAGGTGGAAAAATGGATGTGAATAATCTATGTGGATAAATCAGATTTTCAAGTCTGTTGAGATATTTTTTTTTTTTTTCATGCAGTCAAAATAGGCTCCTATTTTCCCCACCTTTAATTCACACTTATCCCAAAAGCCCAATGCAGTACCCATTCACAAGAAGGGGAGTAGAGAACAGTCCAGTAACCACAGGCTGGTTAGTTTGACATCTATATTAGTAAAGATGATAAAAACGCATGCAAAGAGTAGACAACTTGATGGATCCAAACCAGCATGGCTTTACTGTGGGCCGATCATGTCAGACTAATCTCATTGATTTCTTTGATTATGTCACAAAAGTGCTGGATGAAGGTGGTGCTGTGGATATTGCCTATCTAGACTTCAGCAAAGACTTTGATACAGTTCCCTATAAAGAGCTGATAGAGAAGTTAGAGAAAATTGGGCTAAACCCCTGGATAGTTCAGTGGATTTGTGGTTGGTGAAGAAGAGATATCAGAGGGTTGTTATTAATGCTGTATTTTCTGAGCAGATACTGGTTACCAGTGGTGTACCTGAAGGGTCAGTTTTGGGTCCTGTGCAAAGTGTGCAATCGGGTGGATATTCCTGAATGTGTCAGTAATATGGAAAATGATTTAGCTTCAATAGATATGGGGTCCAAACAATGGAAACTGCAGTTTAATGTTTCTAAATGTAAAATAATGCACTTGGGGAGAAGGAATCCTCAATCCGAGTATCAAATCGGCAGTTCTGTGTTGGCAAAGACTTCAGAAGAGAAGGATTTAGGGGTAGTGATTTCTGACAGTCTTAAAATAAGTCACCAGTGCAGCCTGGCGGTGGGGAAAGCAAATCATATGCTGGGGTGTATCGCTTGAGGTATAACCAGTAGGAAGAATACCGTTTCCACATAAAGGTATTGGTAAAATAGAACAGGTCCAAAGACGGGCTACAAATATGGTGCAGGGTGTCAGGCATAAAACATATCAGGAAAGACTTAAAGAGGACCTATCACCCCCTGTGTCGGGGCAGAGTATGGCCGACCCCCCGGTGCAGACCCATATACTTACCTCTTCCTCGAAGTCCTGCTCCAGGACCCGGTCCTGCCACTGAGGAATCCCCGTCTGAAGCTGTACGCGCACTCACCAGATATGAGTCCGACGTCCATAGAGAATGACTGGAGCCGTCATTTTCTATGGGCGTCGGACTCATCTCTGGTGAGTGTGCGCACAGCTTTGGACGGGTACTTCTCAGCGGCAGGACCGGGTCCAGGAGCCGGACTTCGTGGAAGTGGTAAGTATATGGGTCTTGCACCAGGGGGTCGGCCGGGCTCTGCCCCGGCACGGGGGGGGGGGGGGGGGAAGGTTCCCTTTAAGGATTTAAATCTGTAAAGTCTGAAGGAACTCACTTATATTTTTAATAATTTGAATCAAAAGCTTTGACTATGTTAAGAGGCTAAATAAGGTCCAAGATGGAAGAAACTGAACACAAGAACAAGGAGCCACAATCTAAGGTTACTTGGGAACAAGGAGTGACATTGTGAAATATCACATTAAGTTTGGTGATTACTGACTCGGACAAAGGTGATACCAAGGGTTACGGGGCAAAGACACAACATTAACCCTAGGCATACAGCCATGGAAGCAATAAAAGATAGTGAATGAGTCACTGGTAGTGACGGAGTTAATGGTATATGGTAAGTAGTGGTCTACTTATCTTTTCAGACTATGGACACATCTGGTGCCCATTCATTGGTCCCCAACTAGGCTGCCAGAGCTGAAATCCCAAAATAAATATTGACCTCAAACTAAAAGGTGAGACCCCTAAATAAATACAGATCAGACAGACTTTAGGTTGTGTGTGGAATTACAACTCTGCTCTATTCTCTCCTATGGGACCGAGCTGCAATACCACACACAAATTAAGGACAAGGGTGGCGGTGGCTGTTTTTGGAAGAAAGCTGTCATGTTTTTGTGGTCCCAGTAAGCCCCATTAATACTGTTCTTGTTATACCTTAGGCAGGAATTGATGTCAGTCCCTTCATAAAACGGAACATGGTTGTAGCATAGTATTACTAGGCACAGTGAGCAATACTTTGGCTGTAGTTGTCTGTAATAGAATTTGATGTTCACCATTATAGGTAATGGCATTTCTGTAATTAATTTCTTATGAGTAATTTTCCCATGATTCAGCTCAGAATAGTTCAGAAACTAATCATTCTGTTCTCATCAAATTAACATCTTGAAATTTGCCAAGTTTTGAACTAGGGAAGAAAAACTCCACCCAAATGTAAGAACACAGCCTTAGGCTATGTTCACATTTTATTTTGAAGTAAAGAAAAGAAAAAAACGGTAGTAAAAAAAAAAAATTAAGAAAACCTGCCATGCTCATTATTACGGTCGTCCTGAAAATACCTCCATTATTATAAAAAATTGCAAGTTTTTGTCAAATAAATCACAACAGAGACTCCACACTAGACCAATTTAATAGCGTAGGTGGCACCGCACCCTCCATGCAATTTGTACTGGCCTGTGCCCTAACACAAAAAACAGACTAATTATTCCAAAGCAGGATAAAAATAATATACTTAAAAAATACTTAGAACACCCATGTGAGTACCAATTTCTGCACTAGAGGCCATAAACCAAATGAACCACAGAGTAGGGGATGCCACAACAACCAACAGGTATAGTACGGGGGAACATATAGGGACACTCTGCACTCCTAACAGTACAGTACTCTCCCTGCCTTTTGGGGTTACCCACCTCCTTAACAGGGTAACCCCAACCACAGTGACATTCCCTACTCTTCCTCTACGTGCAAGACAGATAACAAACACACAAATAACATAGAAATACACAAAAAGTGACTACCAATAACAAAAACCAAATCCAACGCGTATCACCTGTGTAATATATACAGGATCATCAGGGATATAATGGTGTCAAAACAAAAACTAATAAATGTAGTGTGAAAAATAATAATAAACAGCACCACCTACACTACCCCTGGTGGGCTGCTAGATGATAGAACACGGAGCAGATCTATAGTATAGTGGTGCCCTGAGTACTTCATGTGTATTATAGAGCCATAAGATGTCACATAGGCTGGATAATAGCAATCACACAGGTAGCTAGAATAACTTAGATATAAACACAGATGCAAATATTGTCCAAGTCAGCAAGCCTGAGTGAGTAGAAAAAAAAAGATGAGAATATAACCGGGCTGTGCTCTAGAGATGAGGGCGCTACATCATGGTGCTGATCCCCTCCGGAGCATGCCTCATTTCGAGTGGATGACGGGCTACCTACTAGTGGTGGATGGGATGAGTATACACGCATAATTTATGCTGTTGTATATCTGCTGCACATCGTCAACAGTATCTAGCCTGGTGGCGTCATGTGCTTATCATGTGCATGGGATAGTCAGTTATCTCTTGAGTTCAGCCCGATTATATTCTCATCTATTTTTTTTCTACTCACTCAGGCTTGCTGTCTTGGTCAATATTATACAGGTGTAACACATTGGATTTAGATTTTTGTTATTGGTTATGTTATTTGTTATGTTATTTGTGTGTATGTTATCTGTCTTGCACTTAGAGGAAGATTAGGGAATGTCAATGTGGTTGGGGTTACCCTGTTAAGGAGGTGGGTAACCCCAAAAGACAGGGAGAGTACTATACTGTTAGGAGTGAACAGAGCGCACGGTGTCCCTCTATGTACCCCCATACTATACCTATTGGTTGTTGTGGCATCCCCTACTCTGTGGTTCATTTGGTTTATGGTCCCCTAGTGCAGAAATTAGTAATTTTGTAAGTATATTATTTTTATTTTTATAAAAGTTATGTTTTAGGGCCTTGAGTGCTCCAGGTTGTCCTGCTTTGGAATAATTTTGTCAAATAAAAGCAGCATGTGAACATAGCCTTAAAGGGGTATTCCCCCCAAAAAATTATTTTTACTATTATTATTATTATTAATACGTTGCTTTCTATCTTTCCAATATAAAGTTATCAAGGATTCTGCACAGTTTTGCTGTTATCTAGATGCATTCACCCTCACCGAATGCATAGAATCATCAAATCTCAGTCCAACCCGACACCACTCCCTGCTCCTGGCCCCCACCCTCCGAGTCGGCATCACGTGTCCTCAGTATCTTCAATGGGCCGGGAGTAGTGCTACTAACCCAGCACACTGAAGTGAGGGAGGACAGTGAGACGCTGACAGCAGCCCCCCCCTCCCCACTGTGTAACCCCATTCACCCCCAACCCCCCTGATCTCACCCCACTGTGTATCTCCCTCACCCTGGAGCTCACCGGCACTGTGTATCCCCGCCACCCGGAGCATACCCACAGTCTTTGCTACCCACACCGCAGCTCACCCGGTGGCCGCACCATGTATCTCCCCCCACACAACCCCTTCAGTCATCCCCCACCCAGGAGGCCATTACATTAAATGGAGCGTTGCTGCTGTCCTGGGAACCGCATCGATCCCCGCACCTCTTTGCCCGGAGCCCGCATCCTCCTCAGCCCGCAACTCTCGGCCGCCCCGTCTCGAAGGAAACCCCGTTGCAAAGGGGTGCCTCCCATTGGGACTTAGGAAGCTACGTATCAGGGTGGTTTGGTGATCTCCCCACTGGGAGGCACCTCTTGGCAAAAGGTTATTCCTTCTCTGGAGGAATATCTGGTTATTCCCGTGTTTTGAGACTTGCAACTGAGGCTCCACAGATCCCTTTTTCACTGATCTCCCTGAACTCAGTGATTGTCTCTTTAAATAAAAATTAACTGAGTTTTTTGTACAAGTGTCTAGTTGGTGGATTGTCTTTTTTCTAACAGGTGTAGGTTGGTAACCTGTATATGTGTATTCACTGCAACAGGTAACTGTAGTGTGTAACTCCTGCCACTTGGTGTCACTGTTCCACAGTACACTACTCAGGTTCAGCTGACAGTCCACACTTTATAATGGGTTAACCATTTGTGATTGTGTATATCCTGTGGCCCATCACAAGGCTTATTTATAAGTTATCCAAGTTCCAATCCCTGTTAAGGGTACTGTACCTCACACAACACTCTCCCCTCACACAGATGCTTCGGATCTAGTCACAGGGTGGGTTTTGCCCAATCCTAAAGCTCCCTGCAGAGGTAAGTGAAGAAGTAGTTTCAGCTTCTGTTAGTCTGTAGCTTGGCTGCAGCTCGGCCTAGTCTGAGGAGGAAAGAATATAGACTAGTCAGGTATCCAGTGAGTTATTTAGAGATTACAAAAGAGTTCCAGAACTAGACATATCTGGCTAGAGTACATAGTTGCCAACATTAGAAATTTTTTTCCAGGGACACTTAAGCATTAAAAAGGGGTGTGGCATATTGTGGGTGTGGTCTCGGTGGGGTGTGGCCTATCATGGGTGTGCATTCAAATTTTTCCAGTTAGAATTTATAGTCAGAACAACATAAAAGGAGCATTACACACTCCAGTATCAGGTCCCCACTATATTACACACCCCAGTTTCAGGTCCCCAGCATATTACACATCCCAGTTACAAGTCCCCACTATATTACACTCCCCACTCAGAGCAGGCTGAGACTCAGAGATAGCATTCTATTGACTGACTGGCTGCACTCCATATCATCTTTCTACTACCCCCTTCATCCTCCTGCCCCTCCGTCATCATATTACTACCCCTTCATCATCCTCCTTGCCCCTCCATCATCATACTACTCCCTTCATCCTCCTGACTTTCCATCATCATAGTACTACCCCTCTCATCCTCCTGCCCCTCCATCACCATACTACTTCCCCCTTCATCCTCCTCCAGTCACTTCATCATCATACCAGTACCCCTTTCAGCATCCTCTTGTCCCTTCATCTGTATTTAAAACAGAAAAAAAGCTATACTTAGGCTGGGTTCACACTGCATTTTCAGCATACGTTTAACAGATCCGTTTTTTAACGGACAAAAAAATAGTGTCAGCAACGTTTTTGTGTCCGTCAAAAAAAAACAGATCCATTTTTTTTATAATGGTAGTCAATGGAAAACGGATCAAAACACCTGCACACAAATGCATCCGTTTTTTGCAATCCGTTCTTCATCCGTTTTTTGCAAAAAAATGGATGAAAAAAAAGGATTGCAAAAACGCAGTGTGAACCCAGCCTTACCTAACCAGTATGGTTCCTCTAGTCCCCCAGGGACTCCTCTCCCTGCTCTGCATGAGTGACATCACTAGCGCTGGAAGGGGGCAGGGCTTACTGCGGTGGGGGCGGAGCTTCCTGGGACATGGTTTTGCCAGGGCTATCTCCTCTGAATCTGGACAGTCCCGGCAAAACCGGGACTGTTGGCATCTGTGAGAGTACCTATAGAGGAGTGAAAGAGATAGGGCTTGTGGCCAGGTCTCTAAATTGCGTCCCTCCAACTGTTGCAATACTAAATTTCCCATCATGCCTGGAAAGCCAAATCCAAAGCTTTAGCTCTCCGGGCATGATGGGAATTGTGGTTTTGCAGCAGCTGGAGGGCCATGCACTAGTGCATGAGGAAGTGACTAAGAAGTAGTGAGTAGAAGTAGAGGTTTATCTTGACTTAGAGAAGGTATAGGGACTGTCTTGGGGGGCTTGTCCAAGGGAGAAGGGTATACTCTGCCAGGATTAGTGTAGAGAATAGTACTTAGTGTGAGAAATAGAATACCCCTACTCACGTATGTAACAGACCACCTTCTGACCAACCAGATCAGGGAGTGCCAGGTTAGGTAGCACGAGCTCCAGGCCTATACAGCTGGACATCTTTACAAGAGTCTCTTTCATAAGAAAAAAAATCTCTTTCTCTTTTGGTCCCTGACAAGAGCTCTGGCCCCTGGACCAGGCCTGAATATAATTGCAGCAAAAACTCTCTCTGTGTCTTTCCCTCACCATCCACTACCAAAGACCCCTCACCAGGAACTAACAGCCTATACAGGGGTGACTGGGTCTAACCTCCTATTGGTGGGGCTGTGTTAGAAGAAAAGAGTGCGAGTAGCTGAGAGCTGTGTGTGGTACCTGCACCTGTGATTCATCAGAAACAGGGAACATAAAACAGCATAGTTAACCCTCAACCTTCAGCTGTGCTCTTACAAACAGATAGGGGAGAGTGAGACACCAAGTGGTGAAAGTGCAAAAGACAGCTTCATCCCCTTTGTGTGACACCTGACAGAGTTACCTTTATCCGGGTGACATAAAACTTAGTGAACCACCTGTAGCGGGACATTACACTTACAGTATATGCCTGAAAACAGTAATGTATTAATAGCTGCCAGGGCGATTGTCGAATGATTGGTTCCCTTTAAAGTGTACCTGTCGTTATAAATTTATAAAATCTAAATCAGAGTAGAGTAGATGTTTAATAAAGCAAGTTTGCAATATACATTCTTTATTTTTTGTTGTTGGTATCGTGCTGTAAAACAAAGCTGAACTTACCAGAAATCCAGGTCCAGTCTCCTGAAGGCAGATTTTCTGACTTGTGTTGGTTGTAAAAAAAAACAGAGTAAACACAGGTATTCCGGCCAGTACAGAGAGTCACGGCTCAATGTGTTCATCAATCACATGACTGCCTTCTCTCTGTGAGTGCTCGGATGGCCTGGGATACGCAGGGCATCTTGCTTTCTGACTGTTTCCTGTTTTATGAGAAAAAAACTGTCAGAAAACAGAAAGTGCCGTGTTTTCCATGATAACTAAAAATAAATAATGAATGTAAATTGCAAACTTGCTTTATTTCCCATCTAAGGTTGATTTAGATTTTGAAAGTTATAACGAAAGTGACACTTTACAATACTACTGCCATTATGGTGAGAGAGTACCTACAATACTGGGGGCATCCTGGTGAGAGAGAGTAACTACAATACTAGGGGCATCCTGGTGAGAGAGTACCTACAATACTAGGGGCATCCTGGTGAGAGAGTAACTACAATACTAGGGGCATCCTGGTGAGAGAGTAACTACAATACTAGGGGCATCCTGGTGAGAGAGTAACTACAATACTAGGGGCATCCTGGTGAGAGAGTAAATACAATACTAGGGACATCCTGGGGGTGGGGATTAACTACAATACTAGTGGCATCCTTGGGGTGGGCAGTAAGTACCAAACTAGGGGCATCCTGAGGGAGGGGTTAATTACAATTCTAGAAGTATCCTGGGGAGAGGGGTACCTAGTATAGGATGTCCGTAGTACTGTAGTGTAACCTCTTATACTGTCTGCACACCCTGTGTAGAGCTGGGATCACCACTAAATGTGTGGTGTCCCACCACGGGTGTTGCCTGTTCTTACACCTCTCACAAAAACCTGCACTTTAAAGTGTCAGTGTTGGTGAGGTATTACTTAAGTTTTACCACTAGATTTAGCACTAGATACCGCTAGTATTTGTATTATATACCTAAGTATTGCACAGCTATGGTGTCTAAAGGGTTATTGGTTCTGTGATCTGTGCACCAATGAAAGCTCTTTCTCTTTCTACCTATCTCTATTCTTCTCTTTTCCTTGCACTCTCTTCTCACCCACTCACAGCACACATTACTGATGCTGTAGGAAGTTGTCACATGGGGAGAGGAAGTGAAGAAACACAAACACCTTAGAGAGTCTTACTTTGGATTCTGTAGAGGACAGACGCACACAGGAACGCTCCCTACAGCAGTCAAGCTGGGCCCTGGCCTATTCCAGGTCCCCTGTCACTGGACTCACACCACTAGTCCAGAGCAGTCTAGTCTAAGGTGTGATAGTCGACAGACGCACATGGAGACAGACACTCGTTTCTTGAAAGAAGCACTTCTACACACTATGCAGTGCTGAATGCACACTTAGAGAGGACAAGTCAGGAATCATCCCTGAGTTTAAAAGTGCAGGACAGTATCCTGAAGAAATAGGAACTGATCCTGATAGAGCCAAGTTGCTAGAAGCCTTTATTCTCTATCTCACAGCGCGGGTTTCACCAGGAAATCTTGGCCACTCTGCTCATCCCAGGTAACAAGGTCTGGGGCTTGTGTCACCCTCTAGTACGGGTCGCCCAACACTGATGGGCAATAGGTGGTGCAAAGACCAAAGAGTCAAAACACGAGCACAAGTATTCTCTCTACTTTCAAGTATTCTACTTTTTCTACTTCTCAAGTTCTGGCAGAGCACAGTACTACTTTGGGTTGGGACTCTCTCGACATCCTCCTCTCTACTTCTCAGAACTTCTCCTACCTCTTAGCATGCAACTCAGTCAGCACGACTGTACCCCTTTCTTAGCTCTCAGCACAGATCTGGTCACTAAGGTCTAAAGTAACTTATCAAGCTGAAACTTACTGTGTATGCCAGTATCAAGTATTCTGGCAGTAAAGAGTTTATTTATTTTAACTGGACTCTGTGATTCTTATCCAAGCAGCTACACAGCCATTGCATCTTCCTTGGGTCATCTCCCCTTTCTGTGGGTGGCGGTAGCAATAGTCTGGGTGGGTGACAACTCCACTCCGGACCACTGTGATAAGAGCCCAAGGGACCCCCAAACAGCCCGTCAGGTTACTGACCACAGGGGGAAGGGTATAGCCAGCATAAAAAATAAAATAAAAGCAGATGTGCCTCCATACCTGTGTGCCCCAACCAGCACTGGCATCATAACATTATAACACCTGACTGGGCTATATTCCAACCAACCACTATTACAGTGGAGTCACACTTCACCATCTGGCAAGTGACCGGTCGTCCACCACACCGGGGAAGCACCACCACACATGGGGACTATATGTGGGATATATTTAATTTAGTATCACTATAGTGGTATTATTCTATCACTGCAGTAGTAATATGTTGTTCTGGTGTGGAGATTATATTACTTTAAAGGGGTAGTGCGGCGCTAAGAAATTATTCACAAAATAACACACATTACAAATTATACAAACTTTGTAATGTATGTTATGTGAATGGCCCCCTTCCCGTGTTCCCTGACCCCCGCCCGTGGAGCCGGAAGTGTAGTGCAGTATACATACCTGATCCGTGTCGACCGACCCCGTCAAAGACGTCATCTTCGGGAGGCCGGCCGACCCGCTCCTGCCGTCCCTCATGCCAGCCCCCCTCTGCCGCGCCATAACTGTGCTCAGCCGCGATTGGCTAAGCATAACTTTGCTCAGCCAATCGCGGCTGAGCATAGTTATGACGTGGCAAAGGGGGCCGGCATGAGGGACGGCAGGAGCGGGTCAGCCGGCCTCCCAAAGATGACGTCTTTGACGGGGTCGGTCGACACGGATCAGGTATGTATACTGCACTACACTTCCGGCTCCACGGGCGGGGTCGGGGAACATGGGAAGGGGGCCATACACATAACATACATTACAAAGTTTGTATAATTTGTAATGTGTGTTATTTTGTGAATAATTTCTTAGCGCCGCACTACCCCTTTAAGTTTTTAAATCCTATACCTCCTGTGTGTAAAATAAAGTACACTGCACAGGGGCTACTAGAGGAGTCACCAAGCTGGAGTGTATACTATCACTATATCAGCAATACAACCGATAATACTGCCATCCAGAGACCATATAGTGGTCAGATACCAGTCCTACACATAAGGACTGCAGAGTAGCGCCACATTGGCCATATTCTCTATATCCCCTTTTCATTCCTTTAGACATGATAAATAGAGTTTGTATTTGCTTTATGTGCTTGAAACACAAAAGGAAAACTATATAAAAGGAAAACCACTAGAATAAAGTGTTCCGTCAGATGATAAATCTTCCGGCATGTCAGATGTTCTCCACCTCAGATGGAAGATATCTGCTAATGATTTACCATCACGACTTCTAAGATACAAGCCTGTTTTATGTTCTGAGGGGTTTATATGATGTATGTTCGTGTGTACAGCTGACAGTAGGGCTGTGGAGGAAAGCTTTCATCACTATGAGTCCTGCAACCCATAGAGAGATGGGAGACCGATAACTACCTGATGATGGCAACTGCGAGAAATACAGATCAATAGATAGGAAATAGATAGATAGATAGATAGATAGGAGATAGATAGATAGATAGATAGATAGATAGATAGATAGATAGATAGATGAGAGATAGATAAATACATAGATAATAGATGATAAAGAGATAGATAGATAGATAAATAGTGGAAGTGAGTGGCACTACAAGTCCCAGCGAAGCGGGTTCCGGCTGACTTGGTTCAGACCACGAACCTTGAATCCATAAAGTAGTGATGATCAGCGGCACACCAATAGCTTGAAAAACGTGATGATTTATTCTAAACGAGCAAAACATTCAACAGGTGCAGCACAGCATAGCACGACGTTTCGGCGGGGTATCCGCCATTTTCAAAAATGGCGGATACCCCGCCGAAACGTCGTGCTATGCTGTGCTGCACCTGTTGAATGTTTCGCTCGTTTTGAATAAATCATCACGTTTTTCAAGCTATTGGTGTGCCGCTGATCATCACTACTTTATAGATAGATAGATAGATAGACAGACAGATAGATAGGAGACAGATAGATAGATAGATAGATAGATAGATAGATAGATAGATAGATGATAAAGAGATAGATGGACGGATAGATAGATTAATAGAGAGATAGATTAATAGTAGATAGATAATCAAGAAATAGATAACTAGAAAGATAGATAGATATTAGATTTATAGATAGATAATAGATATGAGAAATGAGGTCTGCAATTTCAGCCAAACCCACTTAACCCAATAAATACCATCCCACTTAGCTGTAGTACCAGACATATCCATGTACAAGAGTGGCGCTGTTGTGAGGATAGGCCCAGATCCCTTAATAATAAGGTCATACAGCTCTTTTAGCTACATTAGCCTTTCATTTCTTGCAGTTATCTCTGGTCTTTTGTAATTTCACTCAATTTATCTCCTTTATGAGCACATCATGTCTTCTACATCTCGGCTCTAAGTATTTGCTTGTGCAGTGCAGCGCCACGTGATAAAGCAGCCTCATTTATAATATGACGTGCAGCACATATTGCCGGGTGAGCGGATATCACATTCCTTCAGCAGTTGCTGGACAGGATATGTCATTGCTTCATCCATCTCTCTTAGGTAAGGGCCATCTTTTTTAGATGATTTTGTGTTGAAGTAATCACCATATCAAACATAAAAGACTGTGATCCTGACAATCAGCCGCCCCTCTTCCTACAGTAACTAAGCAGAACGTGCAGGACAACTGAAGAACTCCTCCGCGTCAACACACATCCTATTCATCACTGACTGATGCTCTCCTGTTGTCTTTTACTGGCGGAAATAGAACAAAATAATATAATACATTTTTTATTTTTTTTTTTAAAGGTCAAAAAGATATCAAAAGTTTCCAAACGAGTGGAAGCCATTGTGGATGTCCATAATAATAAGACAATCAAGACAAAAACAGGTTACATTACTGTTAGAGATGAGCGAATGTACAGTACAAACGAAGCGAATCGCTTTGTTAGCCCAGCAATCTGCTCATCAGCCTGCTGCTTTTGAAGTTCATACTGCTCCATGCCGCTCCACCCCGGGTACCTGGAAAAGCTGGATCCAGTCCTAGGAAATTTCTTCCAGGACTGGCATCGACTTCAAAGGCAGCAGGCTGATAAGCAGATTGCCGAGCGATTTGCTTTGTTTGTACTGTACTCTTATTACTGTTTACAAAGAAAGCAATGATAAGATTGGTTAGTATAAAGGCCCTATTACACGAAGTAATTATCGGCCGTATTCTGCTGATCTCCACTAGTAATGAATTCAGATGCGGGTACAACAGTATGTGCCTGCATCCGAATTCCCCACTGCACACAATGGAGTGTGCGGTTGGAGCCGCACGCTCCATTGTGTGAACTGACAGGTTCTCCGCGGCAGCAGTAAACTGACATGTCAGTTTTTTGCTGCGCTGCTAGCGATCCCGGACGGAGTGTATACTATGTGTATACACTCCGGCCGTGATTCCATAGAGGGCAGCACTTTGTCAGTTTCATATTAATCCGGAACTAAACTTACATAGTGTCAACATAGCCTTGACTTGAGAGCGATTAACAATGATTTTGAGGTCAGCTCAAAAGATGTAATCAATTATATACGAACAAATTTTTATTAGTCATTTGATCGTAGATTGTTAGCTCAGCAATCTGCTTATTAGCTGGCTGCCTTTAAAGCGGCACTATCAGCAGGTTCTGCCGAGAGAACCTGCTGATATGCCACAAAAGCCCTTTACCTGCGCCTCTGCATTCTTTATAAATTCGCTAATTGCCCCTATCAGGGGCGTAGCTAGGATTCATGGGGCCCCATAGCAAAAAACTGTATGGGGCCCCATGAATCCTGTACGCCCCCCCCCCCCCCCGCCAAACACAGACAATGACGCACATATACACACACAGAGGCACCATTAACGTATTTACACATACGCCACTGACATACACACATATATACGTAATGTGATTACACTAGTGCTGATGTATACACCATGAATAGAATAGAGCCCAGCATTAATAGAAGCTGCTGCAGAACATCTTTGGGAGAAAACCTGTCAATCACTTGAGACACTACTGACATACACAAACACACACATATATACACCTGTGCTACAGACATTGCTGACATACACACACACACACATATAGCCACAGATACATACACATACTGACATATAAATATATACACAGATACATATATACACACATTGACATATACATATACCCACAGATACATATATACACTCACTGACACACATACACAGCACTTACAGCTCCCAGGCTTCCCCCCTCCTCCTCCTGTAGTCCGGGCTGATCTTCACATGTGACCCAAAGGTCCTTAATCCCTCTCCTGTGCCGTGCAGGACCTGGCAGGTGCTGCTCCTCTGTTCAGCCCGCTCACCCGGCACTACAGTGAGGGGGCTGAACAGTGCAGTGGGGGTCCCTCTTCCTCTCTGGACCCCTGGGGGAGCGGGGTACCTACCATGAAGGCAGGGCAGGCTTCCTCGGGCCCCCTTCCTGCAGGGGCCCCATAGCAGTCGCCTTCCCTGCCTTTATTGTAGCTACGCCACTGGCCCCTATGCAATTGTGGGGCTTAAGAGCATTTGAGGTGTCACCTTTGTCCCGGAACATTACTTTGTCCCACCCAGTCGGCCCCCATCTGTCCTGTCCCACCGCCCCCTCCTGTCCAGCTCACCCAGCCAGCCTCCTCCTGTCCCGCTCAGCCTGCCCTCTCCCATGCCGCGGGTATGCCACAGCCAATCAGGACCCCAGGACAGTACGCTGCTCACTGCCACAGTTTGCAGCTGGCAGGAGTGTGATCGCCGCTGCGAGCCTGGGTTGAGCTGAATGGTAAAGCTCAACCCAGGCTCCCAGCGCCAATTGCGTTCTTGCTATTTGCAAACTATGACAGTGAGCAGCGTACTGTCCTGGGGTCCTGATTGGCATTGAAGGCCCAGAAGATTGCCCCCCACACTGTCCCACCAGCTCAGCCTGTCCCCTCCCATGCCACAGAGCTGACAGTCTGCTCCTGTTGTGTCATACCAGGACCTAGCCCGGGACAGTGTGGGGGACACTCTTCTGGTGCTTGAATGCCGATCAGGACCCCAGGACAGTATGCTGCTCACTACTATAGTTTGCAAATGGCAAGAACGCGATCAGCGCTGGGAGCCTGGGCTTTACCATCCAGCTTAACCCAGGCTCCCAGCGCCTATCACACTCCTGCCAGCTGCAAACTATGGCAGTAAGTAGCATACTGTCCTGGGGTCCTGATCGGCTGTGTCATACCAGCGGCATGGGAGAAGGCGGGCTGAGCGGGACGGGAGGAGGCTGGCTGGACGAGCTGGACGGGAGGGGGCGTGGGGGATGGGACAGATGGGGGCGGACTGGGTAGGACAAAGTAATGCTCCGGGACAAAGGCGACACCCCAAATGCTCTTAAGCCCCATATTTGCATAGGGGCAATTAGCGAATTTATAAAGAATGCAGAGGCGCAGAAGAGCGTTTATAACAGCTATCAACTCCTAAGGTAAAGGGCTTTTGTGGCATATCAGCAGGTTATCTCGGCAGAACCTGCTGATAGTGTCGCTTTAAAGTCCATGCTGCTCTGTGACGATCTGCCCCGCTTGCCTGGAAAAGCTGGATCCAGTCCTGGGAGAAGTTTCCCAGGGCTGGATCCATCTTTTCCAGGCACCCGGAGTGGAGTGGCACAGAGCAGAATGGACTTCAAAGGCAGCAGGCTGATACACAGACAAACATGTGACTTAGCCCCGGTCATGTCACCAGGAATTGAGCTCTGTATCAGTTGTGGGGGCACAAAGGAGAGTTACTTTTGGGTGCAATTAAGGTATTATTTTTTGGGGAAAAGGGTGTATTATTACTGTGTGGGAGCACAAAAAGTACAACTATTTGTTTGAGGGGGGCACATGGGCAAATTAGAAAAGAAGTTATTATCACTTTAGGGCATAAAGGAAAATTATTACTTTGTGGGGGAATTAATATTGAGTTGAGGCCAAAAAGACACTGGCACTGTGTGGGGCACAAAGGTTGGCATCATGACTGTATGAGAGACAGACATTGGACATTGGATAGACAGATTATGAGTAGAGACAAGTTGTGGCTGGAACAAGTCTACATTGTGGTTAAGGACCAGATGGAGAAGAAAAGGAAAGGAATAGTAATACAGTCAGTACTGCAGTCATTAGGTGTAACTGCAGTGTATACAGTGTATACAGCTAGTATCTGACCTTTACCTGGTGACTCCATTATTTATAGATATACTCTTTTAGTGATATCTATGCCAGCCATGTTGTAAAAGTCTTATAGATATGCTGTCTCCAATAGATATGTATTCTTGGTGGGGAAGGAGGGAACATATGATGTGAGCTTGTGCCCCTGATCTATCAATTCAAGAGAATGATGGTTGCCCTCAGGGAGATCAACCAAAACACCACATAGACACTATCACGTTTCTCTCTGCCATGTTTTGATTGTTCTCCCTGAGGTCAACCATCACTCCCTTACTAGACAGAATCCTACTCCACACTGATGAGGGGCAAATAGCCCGAAACAGCTGTCTGTGGATGGATACCTTGCTGAGGTGTTTTGCAAGTCCTGTCATTTTTTGATTGTGGCTTGGAAGGTGCTTTTTTTGACTTGATACCCTCCTTGGCTTGGTTGTTCCTTCCCGGAGGAAGGTCTGGCTAACTCTCTGATGTTGAGAAACACGTGATGGTGACTCTATCAATGCCTTTGTTATCCACCTCTGCCTGTAGGTTCTATAGGAAACTCTTCAATACCTACTGACCTTTCTCTTTGGTTATGCAATACCCACCATATCCATATGGAAGCTTCTCCTCTAAGAATGAGTAGACTTCCTACATTAATATTTTCGATGCATCTTTCAAAGTATTTTCTGCAAATGCTTCTGGCCATGGTCACTGGTTTTAGCAACAGATATGTTAAATGCAGTGAGAGCCAAAATCCTAAATGTATGTGAAAAGTATATTTCTCTTTACAGCTGGGTAATTTTCCTAACTTTTCAGAATGTTCTCCCCAAAGGAATGAACATTTCTTTAGCCAAGTCTCAGTCAGAAAATCTTTTTCGCTCTCCGAATATGTATTTCTCTCGATAACTATATACAGCTGACTTTGCAGGTGTTTGGTTCACATGATAGACATGTAGATGTAAAAAGAACCTGGACAGATAGTTCTTAATCTATGTTGGCTTCTTTCTTCCATCCGCTTGATGGTCAAATATTCTTCTCTGCAGGAGAGGAGGTCTGCATTGACAGTCCCGAAATGTAAAATATGATTATTAAATATCCCATGCCACATCATACTGATAATCTGTATGGTTAGAAGACACTTATCTACCTGTACCTATCTATACTCTGGCACTAAAAAAAAACCTTTTGATGTAGTGCTGCCTTTATATAAAACATAATACACTTCTTATCCTTACCTCACTGCTCTCCCCTGGTGGCCTCCTTTGGCGTCTCTGGGTACCCCCTGAACTGCTGCCCCTTCCTATACAATTTAATCTCGGCATTGACAGCCTATTTAACCTGGGTGCACTGGCTGCAGTGTTCTCCCATCTCACTCAGTGACTGGCTGAATGGGCTATCACTGTCAATTGGCGGGGGCTGCGGTCAATGGAGGACCCGAAGACGCCGAAGGAGGACAGCATGGAGCATGGAGATGTAAGGATAAAAAGTGTATTATGTTTTATATAAGGGTTACACTATATCACTACTTTTTTTTAAGTGCCAGATAGCAACTTTACCGATAAACTGATTATGCTAGAGATCTGCTGTAATCCCTGAGAATCCTGCAGTAAGTTTTCTATTACCCTGTAGCGCCACCACAGGAGGAATAAACATTGCACCATGACTATTCCAAAGGAGCTCTTACACGGGCCAATGCTGAGGAGCAATCGAGAGCCAACCTGTCAGGTCAGCGCTTGCTCGCTACCAACACTATTACACGCACCGACAGCGAGCGGGTAAGAGCTGAAGGGGCTCAACATTGTTCATATTGGCTGATTGTTGCCTTTTAAAATGATCTATTGTGGTGCCCCAACACGGGTGTTGCTATTGGTTACACCCTTCGTAAAAGCCTATACTTTTTGAGTGTAAGTGGTGATGTAATAGTACTAGAGTTTCGCCACAAGATGTCCTTGTTACAAGTGTTTTTGCTCAATTGTTGCACAGCTGTAGTACTTAAGGGGTTATTGTTTATTTGTATGTCACATGGATCTGTACGCCAATAAGATTACTCTCTTCTTCTATCTTATTATCTCTCCCCTTTCTTCACACATACGCTCTCCTCACCCACTCACAGCACACCTTACAGGAGCTGTAGGAAGAAAGTCACATGGGTAGAGGAAGTGTAGGGTCTTTTGTCTTTAGACTCTGTAGAGGAAGTACACAAGCCAGAGTGCTCTCTACAGCGGTCCAGTTGGGCCCTGGCCCCTGCCAGGTCCCCAGTCTAAGTTGTGGGGACATAGTTTTCTCTCCAGTAACCGTATTCTACACTATGCAGTGTCATGCTTCCACTAGAGAGGACAAGTCAGGGATCATCTCAACCCACACCATGGACCAGGAGAGACACAGTGCAGGACAGTATCCATAAGCAAGTAAAGGAACTTATCCGGATAGAGCAAGGATGCTATAAGACTATGAACTCGCAGTGCGGGTGTAAGCAGGGAACCCTCAGCATTCCGCTCATCCCAGGTAACAAGGTCTGGGGCTTGTGTCACCCTCTAGGAAGGGTCACTCAACACTGGTGGGTTATAAGTGGTGCAAAGACCAAAGAGTCAAAACACAGGCACAAGCATTCTTTCTCTCTTCTCAAATATTCTTTGGTTTCTACCTCCGAAGTTCCAGCAGAGCACAGTACTATTTGGGTTGGGACTCTCACGACATCCTCCTCTCTACTCTTCTGAACCTCTTTCATACCTCTCAGCACGCAACCCAGTCAGCAGGACTGTACCACTCTCTATACTCTCACTACAGATCTGGATCCTAAAGTATCAGGTGTCTTATCAAGTGTAAAGTATTATATCAATGCAAAACATACAAGTATATTCAGAGTAAACCAGATTTTATTCATGAAAAAGAGACTTTGTGATTCCTCGTCAAGCACCGACACAGTACACACACACACTCCTTGGGTCATCTCCCCTTTCTGTAGGTGGCAGTGCCAATAGTCCGGGTGGGTCATTATTCCACTCTGGACCACTGTGATAAGTACCCAAGGGACCCCACACCAACCAGGCAGGACACTGTCCACAGAGGAACAATGTATAGCCGTCCCTTTAAAATAAAAGCAGGTGTGCCACCATACCTGTGTGCCCAACCAACACTGGCGTCACGACATAACATCACTGGGCACGGCTATATCTCCAACCACCATAGAACTGGCATCACACCTAACCATCTGGCAAGTGACCGGCCGTGTTGCCTCCACACCGGGGATTTACCACACCACATTATTACACCAAGCGATTGTCAATAATCACTTGGTATAATAGGGCCTTAATGAATATTCTGAGGGACTCAACATCTCCAGATCTCTGCAGATCCTAAACAGAGGACGCCCCTCTAATATTTCCCTATAAGAAAATAGTTTGTTTTTTTTTTAATCTAGACCACCCCTTTAAGCTGACCATTATTATGCTTTATCTTCTTCATCTCATGCATTTCTATGTCCGCTCGTATTACAATGAGCCAGCTGGGCGTCACTGTCGGATGTAATCCATGTAGGCATAGTTAAAATGTCATGTCTACCTACTGAGACCTTGCTACTTCTGTTTTACATCCCCTTGTGTGACCTCTAGATGTGGTTGTTCTGGGGTCTTGCCAAAGCCTGGAGCACAGCTACTAAAGAACTTCATACAATAATCAGAAACTTTCCATTTTCCTGTTCTTCTATACCATGGGATTCGGTGACCTTAAAATAAGACCTAAAATGTTTTCCTGAATTTCTTTCTACAACATAATTGGTGCCATTAACGGAATCGCTTTATGGACGCATTGTCTCACCTCGGTCATGTCTACGCAGACCGCAGATTGCTAAGTGATACAGAATTATAACATACAATGATTACTCACCAGTCACCATTAAGCCTATAGGTTGTTCTCAGTGATTTGGTTTAAATTCATTTTTCACCTTGGTTTGAAGATCCAATAACAATAAAACAAACACAAAGTTTCCTGCCAAGCCCCCCCAGCATTCAGCTGTAATATACGGAGAAAAGTATACAATTTCCGTATAGCACCGCCATAGAAAGAATTAAGCACTATGTAAGGCCCATCCAAATCTATAGGATGTATGTATGTCCATGTGTACAGGACAGGTCAGGTGCTCCAGAGAGAAAGATGCTGTTTGTACAGTATCTGTTCTCCACTTTGTCCAGGAGATGAGGAACCCGAAAAGATGACACCCCTAACACTTCATATACAATAGATAACCTTTTTAAAGGGGTACTGCAGAGCAGTAAAAAAAAAAAAAAAAAAAAAAAAAAAAGGTTAAAAGAAGACCAGAGTCCATCAGGTTCAACCTAGGGAAACCCTACTGTGTTGATCCAGAGGAAGACAAAAACCTCTATAGTATCAGAAAGCTATACAGATTTGTAAACCTCAAACAATAAATTCATATACAAGTATCTTGGTTATAGGAAGGTATATTATGAAACTGTTGTCAGGAGCTGCACAGAGCAGGAGAAGTTTTTTATGGGGATTTGCTCCTGCTCTGTACAGTTCCTGAGAAGCAGAGAGCACTGTGTCAGACTAAAAAGAATACACCACTTCATGCAGAACATACAGCAGCTGATAAGTACTGGAAGACTTGAGATTTTTAAATAGAAATAATTTATATCTCTGTATTACCTTCTAACACCAGTTGATCAAAAAACATTTTTATTTCTCTAGATTAGCCCTTTAATTGTAGTAACATCTCATTTTTTTGGTGGTGGGATTCAGGCCCTCTTTAAAGCAGCACTGCGGAGAGTGTTCTGCATCTGTTCTGTCTGTGCGGTATCTGTTTTACTACAAGTTAAGTGCAGCAGTTGCTGTGAACAAGCATTTCATAGAGGGTTTTGTCGATTATGCACACTTTCTGTGACACTGATCCTGTTCCTAATTTTTTTTTTTTTTTTTTAAGGTTTGTAAAAAGCCATTGCTGCCATTTGTTTTTCACTTCCCAGGTGCAAAACCTGTTGCCTTTTGCAAAAGAGGCAATTTCTTAAGTGCCTGAAGGTATCACAATATTTCTAGAAGAGCAAAGAACTCCAAAATCGGCTTACCAAATTTTTCTAATATAGTATTGAGTACACAATGGGAGATTACTAAATGGAAATCCTCACTACTAGAGAAGAGCTGAAGAAGTTGGATTCAGCCCTAAGGCTGCCTGGCAAACATGGATACAGCCATAGGACATAGGCTGGGTCCATGTTATATTGGACTTTGCTGCATCCAACATTTTCAGCCATCGATAATGAAATGCCACACACTCGACAAGCCCGAGTGTGCTCAAGGTTTGTTCATCCCTACTCACTACCCAACCATTGCTATTTGCTTTGGATCTTTGCCAATATTCAGATCAGTGATTAATTAAAGGAGAAGTCTGGCCTGCAATTAAAAACTCATTAAGGGCAAGGGGGTGGGGTTAAATAAAGAAATAAAAACAAGTTATAGTCACCTGTCCTGGTGCCCGTGCAGAGTCACGACCCGCATCTGGACCCTGACAGATGTCTTCTGAGCTCCGCACCAGCTACTTCATGACCCTGCCGACCGGTGCTCCGCTCAGCCAGTCAGTCACTCGGGCAGGACACTGCTGCAGTCACTGATGGGCTGAGCAGGCTAAATCCACCAGTTTGTGATGTGGATCCTGGGTCGTGACGCACCTGGAACCAAGGAGAAGATGACAGCTGTCAGGGTCCGGGAGCTCCGTTATGCGGCACAGTGTAGGCTCAGGAATCGGTAAGCATATTACCTTTTCCAATTTCCCCCACCCCCTGCCCGTAGTGTTTTTCTTTACCCCCCAGGCGGACTTCTCTTTTAAATGGGCTTCAATAATGATAGCATGGGCTGGGCATAGACTGGGCACAGTCTGAGTGGATAAAGGATGGAGCTTAAAGCAAATGTACCATCGGTATATTAACATGGATAGCGTGGTGGCAGGGTGAGGATGGGGTATATTAACATGGATAGCGTGGTGGCAGGGTAGCGTGGAGGATGCTGAAGGGAAGCACTAGAGGCGGGCTGGCCTGCCCCCAGTGGGAGGAAGCCCTGCTCCTCTATGACACGGCTCCATTGATTTTCTCCCAATGGTGGCATGGGGTTTTCTCCCACTGGTGGCGGGCGAGGGAATAGAATAACGATGTACATGATAACCAGGTCACTGTTCAAAAAAAGGACCGTGGCACCGGCATCCCCCGTTCAGGCTCCATTCTATCCATGTAAATATCAGAAAAGCAATGTACGGTGGTACATTTGCTTTCGGAAACTAGTGTAATAATAAGGGGAAATGCGACATTACCGTTGCTTGGTCAATTGAATTCCCAGCTCTTCGTTGATCCTGGGTTTCCCTGGTCATTGTGTATTTCTGGACTCACTGTACAAGGAAGGAGATAATAATATTCCATTAGAGGAAATAGGCTGCATGTTATACAAGGATAAGTTCACATCTTCAGGGAATATTACCAATTGTTACAGGAAATGAGCAAATATATGAATTTGTTACTCCTCTACCCGTCCCTCTTACAAGAGCCAGATGGCAATCAGATTTGCTTATTATTTAGGAGGAAACCATTTTCTGAATCTACAATATCCATAAACTTAAAACCAAGAAGAAGAAGTAAATTCTATTGTGTATATGTAATTCTAATTATAAATGAGCTTTTCCATTCCAACATCTGGAGATGTTACATTGTCTTTCTGTCAGCCATGATATCTGCTGTAAATATTTGTTGTAAAGAGTGTTTTGCGGAGTAAACATATGGTTCCTATTAAAACCCATAAGAGCTGAGCCGTGCTGCAGGTTCGGTGAAAGGAACTGGCGTTATAACCTGAAGCTTTTCTCCAGAGATTGTCGAGCAGGAATGGGGAACCTACAGCCCACCAGCTGCTGCAAAACTACAATTCCCATCATGCCTGGACAGCCAAAGCTGTAGCTTTGGCTGTCCAGGCATGATGGGAATTGTAGTTTTGGAACAGCTTGACGTCCAAAGGTTCTCCATCCCTATTGTAGAGCTATATGCCTTAAAAAATATCCAAAGTAGGACTACTGAAAGCTGTATTCTAGAAACATCATCAGTCCTATTAAAGTGAATGGAGCCGAATTGTAATAACATACACAACTGGGGGACATAGGTGCTGTTTTTTGCAAGAAAGTAGCTGTGCATTTTCTAATCCCAGACAACCCCTTTAAAAAAAAAACTGCAGTGAAGTTTTGGAGTATTAAAGTGAATGTACCACTTTAATTACAATAATAAGCTTTACACCCTATGCTGGGTTCACACTACGTATATTTCAGTCAGTATTGTGGTCCTCATATTGCAACCGAAACCAGGAGTGGATTAAAAACACAGAAAGGATCTGTTCACACAATGTTGAAATTGAGTGGATGGCCGTCATATAACAGTAAATAACGGCCATTATTTCAATACAACAGCCGTTGTTTTAAAATAACAGCAAATATTTGCCATTAAATGGCGGCCATCCACTCAATTTCAACATTGTGTGAACAGATCCTTTCTGTGTTTTTAATCCACTCCTGGTTTTGGTTGCAATATAAGGACCACAATACTGACTGAAATATACGTAGTGTGAACCCAATAGGCTGAACTGAATCTGCTGATGTGGTCCTTTTTTCAATAGGTCGCCTGGGATCTTTGCTATTATCCAGATATGCAAATGAGGTCTGTTGGTGCACTGGAGACGGGCCCAGTGCCCCCATGGCACAGATATATCCTCAGCCCAGGTGACGCATGCCTTCTCTTCTTTCCCAGTTTCCTGCCCGGCCTAGCCGGGCTCTGCGGCCTGATCTCCGGCACCAGAGTGGGGTATGAGTTCTACTACTACTACTACTGGTCAGTGATCAAAAACCTGCATGCGTTCAAAAAACGCCCCATGTACCCCTGTGGTATGCTGCATCATGGTGTGAAATAAAAGTTGGGGATTTTACCAGATTACTGGATCATCTGTTTCTTGCATCCTACTACATCAGCAGTTTCATTGTAGCGACGCCTATAAGATCATATGTAAAGCTTATTATTGTAATCGAAGTGGTACATTCACTTTAAGACTATGGACAAAGTGGTGAAAGCCTGATTGGATGAATAAAGAGACACCCCCCCAAAAAAAAAAAAAAAACATGTACAATAGGGCTATGTCTATGGTCATCAAAATTATGGTTGGCGAAAGATGGCGATGCGCTCCACACTAAAAGCGGAGGAAAAAAACAGATGGAAAAACGGATGCATTTGTGTCCATCCCTTCTGATTCGTTTTTCCATTGACTTCCATTATAAAAAAGAAACGAATCAAAATACGTCAATTTTTTTTAAAAGTACACAAAAAAGGGGGCAACCACATTTTTATGTACATTAAAAAATGGAGGCATATTGATGAATGGAAAAACAGATCAAAACCGATGCACACAAATGCATCCGTTTTTACACCCACTTTTTACACAAAAAAATAAAAAAAAATACATAGGGTGAACCCGGCTTTAGATAAATGGCCCAAACTTATTGTTCATTTTGTTGCTAAACTGTCGGAATGATGAGAAACAGGGAGCTAGAGTATCTAAGAATTGTATTCAAGCCCATTTTGACAGTGTATCAGCCAGTACATAGTCTCCAGGGAACTCGGCCGGTAACGTCAGAACAACTCACAAGGCAATGAACTGATTATGGATTAAAATAATCTACAAGAGAAAAAAAAAGTTCTAACATTCGCACCAAATGGCCACTTGATGCCAGAATCTCAGGTTATGAATAGACAGGACTCAAACAGCTGTCAGGTGTTCACATACTTTCTAAGCCTCGGTCCAGCCAATGCAATGCAATCTTTCAATTCCACCGATCTGCTATTCCTGTTATGTCCTTAATATTCCCAGTAGGTTCATAACAAATAGCTGTTTCCCTTTCGGTCAAATGCACAGCGTGTCAGATACAAATGTTCAAAAATACTGGATGGCCGCCAGCCACAAACCTTTAGCCAAAGACTTAAGAAAAGAAAAAAAAAACTTTGTTTTAGGACAAAAAAGTAAAGAAAATAAAGGAAATAAGTGACTAATATTAATCTCCTAGTTACCATGAAAAACACTTTAGCTTTTAATTCCATGGGGTATGGCCATTATTTACCCAGCCTCTCATGAGTCGTAGCTGGGGTTGGTTAGCGGCGATGTTGGCTTCCAGAGCTCATTGTCTGGTATCCAAAACTATTAATACACAAAAGTTTTACTTTATGGGAACCAATCGTTCTAATGTTGATTTCCCCAACTCCAATATAGTAATTGTCCAAGCCTAGTATATTTAATATTGCACTGCTTGGAAGAATCTTTCCTTGCTCTTATCGAAGCCTTGTCTTCAAGTATGTGAAGCTACAAATACTAAGACATAGTAACTTCTGTCCGATTTGTATCTATCTACTGAAAGAGAGACATCAGGAATTTTAAGCTTTTATGCTGTCGGTTGTGTGTGTTTTTTTTTCCGCGTCAAATTCACTAATGTGGCGCATGCGCTTGGTAATTTGTCTGGTTTTTCACAGGAAAAAACTAAAAGCTGACCATCCCACCACACTAGAACTGGATGGATTATTAGAATAGAAAACCCATCCAAAAAATAACGGTTGGTTGTGGCGGGTTTTAAAGGACACATCCATAACACACCCACAATACACCCACTTGGTGGTTTTTTGGACGATCTATGCTGGGTGAAACAGCAATTGTCGGGAGTGAAGGGCCAATAGCTGATTATATTGTCAGAAGCATGTCCCCAGTATTTTCAGAAGCCCATCTCCATGCTTGTTGTTCCCCAAAATGGTCGGTGACCTGCCGGGCTGTGATGGGTCCCTTGAGCTCCTGTCACCTGTGTGGCAATCAACCGCCAACGCCACCCACCGAAAGGGGAAAAATGGCCCAAGGTGTGTAGCAGATGTGTATAGTAGAGATGAGCGAACCGGTTCGGCCGGTATGGGATCCGGTTCGGATTTTTCCAAAAGTCTGAGTCCGGTTGGATTCGGATTTTTGGAAGTCCGCTCCAATTTTTTTTTTTTCTTGCCATTTTAGAAAGCAGGAAGTGTTCTGGGCGGGAAAAGCGCTTTCCCATGATGCCCAGAAAACTTCCAATCAGCAGGGAAGTTGCACTAGCCCACCCCCTGTGTGACGTCGGTATTGCTTTAAGAGAAACGGTCACATGACCGCACTACGCAGCCTGCACAGAGAGAGGAAGGAGACTGTTAGCAGTGCACAGAGCTCATCAGTGACAAAACGCTGCTGCTGCACACTGCTGTACTGAGAAGATATTGTACAAAAGCAAAGACAAAACGATTATTAGGAAAGTGGAAAGGAGAAACATATAGTGATTGAGAGAGAAAAATAGAGAGGGTGCAAGATAGATAGGTAGATAGATTAGGCATAGGAGAGCAAAGGGTGCACAGAACAAAAACATGCTATACAGATATCCAAGTACAATACTGTCACCCTTGCAAGAGTGTATATGACATAGGTGTTTTCCTGAGGCACAAATATATACCTTGTGCATGTGTGTAGAATAAAACTCTAAAAAAAAGTGCTATACAGATATACAAGTACTATAGTTGGACCCTTGCGAGAGTGTAATGGAGAGACTGCTCCTTCACTGCATTTGTGACCTTTTTCCTGCATAGACCATGTAATGGTGAATTTCCTGCATAGACCCTATAATGGTGAATATTGAAGTCTAAAAAAAAATGACTTTGAGATATTGAAAACATAACAATGTTACTGACATGTAGAGCCCTAAATTCAACCAAATACACTACCGCCGTATCATATAGATGCTTTAAACTATGAAATCCAAAGAAATCCAAAATTCGGTCAAACTGAACTTTTCAAAACAATCCGGAAGTCTGGTCGGATTGAACTTTTGAAAAGTTTGCTCATCTCTAGTGTATAAGTGCTGGCGCAGAGGAAGAGATGAGAGATAAGAGAGTCCCAGTGAATGAATAGAACAGCTTAATAGTGCTCAGCTGGGTCTATGCTGTGGAGATACTTGAAAGTGCTGAATACAGTAGAGGTAGTTGTAGCGGTGCTTTAAGAGTTTAGAGTAGAGTGATACAGAGGAGAGGAGTTTGTCAAGGGAGTCCCAACCCAAAGTAGTATTGTGCTCTGCTGGAACTTGACAGAAATACTTGAGACTTGAGAGTGAGAAGTTAACTTGTACCCATGCTTAGACTGATGTCTGACCACCTTCTGCCCTACAGTGTCGAGGTACTCGTCCTACTAGGGTAATACAAGCAACTGCCGTGGTTACCTGGGTGAAGCCAAGTGCCTGAGGGTGTCCCGGCGTCACCTGCACTGCAAGATAAAATACGTAGACCTTCTTTACAGTAGCTTTGTTCTATCCAGGCTAGCTCCTCTGTACATCAGGATACTGCCCTGCACTTCGTAGAGTGATTCTCGAAGTGGGCTGGCTTTATACCTGACTTTCTCAGGTATAAAGTGTCCTGAGTGTCTAGCACTGGATTGTAGACAACCAAGATAGACTAAAAGAACTGAATGTCTCTTGTTGGTTCATATACATGTGTACTGAACTCACTAACACTCTAGACTGGACTAAACTGACTTCCTGTCAACACGGGGCTAACTAGCTTCTTCCCCAGGGGCTGAGTATGTGTGTGTAGAGCAGGGATAGGTAAAAGAAGAGAGAGTATCTCCTATAGGTCAGCACAGATCACATGGTACAATAAAAACAGTAACCCTTTGCTTACTTCAGCTGTGCAACACATATAGTTTAGAAATAACACTGACACCTAGTGGTCAAACCAGAGAATGCCACCTTCATCACCATTGAACTGCAGAGATAATTTTACAACAGATGCCTAGGACACTTAACCGTGGGACACCACACTTACATGGAGAATAGTGCCCCTAACAATGCTTTATGCCCCCATAACAGATATGATAAACCAATGAACGAGCCATTCGTCCCATGTGAAAGGACCTTCACTACAACAACAAACATATACCTTGCCATCGGATCTTTTTAAGTTAGTAGATTTAACCAGAGTAGTCATCGGGATTCCAAAATGACATGTGATGAAAAGTCGGACCCCCCACTGATCATAAAATGATGGCATACATCCTAGTGTTCTGTTATCACTATTTAAAATGGGAATACCTCTTTAACATACCCGTTCATTTTAATTTTTTTTTTTTTTTTTTCATTTTTAATTTGTGACCAGATTGGAGGCCTCCTGGAAGAATTCTGGACATGTTTTGGCATCCAGCATTTGTGATTAAAACATTAAGCATTTTCAACTGTTCCTGGCGCCTGTACCCTCAGAGTACAGCATGATGTATTCTTGGACAAGGCTAGCTTGTGTATATGACCTGCAAAAATTGCTTCCTTGTTGCTACAAATCCTATTTAATTGATGGCCCGGGATGACTACGCTGACTCTATAAATAACACAATTTTTTGAAAAATTGAATAATTTTATGTGAAAAGCAAGTCTCCTAGATAATGATAATTAGTAATTTTTGGACTGGTGGTATTGTAATAAAATGTTCTGCGCGGCTCTGAATCATATGTTTTCCATCCAACTTTTCTCTGGATTCGTTCTTTGGATTCTGGTTATTGTAGTGAGATCCAGTCGCCTATTAAGAAACACATGGAAAGTGAATAGGATTTTTAAATTAGCTTCAGAATATTTTAAATCATCTGACAAATGTCCTGCTGGGTTCTTCTCCTGCAATAATTCTGATTAATTCATCAGATGGCATCATTAAAGCCATGAGGAACGCCAATGCTTATAAAGAGTAACCCTGGCACAAGCAGGAGTCTGTCTATACAGCGGAATTATAAATGGTACATGGTGGGTGGGGGGCGTTACGGATCGGGTATTGGGGCCCATCTCTGGGATACATTACCAAATGTTTGGTGAAAATTACAGAAATTTGCTTCAACTACATTTCGGGAAATTGACAGTGCAGTTCTATTTATGGTCCTCTTGGATTATTTAGAGCCTTAAAGGGGTATTCCAGCCTTAAATGCATTTCAATCTACAGGCATCATGTTACAGAGCAAGATGAGCTGAATAGATTCATATTCAAGAATAACGTCATTTATTCATGTAAACCTCTGCTTAATCTGGCCTAAGTAGTGATGTGGGCAGTCCTACTCAGAGGTTGGCAGCTATGTATGTGTGTGTAAGTGTGAATGTAGTGACAACTGTCAATTGCCCACAATTGACCACCCTCTTGACTACTTAGTTCATAATAACTGAATTAGTCAAGTGGTCAATCTTAGGGCTCTATTACATGGAGCGATAATCAGCTGAATCAGGACGATTCGGACAATTATCGCTCCATGTAACAGTAAGAAGGATCGGCCAATGAAACGATCATCAGCTGATCATTTTCTAAGGTCCAGACCTAAGATCATCGGGCGCCAGGTGCACATCGCTATTACAATGATGGCTGATGATTGTAGTATAAAATAATAAAATATCAACTCACCTTACCACATTCCCAGGTGTCCTTGGAGGCCTTCCCGGTATCTGCAGCTCTGCCTTCTCTGCATTCACAGGCTTCCAGCCGATCAGCCAATCACAGGCCGAGACAGGCCACCGGCCACTCAGCCAATCACTGTCCCGAGACAGGTTTCTGCCAGCGATTGGCTGAGCGGTCAGTGCAGAGAAGGCAGAGCTGCACACAACGGGAAAGGCCTCCTGGGACACAGGATAAGGCCCAAGGACACCAGAGAATGCGATAAGGTAAGTTAAAGGAGAAGTCCAGCGAAAATTTTTATTAAAGTATTGTATTGCCCCCCCCCAAAAAAAAATGTTATACAAATTACCAATATACACTTATTATGGGAAATGCTTATAAAGTGCTTTTTTCCCTGCACTTACTACTGCTTCAAGGCTTCACTTCCTGGATAACATGGTGATGTCACTTCCTGGATAACATGGTGATGTCTCGACCCGACTCCCAGAGCTGTGCGGGCTGTGGCTGCTGGAGAGGACATTATCAGGGGGACACTGAGGGACACAGGGCACTGGAGGGACACTGAGCATCCCCCTGCCATCATCCTCTCCAGCAGCCACAGCCCGCACAGCTCTGGGAGTCAGGTCGTGACATCACCATGTTATACAGTAAGTGACATCACCATGTTATCCAGTAAGTGACATCACCATGTTATCCAGGAAGTGACATCACCATGTTATCCAGGAAGTGACATCACCATGTTATCCAGGAAGTGAAGCCTTGATGCAGTACTAAGTGCAGGGATAAAAGCACTTTATAAGCATTTCCCCTAATAAGTGTATATTGGGGATTTGTATAACTTTTGGGGGACAATACAATACTTAAACAAAAATTTTCACCGGGCTTTTCCTTTAATAGATTATTATTTTATACTAAAGACAAGGGCTGCACAGACATTGCTAACGATATCTGTGCAGCCCTTGCTGTCTGATAGTCAGCCCGTGTAATTGCTCTATAAAAAAGCTCCGATCTAGTGGATCGGCGCTTGTTTACAGTTTATGTTTACAGTAAACATAGTTAGCCTACAGTTTACGTGGGCCGCGTAATAAGGCCCTTACTCTGAAATTGACAGTTGTTTAAGAGTGCGTGTAGAAGAAGCTGTCAATCACTGAGCAGAATTGCCCACTTGAGTGCTTTGTTAATTCTGGCATAAGCAGTGAAAAGGGTGGCCAATTGGGAAAGTGACAGCTCTCTTTACATGCACACTTGTTTTTTTTACTTATCCAGGAAATGGGGGACACAGGGACATTGGAGGGGGGCAAAGGAGGGGGATTATGAGGAGAGAGGCTACAGGGAGATTATGACAACCACTGGGCACAGGATGGGGGGATTATGACTACATGAGGGGACAGGATGGGGATTATGACTCTACATTGGGGCACAGGATGGGGGGATTATGACTCCATTAGGAGACACGGGGGGGGGGCATTTAATAGTGTGGAGGTGCAGAAGGGGTCTCAAAGTGTCAAGGCAAAATGGCAGTATTTACAGCATAGAGAAGAGAAGGGGCTAGTTACTGTGTAGGTGTGAGATAGGGGAAACTGTTCATGCTGGGGCACTATGGATGAGATATGGTGTAGGGGTGAGGAGAGTGTTAGTAAATTGTGGAGCCTAAAATGTCTGTCCAATAGATGCTGCGGGGACAAGTCATGGCTAACAGAAGTTCATGATGGAGCCGGATCCGAGTGGAGAAGAAAAGAGAAAGTGAACGGCTTTGATGACAGAAGACATCACCTGTGAGTCACTGAATGTAACTGCGCCCTCTGTACAGTGGTATTTGTATTGTTCAGTCATTAAGCAGTGTGTTCGAAATATTATTTTTCCATTGTGTAGTGGTAATATGGGGTGCTATGGGGTGGTGATATGGAGGGGGGGCTATACACTATGTGAATATATGTCTTTTTTTATGCAAGGGGGGGGGGCGTCATTTGACTTCTCTGCGTAGGGCACCAAAACTCCTTGTCCCGGCCCTGCACAGATAGCAGTCAATCTCTGGGTAGGACCACCCACATGACTAGTTAGACCATAAGTAGTGGTTTATATGAATAAATAAAGTTATCCTGGGACTGGTATCAAACTTCTCAGCCCCTACTGCTCTATAACAGGCTCTGACATATGATAGGTTCCCTTCAAGAACCTAAAACCTATCTAAAGGATAGGTCGTAAATGTTTGATAGTTGGGAGTCCATACAGCCACTGGACTGGTAGGTCCCATCTGAATGGGTCTTGTGCTAGTGACTTAACAATCTTACATTTATCACTTATATACCCTTAGGCTAAAATACCTCCTTAAAGGGCTTGTCTACCAATGAATACCATTATTGTTTGCTTTTTCTTCTCACCTAACTAAATTCAAACTCATCTGCTAATTTCTGAATTGAAAGATTCAGCAAATTTTTTTCATTCAGGAAAAAAGATTGGTTGCTGATGGTCCTATATCCTGCCAGCACTCGAGGTCCTGGCTGCTAGTTCGAAGAGATTGGCAGCCAGGACATTGATGGCCATACACGTGCCTGACATCATGGATATTCTGAGGTCTTCTATTTTTATACTGCATTTTTGAAGAGGATTAGAAATGGATCGGCAGAGAATCTAGTGCCTCTTCTTTACTCGTTCTCTATAATTTAAAGGCGGTTTTGAGAATTTTTAATTGCACATTATTGTCCAAATTGGCATGGCACCATAGTTTAGCCCCGTTCAGAAGTGTGAACTGGAATGGCCTAAGCTACAGTAGCAGACACAGTCGCACTCATATGAAGGGTGGCTGGTAAAGCACTAAACTGACCCTTTGTGAGGGCTTCTGGGAGTGGTTGGACCTGATCATTCATGGTGTAAGGCAGGTCATACAGCTACCTGGTACTGGGATGAAACAAGTACTGTACCATCTCTCTAGTGCTTGACCTGGCCCCCTGACCCACTGGGCGACCACTACCTCCCTGAGGCTACACTTGGGAAGAAACCTAGTGCCTTCTAACAGCAGAAGTCCATCCTAGCGTAGGAAAGAGAGTAAAAACCTATAGGGTACTTATCATATGGCCCCAAGCCAAACCAACTTGGGAGCTCAGCAGGTCTACATGTCCTAACAGGTAATACCTGTTTAATGACACTTGGTGACAGACCATCAATGTTTCTCTGTGTAATGTTTCTTCATGCAGTGTCTGTCCATGTAATGGCCAACTGCACCATAGTTGAGGGCTGACGGTGAGAATTGGATGAAAGTTTTAAGCATAGCTTGCTTCATAACGTCATTGATCAGCCAAAATAATTTGTCCAATAAAACATCTTCTTTATTGAAGAAACTTTACAAATTTCATGTTACATCTTGATCAGTCATAATGCTCATTCCGGTAATCCAGTAGGTCCAATAATCAGTTGTTCTCCACCAACAGCACCACCACTACTCAAACATGTGTCCCAGATATTTCGGCCTTGTGGCCAACAAGGAGAACTTTTGGTTGAAGTGTGGGTATTGTGATTGGCTATGGGTGGCATTATGGCTGGCACCGGAGACATTGTGAATGGCATGCAATGTACAGTAAGAGTGACATAATAAGAAGGGGAAAAGACAGGAGTTTAGTAATTGTTACTTTATGTCACATTTTCCATTTATTGATTTCCAGAGAAAGATGTCTAAAGCTAGTGCTGATGGGTATAATGGGCCCTTCTATCACCACCTGTCCAAGCAAGACATCATATTAAAGCCAGGAAAGCAGGAAACGATTATGTTCCCATAGTTAAATGTCCAACATGTGCGCTCATTTACCGCTTCCCCTGTCATGACAATCCGGGATACTGGATCATGAAGCAGACCTTATTTTCTTGTCCAGCTTCTTTACTCAAACTCTTCCCATATGGCCTTAATTTTAGGCAATGTGAGCACCAGGGAGCTGCCTCTTCCTTTCTTCGCCAACCCAAATGGGCTGACACCTTATTTTTCCAAGTACGGAAGTCGAGGATTTGGACAAGGAGGCATTGGCTTTTTTAACGCAGAATGAAACAGCAGGAAGGTAGAAATCACCCCAAGCAATGCTGTGTTTCTGAACTGCTTTCATGTCTTGCCAAATCCAGAGATATCTATGGCCAGATTATTGTGGGATTGGAAAGGGGAAGAGAGATTAATGGGGACTAAACTGGAGAAAGACAGATGAAGCACGGCTGATGTAACGTAAGAATGGTCAAATATCAAGAACACTTTATATTTCTAAGAAAATTATACAGGCTTTGATTTATAATTGGGGGGGCTTAATTTTTTATTGTTTCTCCCATCTTGCCGCATATTAGATGTTGATTTTCACTATTAATAGAGGATTCCGCCAAAAATGCGAATATGCGAGCAACATACCCATAAACTAAACTGCAAGCAGGTATAGATATAGTGTTTGCTAGAGCCGAAAAAAACCCTCTGCCACATAAGAAGATGCCAGTAATATAAATGGCACAGTCATGTGACCCCACGGCGAGACTAAAACAGCTTCTAAAGTGGGCAGCTCTTAGAGGCAGTGATTAGCCTGGGTGAGCAGGCTTGCTGCCTTACTCCCAGGCAAAGGGTGAAAGGGCGGGGCTTCTTTAAAGGGGTAATCTGAAAAATATTTTCAAATCAACTGGTGTCAGATAGTTATACAGGTTTGTAAATTACTTCTATTTAAAAATCTCAAGTCTTCCGATACTTATCAGCTGCTTTATGTCTTGCAGGAAGTGGTGTATTCTTGCCAGTCTTACACAGTGCTCTCTGCTGCCACCTCTGTCTGTGTCAGGAACTGTCCAGAGCAGAAGAGGTTTTCTATGGGGATTTGCTAATGCTTATTTATTTATTAATGATTATCTCACAGAGTACAGATGCTCGCTGGAGTTCCTAGCAGCAGGGCACCATGTGTTGATTCTGTTATCCATGGGAATTTCTAATAAAAAAGAAATGCCCAAAACAAACAGCCCCTTTAAGTGACTACTGAATACAGAAGGATTTTTTTCTTATTATTTTAGCCAATCATATTTTACAATGGAATGACATACTGATTACATTTCTATTTAGCCCAGTCTCCAGAGATGAATAAGCATGATGTTACATCTGATTTCTCGCCTATCCTGAAGCATAAATAAATTGGGTTGCTTTGCCTGGCACAGCCCCACATTGGGAATAGCGTCTGCTTTGTAAAAAAAAAATCCAAAAAAGAACATGGTTTTGGAAAACCATTTGCTCCCCAGACAGCTCACCCTTGGTCTCCACTTTTGGCAGGAATTTTTGCGATATATCCCATGTTAAATCTTTCCTGCCTGAAATGAGGCATGACACATTTTTTAGTGGTAGATTATTTGGATCACACTCATTACAAGGCTCCATCTTACGTCTTAGCAGCACATATTTCAGAGCCGATGTGCAGCCAATTGGAGGTCAACAAGAAAGGTCATCACATTGCTAACCATACTCGTGAAGCTAAATATTTGTGGGGGCTTTGAAAAAGTCAGCCAGAATAACAACAGTACTTGGTGAAAAACAAATGACTCTAACACTGCAGTTCATATAGACCCATAAATTATTTTCAAGGACCACCAACAGGGCGCCTGATCTTGAATAGAAGAGAGGGCAGAGGAGACTGTAAGAGCAATGGCTTCTTACTGCACAAGATCTGTTTTTACATAGAGTATTATTAGGCTTTTTTGCCCAGAGGCATGGCTGAAAACGTCTTCAAAGATTTAATTTGCTTCTTTTGTCCTAAATACCCTGGTTTATCGACACCCTCCTGGCATCAGAATCCTGAGCACTTGCCTCACCAGTTTACATAACTACCCCTCTGGGTTGCTTTTATCTTAAAAGGTTGGTGGTAAAGGTATAGTGGCTAGTTGGCACCATCCTGGCACAAGCACCCAGGTTGCCTGCCTCACCAACTTTACCTAGGTTTGTTGCTATCTTTGCCTTGACCCAAAGTAACAATGGTCAAATCTAATACTATACAGACAAGCCTTCGGAAACAGCTAGTAGTCTTCATCAAATTTTTGTATACAAAAGATGGGTAAATTAGTCTAGACACAAGGAAGTGAGTGTGCGTTGTGTCGTAATCCTCTTTAATGCTTTATGTTTTATTAGTTTATTTTAAGGGTACAGTTATTGTAAATATTACCGGCTGCCAAGTTGAATTTTATCACCACGTAGATCCATCATCCACTGTAGCTCTGAATATCCTGTCCTTTCCATGGCCTTGCGTAGCGCCATATATCTGTCCAATATTTATACATTAGCCATTGTTCTACGTCCTTCGTGCAGAATTATGAAAGACTGGGGACGAACATTTGGCCTTTGTCGTATGAGGGTTTGGGTTCGTCCATCGGTCAGGTTTTTAAAGACCAGACTTTAAATGGTGGGGTGAATTTCTCTCCAATAATCTTCCGGAGTAGTGGCTACAGTAGTCTACAGTTTGCTAAACCACTGAGAGGGTTTAAAATGCGGAGAAAACATTTATTATTGTGCAAAACCTAAATAATCATAAAAATAAGGTAAGACCAGAATTCTAAGATAGGTAATGACTATTTTTTATTGGTAATTCTTTCTTTCTTTTTTCTTACTTTTTATGCTTCATTATCTTATAAATTGTGCCAACAGCGTACATGACCCTGAAGGGGAAAGCAATAGTATATTTATTTCCAGGGTTTTGGAATAAAATGTTCAATATATGGATAGGACCAAAAGGATTTTTCAATGTTTCCATTGATGATTACAGAAGAGAAGTGTATGGGCTCATAGAAGACCTATGTCCACTTTCTTCCAGAACATTAAAAACAAGCGGAAGTAGCAATCAGTAGAGTGATTCTACTCCTTCTTCCCTGTGATCATTGGGTTATCGGCAGTGCTGACTGGAGAGGTCGAACATTTAGCAACGTTCTCCTCCAAGCCTGACCGCTTGCCATATAACTCCCCACAGCTGCAGAGGTTAGATGCAGCCCTAAGGAGTCCTGAAAAACATGTATACAAATTTCTAACCTCTGTAGGCCAGGGAGCCGAACCTGAACATTTTGGCCTCTCCGCCTAACACTTGTTGTCAGCACTTGTTGTCAGTCAACCGTTTTATTCAACAATGGAGAACCCTTAACCTAAAAATTTTCTTGGAAAGAGATAGACACTGAAGAAAACCAACAGAGTCATGACCAAGCTTTCTTGGTCAAATGTTCGGTTTCGGAAGCACTATGAGGTTTAGAGCTGGACTAATTTAAACCTTAAGGTATCTATCCTTAATGAGCGTTTCTAGGAAAGATCATCCACCCTATAATGAGTCTCTACTAAAAGGCCAGTGATCAGCTGACAAATTCAAACAGGAGATGTGCAGCCGATAACAGTGTATTTAAATGGCTGCATTAACAATTCAGTGAGTGTTTGCGCAGCCCAGGGTGTGCAAGTGAGTGCTGATTCAGCTGACCATTTGACGCCGTAGTCGGGCACATATCGGGTAGTGTAAAAGGGCCCTTAATTACTCAATAATAAGAAGTTCAGACTGTCTAGACATGAGTGACAGACAAACCACTGATTATTTTTGACTATTTTTGAATTTCTGAAGTGATGTTAGACTCTTAGGTGAAAAATTCTCTGTAGTTTATACCGTTGATAGACGATAGCAAGTTGCAAGCCTTTAGAGTTTACCTAGGTTTCTTCTTCTTCATATGTAATGAATTGACCTAATCTCGAAAGCTTGCAACTTGTTTTATCTGTTGTTGAGTTAAATATTACATTGTTTTCCAATTGTTGTTGCAGTGTCCCAGAACATGCAGACTACTACTCCTATTATGCCCATTTCTATTGCTGTGTCAATGCCTGTTCTGGTAAGTGTTTGCACTGCAACTGCTGCTGGTTTTCCCCTAGTATTCTCTGGTAATGTGCATTCTCATGTGTGTTCTCATGTATTCCTGTGTATTATTACAGTGTACAGTGGTATGCAAGGCTGTTGATCACGTGACCTGTAACCATGGTTCCTCCAATGGCCGACTAGCTCTGGCCAGGAGCAACCATGTGACCTCCCACTTCCTCCTAACAAGTTAGTCTTCCCCCTGCTTCCAAGCAAGGAGGATGTGTGTCGTCCCTCTCCTGCCTCAGAGGAGTTGGGCTTCTTCTCTGCAGCCTTTTCACCATAAGAAGAGTGACTGATTCTGCTGCTATATTCCAGTCTTCGGCTGTATCTGCCTGCTCAAGTGACCGGATTCTTTTCTCTCATCTGGGTGTCATTCCGTTATTTCTCCTCATCGCTGCAAGGATTCACAGCAAGTATTATTCTCAAGCTAATCCACCCAGCACCGCTATTCCTCTCATACTCCTACTCCCATCATCCGGCACGTATTCTCACAGCCTATGCAGCACCACTCCTGCCTTATTTGTCAAAGCCTGCTATATACCCGGTTGCATCCGGACAGAACTGTTGCTACTAGTTACCTCATCTATAATAAAACCGCTGTTACTGAACCCTGGCATTGGTGTCCACTAACTGGTGCCCTGACTAAGTGCAGCGAAGAATCGCGTGCCCATCATCACCCGCAGATTCCACAGACCGACCCTACAGCTGTGCTGCCCTCAGGCCTATACCGTGACAAGTATAACCCCTGCAGCTGCCCCGGTCATTGCCCGCTCATAACACCAGCACTGCGGAAGTGGCCCCCAGGGGCCAGGGCATCGCATTTTTGGCGTCACGAACAGGATACAGACTGTGTTGTGCCAACTGTCAGTGTCCCCAGAACTGTACTGCTACCCCTCATCATCCTCAGAGACTCTGCTATTGCCGCGCTGCGGCCTGCTAAGGGGTCAAGTCAGCTTGTGACGCACTGTCTTCGCGCGCGCGCGCGCTCCACTCAAGCTCCGCCCCGGCCCTGCAGTATCCAAGCCTCTGTTGCAGGAGGGAAGGAGATTGTGCCCGGACCGCCGGAAGTGTTGGTGCTGACTTCCGCCCTATCCCTCTCCGGTCCCGGACACCCTGCCTATCGGTGCCTGCTGTTCCCGCAAGCTCTCCTCACCTCTGCTCTCTTCCAGACGCCTTACACCAGAACCCCTCATCATGTCCACCGGCCATCACAGTGACTCTGACGGGTCCGGCAGTCCGCCGATGGCCCGGCGAAGACTTCCCGCGGCTCCCGTTGCTATGGCTACCGCAGCGGTCCCGTTCTTCATTGGGCCCAACAATCTTCCCAGTTATAAAGGGGAACCCCACACGTTGGCTGATTTCAAGGAAAAAATTTCCCGCACCCTTGAACTTGTCTCACTCTCTCCCACTCAGCAGGTGCAGTTGCTGCTAGGACAACTTGAGGGTCCCGCTGCAGAGGAGGTGCGGTCGTGGCCAGCTACGGAGAAAGCTAATGTACAACAGATCCTGGCCCGGCTGAGTAAAGAATTTGAGGTACAGTCACCCACGGAGGTCCGTCTTAAGTTTTATGACCGACGACAAAGGCCAGGTGAGACCCTCAGAGACTATGCACTAGCCCTCCAATCTGCCTACCGGGCCCTGAGACAGGTTGATACCATAGCCCCCTCGGCTGTGGAGAGTATGATCACTGACCGCTTCATAGAGGGGGTGGACTCTAGACTCATCCAGAGCCAACTGCGTATGCTAGCTGCCCAAAACCCTACAATGCCTTTCCTGGACTTCAAGACTCTGGCTCTGAGGGTGGTTGGCATTGACAATCCCTGTGCCGGCTGTACTCCAGGTTCAGATTGCCCGGACCCGGTGGGATCTATACCCTCACCTCCAGTGCCCAATATGGTTCCGCCGGTTTCCGCTATACAAGCTGCCCAACAGTCTATCCCGGCTAGCTCACCAGCGATCCCTGCTCTCCTTACGCAAGTGGTTGACTCTCTCTGCCAAGCCCTAAGGGGGCTACAAGGGGCCTATCCAACACCTCCACCACCACAGGACCCCTGCCCTGAGTATGCAGTTCCCGATCGGCCTCCTCCACAGAGACTTAGATCCCCTGAGCGCCCCTATTGCCGCCACTGTAGGCGACATGGACACTACCGCTCCCAATGCTATCAGTTAAACGGGGCTACCCCTGGGTCCGAGGGCCAATACCCAGGAGGTCGAGATCCAGGCCCGCAGGAAGCACAGTGGTTCTCAAGGTTCCTCTCACAATGCCCGCATGTGACTCTCTGGGTGGACGGAGTCCCCCTGGAGGCTCTGGTAGATACAGGTTCCCAGGTTACCACTATCCCGAGGCATGTGTTTGAAGAACATTGGGATCTGAGAACCCTAGGTCCAGTTGAGAAATACCGTCTGAAACTTATTGCTAGTAATGGTCGTCCTATTGTGCAACTAGGTTACTGGGAACCCACTGTCTGCATAGGGAAGCAAGAGCTAGCACGTCAGGGTATCATTGTTACTGAGGCTCAGGGAGATAGTAGGACCGTGGTATTAGGCATGAATATTATCCGTCATGTATTCACTGAAGTGTTGGATGCCTTGAATGCCTCTATGTCTTGTGCTTCTCCTCAGTACAGGCAAGCCGTCCAGAAGACCATTAAAGTGCTCACCGCTCAGCGGAAGTTTGCCAATCCTCGAGGAGAAATCTGCCGTGTCCGCACTAGAGATGCTCGTCCGATCATCATCCCAGCTAACAGTGAGTTCCTCATCTGGTGCAGGGTCCGTCCGGGCCTTAACAATGCTGACTATGTGGCCCTTCTGGATGCTATTGAAATTGAGGGGCAACCTCTTGTCAGGGCCGCTAGAAGCCTGGTGACCGTCTCCAATGGTCAGGTCCCTGTCCGTCTGGTGAACCTTGGAGACTCCCCAGCTGACCTACCCAAGTTCACCACCGTGGCCATGCTATACCAACTCGATCCTGAGGACATCGTCTGTGAGGAGACCATTGCCTATCAGAGATCCATCCGTGGCACTCAAAGGGACTCAAACAGGGCTCTCGCCCCTTGGTGGGACGAGCTCCATATTGGCGATGCCAATACCCCACTTGAATACCTCCACGGCATCCTCAAGGTGGCCAAAAGGTATCACGAGGCCTTCAGCAAACACTCTCTCGATTTCGGAAAGACCAATCTGGTCCAGCATCGGATCAACACTGGGGACCATTTGCCTATCAAAGAGAAACATCGGCCAATCCCCCCTGCCAACTATCAGCAGGTCAAGAAACTGCTCAAGGAGATGAAAGACTCTAACGTTATCCAAGAAAGTCAGAGTCCGTGGGCTGCCCCTATTGTCCTTGTGAAAAAGAAAGACGGTAACATCCGGTTCTGCGTGGATTATAGGAAGATAAACACAATCACCCACAAGGATGCCTATCCTTTGCCCCGGATCGAAGAGTCTATTGCTGCTTTGGGGTCAGCCGCCTACTTCTCCACCTTGGACCTCACCAGTGGGTACTGGCAGGTGCCCATGGCACCCGAAGACCGTGAGAAGACGGCCTTCACCACCCCCATGGGGCTCTTTGAATTCACCAGCATGCCCTTCGGTCTGTGCAACGCCCCCGCTACCTTCCAGCGGTTGATGGAAAGGTGTCTCGGCCATCTCAACTTTCAGAGTGTCCTGCTCTACCTAGATGATGTGATTGTCTATTCACGTACCTACGAAGATCACGTCCATCATCTGGCTGAAGTGTTCCAGGTCCTAATCGATCACGGCCTGAAAATCAAGCCTTCCAAGTGCCACCTTCTCAAACCCCAAGTGAACTATCTGGGGCATGTTGTGAGTGCTGGGGGGATACAACCCGATCCAGAGAAGATCTCGGCTGTGGAACACTGGGATACCCCTAAGACAGTCAAGGAGGTGAGAAGTTTTCTGGGATTTGCCGGCTATTACCGCCGCTTCATTCCCCACTTTGCCCAAGTGGCCGAGCCCCTCAATGAGTTACTCCGGGGTTGCCCTCGAGAAAGCTACAACCGACGGCTCCCCGTCGAGTGGTCCGAACGGCAGGAGATTGCCTTTCAAACCCTGAAACGCCTGTTGACTACGCCTCCTATCCTGGCCTACCCGGACTATAACCTTCCTTTCCGGCTCTACACGGACGCCAGCTTCCAAGGCCTGGGAGCTGTGCTGTCCCAGGTTCAAGATGGCCAAGAGAGAGTTGTAGCTTATGCCAGCCGGAGTCTTCGGGGCGCTGAAAAGAACGACAACAATTATAGCTCCTTCAAGTTGGAGTTACTAGCCCTAGTGTGGGCCGTCACCGAAAAGTTCAAGGACTACCTGGCTGCCACCCCTGTTACCATCTATACGGATAACAACCCGTTGGCGCATCTCAACACTGCTCGGCTGGGCGCCCTGGAACAGCGGTGGGCTTCTCGACTGGCCAATTTCCAGTTTGAAATTAAGTACCGCAGTGGCAAGGCTAACGTCAATGCAGACCTTCTGTCCCGACTATCCAAGGGCGAAGAGGCCCCAGAGGACAGCGATTGGGAAGACGTAGAAATGCCTCCCTTCTATCAAAGGTTCGCTACCCAGAGTGCTATTGATGTAGCCGGGCCTGAAACGCCTTCGCCTCCACCTAGGGCCCCGCAAGACTTGGCCAGGTGGCAGACCATCCAGGAAGAGTCCCGTGTCCTGGGGGAGATCTATGACTACCTCTCTACTGGTCGGGTCCCCATGCGGATAAAGAGGCCCTATCCTGATGTCGAGCTAAGGCGACTCTGGAGGCAAAGAAAGAGGCTCTTCTTACAGAAGGGACTGATCCTGCGGAACTCTCTTGATCCGGTCTCTGGGGAGAGGTGCCACCAGATCCTCATTCCCCGACGAGACGCTAAGATGGTGCTAGATGCCTACCATGACCGGTCCGGTCATTTCGGGGTACACAAGACGGAGGCCACTATCCGACAGCGGTTCTACTGGATCGGGATGAGGGCTGACATCGAGAACTGGTGTGCTGAGTGCCCTGCCTGTAATATCTCCAAAGCTGGGGGAAGAGAAGTCCGGGCCCCTTTGCATCCAATCACCTCCCACCGGCCGAATCAGCTAGTCGCCCTGGACCATGTGAAGCTAGCCCCTACAAGATGCGGGTATACCTACGCCCTCACCATGGTTGACCACTACTCCAAGTGGGTAGTCGTGGTACCTGTCAGGGACTTGACCGCCAAGACCACTGCTCTTACTTTTTACAAGGAGTATGTAAAGCACTATGGGTGCCCAGAGTCTCTGCTGACGGACCGGGGTCCGGCCTTCGAGTCGCAACTTTTCCAGGAGCTGTGTGCCTACCATGAATGTAAGAAGCTCCGCACCACGGCCTATCACCCTCAAGGGAATGGTCTGTGTGAAAAAGTTAACCAGGTCTTTATCAACATGCTCCGAACGGCTTCAGTGACCAAGAGAGTAGAGTGGCCCCACTTGTTGGATGAACTAGTGGAGATCTATAACAATACCACTCATTGTTCCACTGGCTACTCCCCGTTCTACCTGATGTTCGGCCGCCAAGGCCAACTTCCTCAGGACCGTGCTCTTGGAGTCCAAGCTCCTGACACCTTCAACCCCCTACCTGAAACGGACTGGGTTCGGGAACATCAGAGGAGAATCCAGGATGCCCGGGAAATTGTTGACCGGAGGATGGGGGAGGCTCAGCAGCGCCAAGAGGATGCCTACAACCTAAGGGCGAATGCCACACCACTACAAGTGGGGGATAAAGTTTGGCTAAAGAAATATCATCGCTCTCACAAACTTGAAAGCCTTTGGGAGCCTGAGCCCTATGTCATCTCCTCTATCCCTTACCCAGAGACTGATGTGTATGAAGTCAAAAAGCCTGGGCTAGCCCCACAGACGGTGCATCGGAATAGGATAAAACGTTGCACTAAGGAGGACCTACAGGGCCTTACAGCACCGTGTCCGGTACCTGCATCCACGCCTCCGGCTCCCCCGGCAGCTCCAGCTAAACCTCTCTCTCTGGAAGAAATGTTCCGAGTTGAACCGTTCCTCATGGCCGTAGGCTATCCAGCGTTCCCTGTACCCGTTTCAGCGGTTTCTCCACTTCCAATTGTGCCTCCAACGACTCCATCTTTACAACCAGACACTGGGGGTGATCTTCCACCGGTACCTGCACCAATCACTGTTGAAGAGGATCCTCCGCTGAGACGGTCTGAGCGCTCTACCAGAGGAATTCCTCCACTTCGCTACAGAGACCAGAGCCCTTAAACTGTTTTGTTGTCTAACTGTTTCGTTCCAGTTCCTGCAACGTTCAAGGTTCGTGCCTGGTCCTCCTGACCAAGTTCCCTGTACTAACCAGCCATGAGCTGATGGACACTTACAATAACAAAAGGTTCTCTAGTGCCTGTCCCAGAGCCTTTTACATGGACGATGTCTAATTGCCTAAAAGAGACTCTACCTAACAGAGACACTTAACCCATTCCTTCCTAATGCACTTTCCTGTGATTGTGTGTTCCACACAGGGTATTATTACACTTATTTCATTATTGTACTTTTCCTACTATTGCATTTCAGTGTTATTGAAGTCTTTGTATTTCCTCCTCTGAGTAAGCACAAGGTTACATAGATTGCCTCAGAGTAGAGCGCCTCTTTTGTAAAACAGCATATTTTCCAGTGTCTAAGTCAGATAGCTCCTCCTCTGAGTAAGAGAAGTCAGTTTACATATACCTCAGAGAAAGTCCAGTTTATGTAGGAGTGTATTTTCTCATCCAGTCTCATTATTGTGTATTATTATCGTATCTATAGCTGGAAAGATCTAGTTGAGCCAGTTCGTATGCAGATTTTCCTCAGATTTTCATTCAGATTTTTCTCAGATTTTCATTCAGATTCATGTGAGCCAGTTCTCCTCAAGACCTCGCAGTATTTGTTGTCTGTTGTGTTTCCCTTCCTTTTTGTTTCCAGTATTTGTTCACCTCTGTCTTGTCCCAACACAGTAGTTATCACACATAGTCATACCTAACCTTCACACTTGTCCATACATATCGCACCTTGGATACCTTTTTGTGTGTTTGGCCTGTGGAGTGCTTGTGTGTGTGATTGAGTGGTATGAAAGGGAGCTCCCCATGTATGTTTGCTTTTATTATTTTGTTCTTTTCTCTTCCAGGTATCCAAGACTCTACTCAGACACGCCAAGGTAGTACACAGGTCTTCACAGTTCTCTTTTCCAGTAGGGTAACACATTTAACAGAAAACCTACTGTCTAACTGGCTGGAATATGGAGGGTCCCCCGCCAGCAGTTAAGTTGTCCTGGCTTACACGTCAGATGGTTCACGCACTAGCTACCTGGTCGCCAGAGTACGTTAGGCACCCCTAGGTGAAGTCCTGCCACTAGGGTTTCTCATTCTCTCTCTTCTCACCTGTGCCTTGGGCGTGGGAAACACACACCTCATCACACTCACTCTCATCATTCATTCCTGTTGTTTGATTGTCCAGTCTATTCATGTTTGCTGCCTTCTAGATTCGCCGAGGTCGGCTCAAATTTGCTAGGGAGGTATGCAGTGTCCCAGAACATGCAGACTACTACTCCTATTATGCCCATTTCTATTGCTGTGTCAATGCCTGTTCTGGTAAGTGTTTGCACTGCAACTGCTGCTGGTTTTCCCCTAGTATTCTCTGGTAATGTGCATTCTCATGTGTGTTCTCATGTATTCCTGTGTATTATTACAGTGTACAGTGGTATGCAAGGCTGTTGATCACGTGACCTGTAACCATGGTTCCTCCAATGGCCGACTAGCTCTGGCCAGGAGCAACCATGTGACCTCCCACTTCCTCCTAACAAGTTAGTCTTCCCCCTGCTTCCAAGCAAGGAGGATGTGTGTCGTCCCTCTCCTGCCTCAGAGGAGTTGGGCTTCTTCTCTGCAGCCTTTTCACCATAAGAAGAGTGACTGATTCTGCTGCTATATTCCAGTCTTCGGCTGTATCTGCCTGCTCAAGTGACCGGATTCTTTTCTCTCATCTGGGTGTCATTCCGTTATTTCTCCTCATCGCTGCAAGGATTCACAGCAAGTATTATTCTCAAGCTAATCCACCCAGCACCGCTATTCCTCTCATACTCCTACTCCCATCATCCGGCACGTATTCTCACAGCCTATGCAGCACCACTCCTGCCTTATTTGTCAAAGCCTGCTATATACCCGGTTGCATCCGGACAGAACTGTTGCTACTAGTTACCTCATCTATAATAAAACCGCTGTTACTGAACCCTGGCATTGGTGTCCACTAACTGGTGCCCTGACTAAGTGCAGCGAAGAATCGCGTGCCCATCATCACCCGCAGATTCCACAGACCGACCCTACAGCTGTGCTGCCCTCAGGCCTATACCGTGACAAGTATAACCCCTGCAGCTGCCCCGGTCATTGCCCGCTCATAACACCAGCACTGCGGAAGTGGCCCCCAGGGGCCAGGGCATCGCATTGTCATCTGTATACCCATTAACAATCTCCCTTTGGTATTGATACATGGAACTTGTACAGAATTGCAGAACCCTAACCATGGCTCCCATCTTCCTTTCATCTTTGATGACATCCTTGGTAGAAAAGTGACAAGCCCTTCACTATGCACTACTGAATCCCAGGAAGCCGCTCTCTTGTGTAGCCGGTGACATTTCAATGATGCACCTGCTATCACATGCATCAACTCTTTTACTCGCCTGACAGTACCGGTCTGGACAGCGAGCAAAAACTGATACCACACAGCTGTTCTCCGTTTTTGCTTTTTGTTTTGCCAACAGCAGTTTCGGCCCTTGAAGTTATTCTGCTGAAGTGGAATCATGTTTGAGTTTGCTAATAATGGCGATAAAGAAAAGGTCTTTGAAAATAAACCTCAAAGGCACAAAAGCATTTGTAACATCTAACAATATGAAGGATTTCTCGAAAAGAGACTCCGGAGAATGTAACATAGACATTCGACTATGGATTGACTTAAAAGCCATGGTATCACATACAGTTGGCATAGCACCCAACCCTCTGATCTCTGAATCTCTGATCTGTCTTTGCCCTTTGTTACCAATTTTACATTCCACCATGAAGAAGAAATTAAAATACCCCCAGCCACTGGTGGAGGAGCTGAACTGCAGTTTATGTTTCGGGGTCATGCGTGTATTAATAGAGCTTATTTCTCCGAACTCACCACCAGTGTAAATATAAGAAATGTATTCTACAAACTATCGTCTTACAAAACCAGCCCGGCCCCTGATAAACCAGAATTATGACTAAGAAAACAACTTTGAAGTTCTTCCTTAAACCTAAATTTCTTCTTTTTACTACAGATTAATCCATGGCTTCTACATGGAATAATACCGTGCAATCTGATATGTTGAAAGAAAATCCTTTGTAGTTTTACTCATAGATTTGATATATTCCTTTAAAAAAAAAAAAAAAAGATGAGAAGTTCCTTGAATAGAAAAGTTTTTGCATATTTCCAATATAGTTTGTGTGTTAATTGCTCAACATTACCAAGATTTCTTCTAACTATATGGGGTATGGACATGTGCAGTGTATGCATTGGGGCCTGAGAAATTCAAGTCACAGCTCTAGGTAATTGGAAAATTTGTGTTTACCTCTAGGGGCATCGTCAATTTAAATCAGCCTAGGAGAAATAAGGGCAGGAGACTGTACCCGTTAGGCTGTATTCACACATGCAGTAAAATTGTTCATGGTCGTGACCACAGCCAGTTTTAGGAACCATTCAAATGAATGCAGCCATTCACACGTTCCGTGCCGCGCCCCCCACTGCGATCCGCACCTCAAAAAAATAGGACATGTCCTAGTGCGAATCGCGGCACGGATCCCCCCTGCCGCCCGGCAGCAGAGATGACAGGAGCGCAGAAGACAACTACTCGCCTACTCCCCCTGTGCCGGTGATCATGTAAGCCGGCCGGCACAGGGGGGAGAAGGCGAATAGTTGTCTTCTGCGCTCCTGTCATCTCCGCTGCCAGGCGGTGAGGGGCTGCACTTTTATTGGGGGATCTGTGCCGCAATATTCCTCTGGTCACCCTGGCGCAGATAGCGCCACGGATTGCGTGAATGAGGCCTCAGACCTTCTGACAGATTTCAGAACATTTTATTTGTTTGTTTGTTTTATGTGACAAGTTTTATGTGACACGCACAATCATTAGCTTTTAATTTAAGAAAATATTTATTTTAAAATAAAAATGTATTTAAAAAATGTATATAATAAAATGAAAACATTTCCTATTTTTAATTTTTTAGGCTATGTTCACACTACGTAAGTTCCGTGGAAATCACGGCTGTTGTTTAAACGGCCGTGATTTCCACGGAACTTACGTAGTGCTGCAGGCTGAAGGGATCCCGGCCGGGGATGATGGCATCCCGGCAGGGCCGTAGAACACTGACATGTGAATTTAGTGAATAGCGGCCTCAGAAAACCCTGTAAGTGCACACTATGGAGCACACACTATGGACCTCCTGCCCCCTCCCTTGCACCTGTGCCCAGACGCAACTGTTATCTCTGCACCCCCTATAACTATCCTACCAGTCAACCTTTGGCAGATGTAGAGCATGATAATGCTGGGCACATGCAAAATTGTTGCTTGCCATTAGACTCAGAGGATTGAAGAAATGCTCCACTTGTTGTGTAACGATATTCTTCCATACAGAACATAGATATCCAGTAGCAGATCATGTACCTTTATGTTAGTAGAGTATGGCCTGGATGTTGCACCGAACCTGAGCTCTGACCCTACCATTGGGTGATTTTTGACATCCGGCCAAAGTCTTGTCAACTACAGCAAAGAACTAAATTGACAATGAACACGTATGAGCCTTAGATCATGCTCTTTCCTGCACGGATGAAACAGAACACCGCACCATCGGAACTATCGGCCAACTCTGTCCCATGTATGTGATTGTTTGATATACTTAAACATTAGCGTGAAACTCAATATTGCTTCTCTGGAATTTTAATCATAATTTTTTTTTCTCCTCGATTCGCCAGAAGAATTTGGAGGGTTCCTACAGTATTTATTTGAAACTAAACAGTTCAAACAAATATGGCAGATCATGTGAATTGGAGTCGGCAGTCTGTGGTAAATGCAATTTTTACAGCTAACTTTTTCTCATACGTATCTTTCTGTTTGCCTTGAGTCCAAATGGAGCGACCGCTGAGTTACGAGATGGCAAATATTAAGCTTGAAAGTGGAGATGTAGGAACAGGACGATCAAAGGTGTAAGCGTCCGGGTCCAAGAAAATAATTTTGCAGGAATCAAATGTGGTTTATGAATCTATGGTCTGCAGAATGTCAGGATTATTACCGAGTGCACATGGTGAAGTGTATAGAATCCCTTAGGCAGAGCTACAATATACAGATACTATGTACGGACACTATTTTACAGTTAAAGATAAAATTATGTTGTCTTGTACTCATCCAGAGTTACAGCTTCTATTATACTCCAGAGCTGCATTCAGAATTATGAGTATAGAGGAGTGATGGGGTATTATTAGTGAGTGGGGAGTACTGAGGGGGAATTATAAGTGTGTGGGGGGAGCACTGATGGAGTATTATTTGAGAGTGGGGAGCATTTATGGGGTATTTGTGAGTGGGGAGAACTGATGGGGTATTATTTGAGAGTGGGGAGCATTGATGGGGTATTATTAGTGAGTGGGGAGCACTGATGGACTCTTGTTTTGCATATTTAAATTTTGGGGGGCATCAGTGGAGACTCTTGATTAGGTACTTCATTGGAATTTTTTCGCTGATCTCCTTGAGTTCAGTGATAACTGTGTTTTGTTGGTCGATTTGCTATTGCCCCAACTAGCCAGAATCCTGCACCACACTGATGAGGGGCAAATACCCCGAAACAGCTGTCTGTGGATGGATGCCTGCCTTGGCAAGCCCTTGTCATGTCGCAATACTCCTTGAGTTGCACTTTGACACAAAAGGGGCCACCCTGTTGTTTCCCTATTTATGTTCCAATACTCGCAACTGAGTGGGACTTAAGGCGCTACCTATCAGGGTGGTGTGGTGCTCTCCCCATCTAGAGGCACCCCGTGGCAACAGGCTATTGATATTTGGCTATTCCCGTGGTTTGAGACTCGCAACCGAGGCTCCACGGACTCCTTTTCTGCATATTTAGTTAGTGGTGAGCACTGATGGGGTATTGTTAGAGAGTGGAGAGCACTGATTGGGTACTATTACTGAGTGGGGAGTACTGATGGGGTAATATTAGTGAGCGGGGAGCACTGATGGGGTAATATTAGTGAGCGGGGAGCACTGATGGGGTATTATTAGTGGGTGGAGAGCACTGATGGGGTATTATTAGTGGGTGGGGAGCACTGATGGGGTATTATTAGTGGGTGGGGAGCACTGATGGGGTATTATTAGTGGGTGGGGAGCAATGATGGGGTAATATTAGTGGGTGGAGAGCACTGATGGGGTATTATTAGTGGGTGGAGAGCACTGATGGGGTATTTTTAGTGAGTAAGGAGCTCACTATTATTAATGAGAGGGCTTGATCGCTTTCGCTCCTGCCGCTCTACGCGCAAAGAATTGATGTCAATTAGGTGTTTTTTTATGTTACTTTAGGTTAGAGGCAGCAAACTCTACAAAGATCAGTTGTGGCTGGTAAAAGTCACCATGGTTCTCCTATATGCAGGTACTTCTCCATGGATTGAAGTTACATTGTATGATGTCCTGGGCAACATCTGTTGCTGTAAGTTAGTAACTAAGCCCTACTATATCCAGCATCTGGTGACCCTTGAGGAGTTTGGGGTGAACTTATCATGAAAAATAGCACTTTCCATCAGATACCTGATTTGACCTATTGAAATCTTGCTAGTAATTCTCTTGCAGCCACACAAAAAACATACTCTGACACAACTGTACATTATAGAACACTGGCTACTGTAAATTATATATTCAAGAACACTATTGACTGTTGTACAGAACTGTTATACATTATAGAACATTAACTATTATACATTATATAACACTATTATACATTATACAACACCATTATATGTTATACATTAAAGAACCCTGACTACTGTACATTATATATCTACTAAATGATTTGGGACAATTGGTTATTCTTCTGCAGAAATGATTACTGTAGCGGGTCTGCAGACTAGGAGCCAGGTCCAGGAAGAAAGTGTACCTCATTCATTGGCTTGGTGTAATGAAGCACCTCATCACCACGCAGGAGCACAGTGCTGTTCTTGTGACTCGTGCTTCTATCACTTCCATTTGTGCTCTGATCATTGGGGATTTTACTGCAGGTCATGAAGTGCCGTAACAACAACACATTCCTGATATTTGCTTTTTATGGCTGAGTCAATTATAGTCATACAGGATGTGTAACTTTATTATGTGTCACTATTAAGAGCTGAGTAGAGTTTATTGCAGAATATAGTATACTCTTTTCACATTTTTGATATGTTTGGTACCTAAGACACTGATGGTAATTCTCTAACCCTCTATCTTTCCATGTGCATAAAGCCTATTATTCATTTTAGGGAAATTGGTGTATAACGTTGGGGTCAGCGTTCAGGGATAGATCGAGGGAAATATTTAGGGATAGATCGAGGGAAATATTCAGGGATAGATCTAGGGAAAGATTCAGGGATAGATCAAGGGAAAGATTCAGGGATAGATCGAGGGAAACATTCAGAGATAGATCAAGGGAAAGATTCAGGGATAGATCTAGGGAAATATTCAGGGATAGATCTAGGGAAAGATTCAGGGATAGATCTAGGGAAAGATTCAGAGATCAAGGGAAAGATTCAGGGATAGATCTAGGGAAATATTCAGGGATAGATACAGGGAAATATTCAGGGATAGATCTGGGAAATATTCAGGGATAGATCTAGGGAAATATTCAGGGATAAATCTAGGTAAATATTCAGGGATAGATCTAGGGAAAGATTCAGGGAAACATCTAGGGACAGGTTCAGGGATAGTTAGGGACAGTTTTTATAGTTTGTTCCAGCTCATTATCTGCATCACCCATTACCACAATCCTTCAGTTTCTATAGGTTACTGGTGAATTCCTATTCTTGCCTTTTGTTGCCTGCTTGTATTGATACATGCCTTTATATACTGTTCTTGCAACCTTTGGGTTGTTACACAGTTTGGCCCTACTGGGGTACCTGAGTACTTGGAACCAAAGTTAGGAGCCAGGAAAGTTGACTGCTATAAGTGAAGTGAAGTTCTGCCATATTTTGACCAAGTGAAGTAAATACAAGAATGTGGAGGTTGTATAATTACCTAGTATGGAACTGTATTGGCATTGTGTGCTTGGTCCTAAATATGGAGATAGTCTCCTTTAAAAGCAATTCAGTGGTTTAGTCCATATTAGATAAGGTGTGCTGTTCTTCCCTTATATATACAGTACTTCAACTGCTCCGGCCGCACGCTCCATTGTGTGCTGTGGGCCCGCATCAGAACTCAGCGGCACTAAAGATCATCCCATCGGTACTGCAGTACCGGCCTGGATGATCTTTTCTGAGACCGGCCGTTCGTGAACCGGCTGGGTCATGGAACGGCCGGTCTCATACTTCGTGTGACCATAGTCTTAAACTGTTTCCAAGCTCCCAGCATCATGATGCCAGGAGCTCTAAACTCGATTCTGTATGACGCTGTCTGTATTTATGGACCATGCACAGAATGTGTCCCCTTAGGCGAGACTTGTACACGCAGGATGCCTGTTCTTGAGGCAGATTTTATGATATTAAGCTGATTGTGGTGATCCGGTTGATGGAATCACTGCTGATGGAAGCGTAATGTGAACGTAACAAGTGCTATAGTGTACAAACCATACTGTACCAGAGGCCGGTGACCATAAAATTGAGTACAAGAATCCATATTTTCAGCCTGAAATGCTCTAAAATGTCAAACCGAGTTCATTCATGTAACTTGTTAGTAAACACGAGCTTTCTGCGCTATTGTCTGGGCCCCGTCCAGCCATGGTTTGGCTGTTTGGCGAGAGTCGATGGAAGTTTACGGTATTTATTCCACAAGACGTGGGGTTTGTAAATAATGATAATGTTTAGGCATGAAGCAGGCCTGGCCTTATAATGATATAATTGGACGAAGAAGGGGGGATACGGGCCTGTTCAGGACAGGGCTGGATCATGTCTAAGGTTGGCTGAAGACGTTGGTCTTCACGTCTCGCGATCAGATAATATATAGCTGGTGGTATACTCGGCGATATACCGTTATCCTTCTAGCAGATTCTCATTGCGGTTTTCCCCTATACTGTTAATAATAGTAAAGAGGTGGTTTACCTGTCGGACAGGAATTTATGATGTGCATATATTGCCTTTGGCACAGACCATGTGAGGAGTGATCTGCGCTCGCAGGTGTTAGCGTTCTGTCCTCACTGAGCAGATGTTACTTTTTTCTGATGATGTCATCATGTTCTCTGTATTGTTATGAGGCAGACAATCCTGCCCAGTAATACGAGGAGCTGTGCTTCTTCATCCAATCTACACTGACAGCATACTATTAACTATTTTACTACATAACATAGAAAAATGTGAAGGTGGTCTAGACAGACCCTTCTCGTTTCTGTTTTTTTTTAACCATGTTTTGTTCTTTTTTTTAAAAAAAAAAAAGTTTTTTATTTTCTCACTTACAAAGCCAGAAAAAAAATATTGAAGAAAAAAACACAAATTTCTGGGCTCATGTCTTTTTGCCTTAATTTTTTTCCTTCAAATGTGATGTGATCAAAAATCAGCAATTTTGGACTATTGGACAGTTCTGCCTGGCAATACCAAATATATTTAATTTTTTAATATTATTTTAACCCATTTTTAGTACATAGATCAATGCAATGCATATAAATTACGTTGATCTATTAATTTTTTTCTGGTGGTAAATAGAGGTGAGGGAACCTTGAGCATGCTACAGTTTGTCCAAAACCAATTCTGCGGCATTTGATTTCCAGTGTCTGAAGAAGTTGAATGTGGCCATAGGGAGTCCTGAAAAAACTCCTGAAAACGTTTCCAAGTAGCCTTAGGGCTGCATTCAACTTCAGTCACTGGTATTCAAATGCTGCACGCTGGGGTTTTGATGAACCCGAGTATGCTTGAGCTTCACTTATTTCTAGTAGTAGGGTAGCTTCACACACACTGTATCGCAGTGAATTTTTGGATACGCAGCAGATTTGATTTAAATACCTGAATACAGCATCAAATCTGCACCATCAAATCTCCTGCAGATCTGCTGCTGATCTGCTGCGCATCGGTCGTGTGTGTTAGCACCCTTAAAGTCTGACACAGTTAGACTCAATCATTCACAGCAGGCCTCAAGGCCTAGCAGAGATTACATTGTAGGGTGTCGATTGGCATTGCATCATCTAAATAGTAAATAACCATCATCATATTGATCTCCGATGTTGTTCATTATTAATAAGTGCCACTTGCAGATAACAACCAGCACCTGCTAAGTATGACAGGGGCATGGCTTACAAACTTCCTTTATACTCCCCAACCTAACTGTAAGTTATGGGTAGGGAAATTATTAACTGGTTGAAAGTAGTTTAGATGATTTAGTTTCAGATAGAGGACATTATCTTACAGTTAGCTGACAGTCACCGTTAGTAATGAGCGAACTTTGAGCGTGTTTAGGTTCATATATTTAGGTTCACAGCCTTAGGGCTGCATCCAACTTCTTTAGTTACTGGTTAGCAAATGCAGAGAGTCCCGGTTTGGAGGAACCTGAACACACTCGAAGTTCGCACATCTCTAGTCACCACCATTTTGTAGTAGTGCATAGATTGTCAGAGCAATAGGTGTATAACTGTGTTGTCTGCAGATAGCACAGAGAGCTGTATCCGCTTATAGATTGTCCAATATGAATTGCTTTAAAGAAAAGAGAACCCACGACTCATCCCTGAAGAACAACAGCAGTAAGGGGAAGAAGAATGGACAAGGTGTAAGGAAATAGGACTAATGATACAGGTAGTAGGGTTATTGGGTCAAAGGTTGGGGTGCAGAAGGGAATGAATCAATATTGCACAGGGCAGGTCAACAACCAGAATTTCACTATCTCCTGTTTTTTTTTTAATTTTTGCCTTGTTACAGACAGAAGCTTAGGTTTTTTTTGGCTGAAAAAATGGATCCATGACCAGGGCCACTTTAACCAGAGGACCCATGGTGCACGTGCACCGGGCCCACTGGTTAAAGGGCCCCCCCCCCCCGAGCAGGCCGGCCAGCAGCCTGTCAGGGGGGAGTGCCATGGATGGGTAATCTACTTACCCATCCATGGCGCCCCCTGCAGGGCCCCCTGACCACCGCTGCCCCCGCCCGCCTGCTGCTGCGGCGCTTCAGCAGCAGCGATACTGACAGAGAGAGAGCCATTGGCTCCCTCCCTGTCAGTCACTCTTGTGGCCGCACTTCCTGCAGTCACAAGAGGCCGCACTCTCCCTCTAGCGCCCGACGTCACTGGAGCGTCAGCGCGAGGGTAAGGGGAGTGCAGCCTCTTGTGACCGCAGGAAGTGCGGCCACAAAAGGGAAGAGAAGAGTAACGCGTGGACCTAGGGGAGTAACAGTGTTTGTTTTTTTCAATGTTATATGGGGGAGCGCATATACTATTGGGGAGCACAGGGGGCTATATACTATGGGGGAGCACAGGGGAGCTATATACTATGGGGGAGCACAGGGGGCTATATACTATGGGGGAGCACAGGGGGCTATATACTATGGGGGAGCACAGGGGGCCATATACTATGGGGGAGCACAGGGGGCTATATACTATGGGGGAGCACAGGGGAGCTATATACTATGGGGGAGCTATATACTATTGGGGAGCACAGGGGGCAATATACTATTGGGGAGCACAGGGGGCTATATACTATTGGGGAGCACAGGGGAGCTATAGACTATTGGGGAGCACAGGGGAGCTATAGACTATTGGGGAGCACAGAGGAGCTATATACTATTGGGGAGAGCACAGGGGGCTATATACTATTGGGGAGCACAGGGGGGCTATATACTATGGGGGAGCACAGGGGTCTATATACTATTGGGGAGAGCACAGGGGGCTATATACTATTGGGGGGAGAGCACAGGGGGGCTATATACTATTGGGGGGAGAGCACAGGGGGGCTATATACTATTGTGGGAGAGCACAGGGGGGCTATATACTATTGTGGGAGAGCATAGGGGTCTATATACTATTGGAGAGCACAGGGGGGCTATATACTATTGGAGAGCAGAGGGGGTCTATATACTATTGTGGAAGAGCACAGGGGGGCTATATACTACTGGGGATTGTGCACAGGGGGGCTATATACTAATGGGGGAGCGCATAGGAGGGATGTATATAACTGGAGGAGCACATGAGGGTCTATATACTACAGGGACACCTTAGAACTATGGAGGCACAGAGGGGTGTAACTATGTAGGGGTACAGAGGGGTGTAACTACTGTATAGGGGTACAAGGGACCTAACTACTGTATGTGTTGGAGCCTAAAATATCTGTCTGGCAGATTCTGGAGAGAAGATTCACAGCCAGGAGAAGACTTCAAGGTGGCCCAGGCTGGATGGAGAGAAAAAGAAAAGGTGACAGACTCTGATCGGAGAAGACGCCCCCAGTGAGTCACTGGATGTAACTGCACTCTGTTATAGGGTTGTAGTGTTAGGGGTCATGATGTGGCGGTATTATGTAATGGTATCATTGGTGATATCTTTCTGTTTTGTTTAGTGCAGTTTTTATGTAATATGTGATCACTGTATGGTGGAAATAGTGTTATAAGGTAACTACTGTATGTATTGGGGCTCTTGATACAGTGTGGGGGCAAATTCAGTACATTATACAATGTGCCGAAAGGGAAGGGGGGGGGGCCCACTCTTGAGGGCTGTGCACTGGGCCCACCAATGTATTAAAACGTCCCTGTCCATGACGGATTTTAGTTGTATGTGGCTGTTGGTATGGCTTATGCCTTGCCATAGTCTGTTAATAAAATACAAGGGGACAGCGCTCCATAGCGTGGATCAATGATATACAAGAATAGGGAAGAATCAGTGTGTCAGGAGACTCTCACCTGGTGGGGTTGTGCTATAGATAGAGGCACAACACTCATCAAAGCATGTGTGAAAAGGACCGCAGCCACTCCCGCTATCCCAAAGGAATAATCAATGTAAAAACCTCCAACACCACAAATCACGGATCAAGGGGCGCAGGTCCAGAGAGGCTCTCTGGACCTGTGCCCCTTGATCCGTGATTTGTGGTGTTGGAGGTTTTTACATTGATAGTCTGTTAATGACAGTCTATGGGAGTCTTGCCCGTCTCCTCTCTCTGCGTCTCTACATACTGAAGAATGGACATGTCCATTCTTCAGCGTGGAGAGAGGAGGCGCGCAAGCCTCCCATAGACTGTCATTATGTCAGGGAGGCTGGCGGGATTCAGCGGGGGAGAATTCCGCTAGTTTTGCACCATGTGAACGGAGCCTAATGCTGAATATATGGGATTCTTACTTGATTGCTGTTTGTATTAACCCTCTTGCAAGTACCAACATTTCCATCATTGGAAATCATCAGTCATCCTCACTCATCCTGCAACTACTAATATGCTCCTATCTGCTCCAATCATCATGACGAGTACCTATTTCTGACTTCCATACAAGCTTGTATTTATTTCTTGTGTGATTACTGGTAGGTCTTCTATCCTGTCCTACTATAAGTCCTGGGGGCGTCTAACCACATGGAGTCATTATTTACACCCTAGAAAAGTGTTTCCTATAGATGAAGTCCAGTTTTGGAGCTTATTAAACCCACCAGCATCATTATGTTGCGGACTGCAAGATAAACTCCAAGGGAGTAGAAAGTATTAGATAGTTATTTTGAGTTATTAGATAGCATGGCATAACAAAGATAAAATGGGCATGTTTGGCACATGTGTGATACATATGTGTATTTGTTTCATAGATATTAACTAAATCCGGACCACTGCTGAAGGAGAAAAATTCTAGGCAAGTGCAAGGTTGCTGTCAGGATGTCAGATCATTGGAGGGTCCTACTTTGTCAAGGGGCAGACTTGAGATTTATCATAATGTTTGGCAGTCAGTTGGCATATAGATTTTTAAGGGGCACTCTAAAGAGAAAAAATGGTGACAGAAAGTTATACAGAATTATAAATTACATCTATTTAAAAATCTCCGATAATTCAGTACTTATCAGCTACTGTATGTCCTACAGGAAGTGATGTATTCTTTCCAATCTGACACAAAGCTCTCTGCTGCCACCTCTGTCTGTGTCAAGAACTGTCCAGAGCAGGAGAGGTTTTCTATAGGGATTTTCTTTTGCTCTAGACAGTTCCTGACATGGACAGAGGTGGCAGCAGGGAGCTCTGTATCGTGTAATTTGTATGGCAAGTGAAAAGGTAGCAGTAAATGAAGGTGAGCCAGGGTCAGATAAAGGTGGGAAAAAAAAGAAAGGCAGCAGATAGCTCAGTGATTTATGGTAACGGCTCTTGAGTTGCACAACAGAACAAGATGTTTTAAGGTGACTGAAGAGAAGTGAATAGAGTCTGTGAGCTTCACTGTACATGGGTGAAGAAAGGAGAGCGGGACTGATGTGGATAGAATGCACTGAAACTATAAGAATAAAAGCAAACGTGCTAAAATGAGGCAGTAAAAGCGATTCAAGATTTATCTGCTCTGTGTGGATGATCTGATGCAAAATTAAAAGAAACAAAAATGTTGTCCTTTGAATTCAAATGGTGTCCTTTAGAGACGAGCAAAGGGAATTCACTGATTCGTACAACAAATTCGCTAAACATGGCAGCCGCAATGCCAGCCACCAGTAGTGGATTATACCAGGTGCTTTTCCGGGCAGTAGCCCGGGGCTCTGCACTCCTGGGGGTCCATGTCCACCCAAAAAGACTGATACTTTCAGTGGTGTATTGTCTCCTGACTACAGTTCTACCATGATTTGCAAAAAAACACAGATTTTTACCACAATCTAGCACAAATGAGGTCACTATGACATTATTTACCCTCTACTATGAATGCCACGCTAGAGCTGCCATAGTTACAGTGGGGGGGGGGCAGGCTCAGTGGACAGCCCTGGGCCTATGGTAAAGTTAATCTGCCCCTGCCAGCCACAAATGTTAGCTTACAGTAATGTCTTTTGGCGGGAGCAAGTGATTATCCATAATCCTTAGCACCCATCCAATCAGCTGCAAACCCCACTGTGATGTCAGCAACCCCCCTATATAAGGTGATTGGCTTCCTGGAGGCGGCCAGTCAGCTGTGTATAGTGGAGATCAGAAGAGGGGAGACAGGGGGCGCTTCCTTGTGTGATAAAAGATAGCCAGGTGGATGGTAGCAGGGTCTTACAGGGATCCACTCACCTGGGTAGGTTGTGCAAAATTTAGGCACAACTCTATATGCAGCATGAAACAGTGTACTCCGCAGCTGTACTGGGGGACGTCACCACCAACGGTGGGAGAAGCAAATGTAGATGTGTAATCAGCCGATTACAGGACCAAGAGTCAAATCCACACCAGAATATAGTAAGCGCAGGAGTATATAAATTTGCACACAGAGGTGCAGCCAGGAATCATCCAGAGGTAGATGGCATAATAAACATATATCCTTTATTACAACGCGTTTTGGCCCTATATCGTCTAACATGGGCCTTTATCAAGCATGTTAAAGGCCCATGTTAGACAATATAGGGCCGAAACGCGTTGTAATAAAGGATATATGTTTATTATGCCATCTACCTCTGGATGATTCCTGGCTGCACCGCTGTGTGCAAATTTATATACTCCTGCGCTTACTATATTCTGGTGTGGATTCGACTCTTGGTCCTGTAATCGGCTGATTACACATCTACATAGTGGAGATCAGGTTGCAGCAGGCAGTTAGAGCAGGGAGAGAAATACAGAGAGATAGAGACAGAGAGGAGAGAAGGGTGAATTGTGGGTGGTTTTCTGTGGGGTCAGTGAAGCCATTGTCCAGTATACCAGGTAACTAGGTGACTGTTGTTCATTATACCAAGTCACTGGGTGCTGGGTGTGCATTATAGGACGTCACTGGGTGCTGGGTGTGCATTATACCAAGTCACTGGGTGCTGGGTGTGCACTATAGGAAGTCACAATGAACACAGTGTCAATCTTAATACCTCACTGGGTGCTCATTTACCAATGTCCACTGTTGTCCTGGGAGAAAATTGATATTACGCTGCTGATCCACCAACGTCCACTACTGTCCATGGCGGAAATTGAAAGATTGACAGGCTGGTTGACAAAGTCCCACTATTGTAGCTACTAGAGTTTTATTCACAAATATTAACAAATTTGCACGAATATTCGTGAACTTTGCAAAACGAATTTCCGAGTGATTCGCTCATCTCTAGTTCCCTTTCATTAGTTAATATTTTATTGAAGTGTGAAAAGATTTTTTTTCTTCATAGATTGATGGACAATTAAAACCTCATGGTTTACACTGAACGCTTATCGTTCGAATTTGCACAAAAACGATCGCATTTGAGCGATGATCGTTCCGTGTAAACACAGCGAACGATCAAGTGATGAGCGAGAAATCGTTCATTTTGATCTTTCAACAAGTTCTCAAATTGTCGTTGGTCATTCGCAAAAAATTCTCAGATCGTTCCGTGTAAACAGTCTTCCACCGATGTAACCTATGTGTGAGATAGGCTTAACCCTTTGAGGACCAGGCCCAAAATGACCCAGTGGACCGCGCAAATTTTGATCTTAGTGTTTTTGTTTTTCCCTCCTCCCCTTCTAAGAGCTCTAGCACTCTCAGTTTTCTATCTACAAGGCCATGTAAGTGCTTGTTTTTTACAGGAATAGTTGTACTGTGTAATGGCGTCTTTCATTTTACCATAACATGTACGATGGAATTCCAAATATATTATTTATGAAGATATAAATAGGTGAAATCGTAAAAAAGAATGCTATATGGCAACTTTTGGGGGGTTCCTGTGTCTACGTAATGCACTATATGGTAACAGCTACATTATACTATTATTCTATAGGTCAGGTTTACACAGATTCTCTAATGTTATATATTTTTTTTTAATGAAATCCTTTTTTTTGGCAATTAATTACAAATAAAAGGGGCCTATTGTGACGCCTATAACGGTTTTCTTTTTTCACCTACGGGGCTGTATGGGGTGTCATTTTTTCCGCCATGATCTCTAGTTTTTAATAATACCATATTTGTGAAGATCGGACGTTTTGATCGCTTTTTATTAATTTTTTTTTATATATAATGTAACATAAAATCGGTAATCCGCGCACTTTTTTCCCTCTTTTCATCTACGCAGTTTACCGATCGCAATGACGCTTGTTATAGTTTAATAGATCGGACAATTCCGCACGCTACGGTATATTATATGTTTATCTATTTATTTATTTTTTATGTTTTATTTATATAATGGGAAAGGGGGGTGATTTCAACTTTTATTGGGGGAGGGGTTTTGGGGTTGTGTGTTAGTGTTTTTAACTTTTTTTTTTTTACACATTTGAAGTCCCTTTGGGGGACTTGTACATACATTAGTTTGATTTTTACACTGATCATTGCTATGCCATAGGCATAGCATTGATCAGTGTTATCGGCGATCTGCTCATTAAGCCTGCTTGTGCAGGCTCAGTGCAGCAGATTGCCGATCGGACCGCACGGAGGCAGGTGAGAGACCTCCGGCGGTCTGTTTTACCGATCGGGACCCCCACAGTCACACTGCGGGGGTCCCGATCGGTAAGTGACAGGGGACTCCCCCTGTCACTTACACTTAAACGATGCGGTCGCGCCGCGATCGCGGCGTTTAAGGAGTTAATGACACGCGGCAGCGCGATCGCTGCAACGTGTCATTACCGGTGAGGTCCCGGCTGCTGATTGCAGCCGGCCCCCACCTGCTATGAAGCGCGCTCCGCTCCGGAGCACGCTTCATAGCGGGAGAAACACCCAGGGCGTACAGTTACGCCCTAGGTCGTCTGGGGACAGACTTCCATGGCGTAACTATACGCCCTGGGTCGTCTAAGGGTTAAACGATTTCAAATCGATTGCAAAACGTTTTTCCGTACGATATATCGTTCCGTCTAAACGCTGATCGTTATGAAAAACACATCGTACATTCGGAATTGTTAATCGTGCAATCGGGCGAATTATCGCTCCATGTAAAAGTACCATTAGGTATCAAATTCTCCGTAGCTCCAAGAGAGTAACGTGGCGCTTCTCCTGAGTCTTCCCGTTTACTTACATTCTTGGTTGTTCTCTTTTGTTTAGGTAACATCTTGACGGTTTGATGGTTGGCTTCCACCTCATTGAGATGGCGCCTACAGATGCCGGGCAAAGTATTGGTCCAGGTTATAGTAATACATATTGTTACCAGTTTATCGGAATGTTTAGATCGAATGATTGATTCTTTTACAACCGCCCAGATTCCCTTCCTGCATTAACTGTGAGAATTCCATCCAGGACATGCGCCAATTATTCCAGTGATTGACTGGTGGCAGCTAATTGGCAGGAAACTCTTTTTAGCAAGTAGATTTGCAGCTGTATAAACTTCACTCTTCCACAATGCACGGATTGAATACTTAAGCAAACAACACGTTTTAGGGTTTTTTTCTTTTATGACCTTATTTTAAGTAATTATTTTTTATTTTTTTATTTTTTAATAAAATATAACAGAAGAGAAATGAGAGATTTCCAGGAACAGAGTGTTATTAAAGTTAGCTATGACTTACAAGTTAGCTATGACTTACCGACACATTCAGCAGTGGAGCCATTGTTTGCAGTGATTTGGACAAAGTTATATGACTGCTGGACGTGACACAGGGGCAATGAGGTTCTAAATTTAAAACCGGAAAAATGGGCAAGGGTGAAATGGACAAGGATCTGAGTATGGGGCTGCATAGCCACAGACTGGTCCGAGTGCCTATGCTGACCCCTGTCCACAATGGGGCTGTCAGCATCAGAACTGGGCCATGTAGCAATGGAAGACGGTGGCCTGATTTTGTGAATTACATTTTCTTCTATATCTTGTGAATGACTGGAGCAGTGCGCATTACTTACCTCACCTCACTTACCTTACCTTACATCACAAGGATGCCCTAAAGGCGCTATTACACAAAGCAATTATGGTCCGTATTGGGCTAATATTGGACGTTACAGCCGATAATTGTCTAGTCGGCTGTATCGTTGTCGGCTGATCGTTGTCTTTTAACATGTTGAAAACTCAACGATCATCATAACAGCGATCTGTTGCCATCACTAATAGGAGCGGCAGCAGCAGACCGCCGCTATCTTCTATGGGCTGCCCGGGCAATCCAGCCATCACTCGGGTAGCCCCCCCAGTTCATACCTGCTTGCTGTCGGCGTGTGTAATAGCGCTGGCAGCGAGTGGGGAATGAGGAGCAAGGGAGCGCTGACTTGACAGGCCAGTGCTGGCTGGCTCCTCTGAATTTCCCTGTTTAATAGGGTATTAAGAGAAGAATATAAGATGTCGGAGTCTATGTGATGCTCTGGCAATGAAAAACATTTAGTCCTGGCATTGGGGCGTACCAAGTACACCTTTTCATCCCAACAGTATCTCTAAAATTGTTCAGGAACAGTTATGGTGCGTTTACACAGGCAGAGTTATCTGACAGATTTTTTAAGCCAAAGCCAGGCACAGACCATAAACATTGGACGGGTCATAAAGGAAAGACTGAGATTTCTTCTCTTTTCAAATCCATTCCTGGTTTTGGCTTCCAGATAAATCTGCCTGTGTAAACGCACCATAAGAAAGACATGATAAAGTGAAGGTGACTTGGCCTCTGAACCATGGCGGCTGCACCTCACACCTTACAGGACTTACAGGATCTGCTGCTAAGGTCTTAGTACCAGAAAACACAGACCACCCCGGAGATCTTGCATTTTGGCAGCATGAAGAGGAAATACACACTTTTTTATTCTTACAAATGGCATCTAATAGGAACCCGCCACCATAAAAATGCTATCTACTCTATTAGCATATTACTATAGAGCAGAAGGAGCTGAGCAGATTGATATATATTATAGTGAGAAATTATTCAGTATATTGAACTAATTATTGATTGAAATCTCTGGTCTTTCTATCCTTAGGGCCCTATTCCACCGGACGATTGTTGTTCAGATTATCGTTAATTCGTTCGTATCTAAACGATAATCGTTCGGTTGAAATGCAGTTAAAGATTAACGATCGAATGAGAAATCGTTTATCGCTTTATAAGACATGGACCTATTTTTAACGTTGCTCGTTCGCAAAACAATCTCAAGTCGTTCGCATTGAATAAGATGTCTTTCGGTCTTTCGCAGTAGATACGAACGCAATAGCAAAGAAATAGGGAAGAAAAAACGATCGCAAATACGATCATGAGTAACGATTATCGTTCCATGGAAATGAGAGAACGTTTTCAGGTCTTTCGCAATAGCGGTCGTTTGAGATCGTTAACGATTATGCGAACGATAATCATGGAATAGGTGGAATAGGGCCCTTAGGAGGGCTGTGTCACTTAATAATAGGACCACCCACTGGACTCAAAGATTAAAAATTTCAAATCAGTAAGATACAGGTTGCACTGTATTTTTGTCTAAAATGGTCCACATATATTAATCCGCTCAGCTCCTTCTGCTCTGTTACATGATGCTTATAGATTAGATAATATTTTCATGATGACAGGTTCCCTTTAAATATTACCTACATGCCCTTCTTCAAAAGGCTGGGACATAGTGGCCAAGCATTATCTGTCATCTATCTCGATAAATCTTTCACTGAAAAAGTATTTTTGTACTTTTTTGAAACATTAGGCTTGGTGGGTATAATAAGTAAACATTATATATATATATATATATATATATATATATATATATATATATATATATACACATACATATATATGCCCACCAAACTTGAATATTTCATTTTCTCTGTGTCGTTTTAAATAATATTTAATACACTGTTGTTCCCTCCAATACTTTTTACACATTTTACGCTCTTTATTGATAAATAAAAAGCAGGAATTTTGAAGTTTGTAATAGGATACTTGATGATTTTGCAAAACACAATATCACCTATAACACAGTAAGACAAAACCTGCCTGAATACACTAACATACATACATAAAATAGTAATTAATCATACTGTAGCATATTATTATAAATACATTGTTCAGGATGATTTTCAGGAAGGGGTGCAGGCAGGAGATGAGGCCCTGAGGCAAAATTTGCAGAGGTGCTCCTTCCCTGTGTTGTTTCATGCCTTTCGCTAAGGTGGCTGTCCCGGCTTTGCAAGTAAAGATTAGAGGGAGTCAGATATACTTTTCATATACACAATGTGTTGAAGTGTATAGTGTATAGTTCTACATGCAACATCTCCTGATGCAATAGCTAAAATAAATAGAATTATTTTACAATGTCTCATAGAGGTCCCTAGAGTAGTAGCTGTAATTCTCTGTATTACTGATAGAGGGAGTACTGAGAGCAGAGATGGATTGTACAAATATACAGTCCAGCACCAGTCATATTATTTCACATCCATCGTCCTGATGTCTTACGAGTTTAGAGAAGTAAAGGTGAATCTATTGCCTGTAAATACATAAACGATATGTAACCCCAACCTTATAAACATTGAAACGCTAAACGCAAGATGTCTCCATTGTCTACTAGTGTCTCCATTGTCTCTCCATGTCCCTCTGCCCATAATGGAGGCAGAAATTGTGCGGCTGAGAACTCACTAAAAGTGCTACCCTACCTTTCCTCTAAATACTTGCACAGCACGTAGTCAAGGCTGACAACCGAGTACTGCAACATGGCATCACGGACCCAGGACCTTGAAGGGATTATCCTGGATTACAAAAAACATAGCTTCTTCCTTTAATTATATGCAGTTTAATGGAACAGATGATGTATGACAGGAAAGGTTAAAATAAAGGTGGTTCTAATGTAGTGTTCTTCTGCTGTATCTTTTAGACCTATTATTATATCAATGCCTGGGTTACCGTTTTGGTACTCTGGTGGGCTCGTCTGACCCTACAGGAAGAAAATACAAATTCCACAAAGACCTTGCACTTGCTTGAACCTAGGACACTAATCTGAACTACTAAGCCGCTATGTAGTAGTATTCCATATCGACAGGTATTCCCAACATGCCATAATGTTTGATAGATGTGGGTCACCTTTAGGAACTACAACTATGTGGAAAATGTAGGTTCCCCTAATTGCCTAGGTGTAGTGACTACCGCATCCAAGAGAATAAATGGAGAGGTGGAACATGCACATGTGTAACAGCTGAGCTCTTTGTCATATATCAAATAAGCAATGGATAAACTTACTGGAACATCATTGGAAAATCATTGAAATTTTTAGGCAGAAAACTCCAAAACTTAGGCAGAAAACCCCAAAACTTTAATCTTTGCAAAATCAGTATGATTGAATGTAGCCATTTATAGATGCCTTTAGAGCAGGAATGGGCAACCTACAACGCCCTAGCTGTTGCAAAGATACAACCCAGTCATGGTTGGACAGCCAAAGATTTGGCTACCTAGGCATGATAGGAATGGTAGTTTTGGCTTGGAGGGCCAAAGGTTCCCCATCCCTGCTTTAGAGGAAAATTAGTGAAGGAAATAGACTCAAATACTGATAAAACCTTATATTTGACTCAAAAAGGTTCTTCGTCAACTTCAGCTGGCCTCTCCATAGACCCTTCAAAGAAATTCCTTTTACCAAATGGAATGTTCTCTCCAGGCCACCATAATGATCGTGTTTTATGTCAAAGCGATCCAGAAGATTGAGTTCGTACTAAAGTTATTTGCAAATGAAGAGGCTGATCCTCCACTTGTGGCATCACTGGCATCCACAGGGACATTCATGGATTACTGATACTTTAGTCGGCTTGTCATGCAATGACCTTGCTGGAGAACGACACGCCCTGTATCCAGGACATTAATTACTAAAGACGGAATAATGTCAATAATCCGGGGGCTCCGGTGTCATAGCTACATGAAAGAAGCAAGGTAAACATGTAAATAAGAGCACACAGAACACGCATCACGTTCTTTAAAAATCTGATCTATTCCCACCTGTCGGTGATCGGTCAGACTTATCGAAACTGCTGTTCCATGACGTTGGGACCTCGGGGACAGAAAGGACTTAATGGCAAATAGATGGAATTGGAGAGTGCAAAGTCATTTGTTCCAAGATATCAGGGCTTCAGTGAGGTATGGCCTCCATAGATGAAGTCTCTGCTGAGATATCATTGACCAATGGGGAACAGAAACCTTAAAATTTCCAATTTAGTACTTGCCCTCTCTATATCTATTATAGTGCATTTTTACTACATTGTTACATATGGTTTTCTATGGGTGAAAAACATCTAATATGGACATAAATTCCAATTCTCTCCTACCATTCCTACCATACCCACCACCTGGTGTGGAGGCCTGAAGAAGACCATACACAGTGAGTTAAGGTTACAGGGACAGAGTCACCACAAGAGGAAAATGTAAGATTGTAAAAACATTGCCTGCCATTAGCAAGTAGCACCATGGAAAAAGTGGCGTCAAAACTTGGCGTGAACAACATGAAACCATTGGTCGATCTAAATCTGCTTAGTTGTTGAGGCTAGAAGACGAGGATTTTTCCTTGACAAATATGACATATGAAATTTAATTTTCGGTTACCATCACGGCCTACCAGGATATTATAGATATCAATGGTTTTCTCCTTAATCTACCCATTTTGTAGTAGCTGTTAAAATTGGGTCCACATGCCATGTCTAAGGCCTGTTTTATAAATAAAAAAATAAATATATATATATATATATATATATATATATATATATATATATACCATCAGATCTGTTCCACTGACATTACAATACATTGGATTTACTTTTAATTTAAGTAAATTCATGTAAATCCACACATCTTTTTTTATGATCTGCACGACTATGGTATTTTCTTTATGGTATTTAGCCAAACTGGGCAAAGTTTTGTTTACCCATCCAGAAGTATTGATTGCTAGTTGTTTGTTACCGCTCGAGGCTTGAGCGTCACTCCAATACACTTCCCCATAATGTCCTTATGGGATGTTTCAAACACTTATTTGATGTCTAGCCCTGATGGTTTACACTATTTGCAAATGGTAACCAAAAGCCTCATTATTTTTATGCAGATTGTTTAGCAGTATGGGGGCTGTTTTTAGTGATTTTCATATCTGTATTTGGTCTGTATCTTGCCATTAGCGGTGAGCTGTTGCATTTTGTTGTGTTTGAAATTTCCACCATGGAAACGTGCTTCTGCCTAGTGTGAATGGTGTTCAAGGAGAGCTGACCAAATTTGTCTTTTTGCCTGTATTTCTGATGCGGGAGTGTAGAGTGGCTGCCTCTACTTGGTCGTGCACTCCACCTACCCCACCCAGGTGGCTATTATTTTTGCTAGTATTAGTTTCATCCTGCATGCCCAGAGCATAGGCTTATTATATGCCATGGAGAGGCCAAAGTACAGTGTAGGTCCATCCCGGGCATGAGGCCACCTTATTGTGGTGGGATGGTTTACACTATTTGCAAATGGTATTTTTATGGAGATTTTCTTTAGTAGTTGGGGGGCTGCTTTTAGTGATTTTCATATCTGTATTTGGCCTGTATCTTGCCATTAGCGGTGAGCTGTTTTTTTTTTTTGTGTTTTTGTGTATTTGCAATTTCAGCCATAGCAACATGCTCCTGCCTTGTGTGAATGGTGTTCTAGGAGAGCTGAGCAAATTTGTCTTTTTGCCTGTGTCTAGCCCTGATAGACTGTATTTATCAATTTTCATGGCTTCAATCATTTGCTCCATTTTTGGTTCCTGAATCTAGACTTCTCGATTGTGATATCTTGGCTTGGTGAAACCCTTTCCCAATTTTTGGCAATTTTTCTTTTTCGCTCCAAGTTAGCCCTGTCTTCTCAGCTTCAGCTTGGTCTGTGCCTTTATGTTGACCATGCTTTTCTTTGTTGATTACCATAGATTAGACATTATGCCAAGTACCATTACCTAATGAGACTACAACTACATGAAGGTGAACACAAGGGCCTCCTAGAGCTATGTTCTCAATGGTATTTTCATAATAAATACCACTGGTATTCAATGGATCCCACTGATTTATAATGTAGTCCTGAGTACCATTGTAGTGTCATCTAGAAAGAATGCCAAGTGTTAGTTTCCCTGAACCTTCTCATGGTCCTTGGGTCTCCCCCTTGTTTCCCTGTGGAGGGGGAACTACAAGGGTAAATATATAAGACCAAACAGGACTGGACCTCTTCCCTCTAAGGATGTAATACCAGCAGCCACATGGTCTTCCTCTATCGTATGTATACAATTGGTTCTCCGAATATAATGTAAAGGACCCCATAAACTCCAACTTCATTAGGTTCGGCCATCTTTCTAAAGTGTATAGCAGCTCCTGACAGATGATGTTGGGGGAGCGAAAGGTCGGACACATTGGACTTTAACCACCATGAGATAAGCTGATAATAGAGCTGTCTGGTAACAGCTTACCCCTCCTCTAAGACTTTCTCTTTAACAAGTGCATCGATGAATATCTATTATCCATATATACACTCTGCCTGTAGCTGCAAAGTAGCCAATTAAACCTCCCAGCTGGTCCTGGATGGGTTCTTTAACCGGGCATACCTGTGACAAGCAAGTCAGTATGCTACAGTATGAAGACTGACAGCTGCTAACCGCAAAATAGAATATCCATGTGCTTATCACAGGACCCCCAAATGTGTCACATATCCCATTACCATGATTCATGTAGTCACATTACGATGATGCCACATATATCACACAGTGAAAGCTATCAGGATATTTGTCAAATATTACCCATGGGCATAAGTAGTATTGCCCTACAAATATGAAGTATTCACAGTTTGTGATATAGAAAATGTTCATTGCATGGTGCATAGACTCCTGTTACTATGGGGTTTATGGCATCCAAAGTATCTCCGCACTCATCTGGGCTATTGGACAATAATAGGATCTGATGGTTATGACTATGAATATAAAGAGTGTAATATTATATAATGAATTCAGATAGAATATACTGTAAATCAGAGTCTTACTACATAGAATAGTTCTAATATGCACCATAAAACACAAAATATTTATCTATCTCCTATCTATCTATCTATCTATCTATCTATCTATCTATCTATCTATCTATCTATCCCATATCTATCTATCTATCTATCTACCTATCTATCTATCTCCTATCTATCTATCTATCTCCTATCTATCTACCTTTGCCAAAGGACTTACTCTGCCAAGCACCCACGGCTTCTCATTTGCATGTGTGGCTGCCTTCTCTATCTATCTATCTATCTATCTATCTATCTATCTATCTCCTATCTATCTATCTATCTATCTATCTATCTATCTATCTATCTATCTATCCATCTATCTATCTATCTATCTATCTATTTATCTCCTATCTCCTATCTATCTATCTATCTATCTATCTATCTATCTCCTATCTATCTATCTATCTATCTATCTATCTATCTATCTCCTATCTATCTATCTATCTATCTATCTCCTATCTATCTATCTGTCTATAAGCAAAGCAAAAATCCTGCAGCACTCCACGAATGTAATATGAGTTGGTGCCAAGCGGTAGGCACGAGAGACCAGTCGTGTCAGACGTATAGCAAAGTAGAAAACCGCAGCACTCCAGATAAATTCAAAAGAAAGTGGTATTTATTTTCACCCAAAAACTTGCAAGTTTTTGGGTGAAAATAAATACCACTTTCTTTTGAATTTATCTGGAGTGCTGCGGTTTTCTACTTTGCTATCTATCTGTCTATCTATCTATCTATCTATCTATCTATCTATCTATCTATCTCCTATCTATCTATCTATCTCCTATCTATCTATCTATCTATCTATCTATCTATCTATCTATCTATCTATTTATCTCCTATCTCCTATCTATCTATCTATCTATCTATCTCCTATCTATCTATCTGTCTATCTATCTATCTATCTCCTATCTATCTATCTATCTATCTATCTATCTATCTATCTATTTATCTCCTATCTACTATCTATCTATCTATCTATCTATCTCTCCTATCTATCTATCTATCTATCTATCTATCTATCTATCTATCTATCTATCTATCTCCTATCTATCTATCTATCTGTCTATCTATCTATCTATCTATCTATTTATCTCCTATCTACTATCTATCTATCTATCTATCTCTCCTATCTATCTATCTATCTATCTATCTATCTATCTATCTCCTATCTATCTATCTATCTGTCTATCTATCTATCTATCTATCTATCTCCTATCTATCTATCTATCTATCTATCTATCTATCTATCTATCTATCTATCTCTCCTATCTATCTATCTATCTATCTATCTATCTATCTATCTATCTATCTCCTATCTATCTATCTATCTGTCTATCTATCTATCTATCTATCTATTTATCTCCTATCTACTATCTATCTATCTATCTATCTATCTATCTATCTATCTCCTATCTATCTGTCTGTCTATCTATCTATCTATCTATATCTCCTATCTATCTATCTATCTATCTCCTATCTATCTGTCTATCTATCTATCTATCTATCTATCTATCTATCTATCTATCTATCTCCTATCTATCTATCTATCTATCTATCTATCTTCTATCTATCTATCTATCTATCTATCTATCTATCTATCTATCTCCTATCTATCTATCTATCTATCTATCTATCTATCTATCTATCTATCTCCTATCTATCTATCTATCTATCTATCTCCTATCTATCTGTCTATCTATCTATCTATCTATCTATCTATCTATCTATCTATCTCCTATCTATCTATCTATCTATCTATCTATCTATCTATCTCCTATCTATCTATCTATCTATCTATCTATCTATCTATCTATCTCATACCCATACTGTATCTTTTTCTTTCTCTATCTGTAAGTCATTCCATAATATAGTATTTTTATATGCTATTACCCTTCCCTGTCCTGCTCTTATTATAGAAGGGAAATATTTTATACTGTCACTGTGCACACATCTCTTTTCTGTTTTATTATGGTGTTGCTCTAATGTCACGCTCTGGAGATATAGTATTATACATGGAGCTTTCACAGAACTCAATGTGAAAATAATTTTTTCCACTGTCTGTAATAAACATAGATGTATCTGTGATTCTGACGCTGGAGGAGACTGTGTTATTGCGATTGTAATTCCATGTAATTATACAGGTCACAGTACATGCTGCCGATAATGGGTCTGAAGTATCTGGAATGTATCACTGCCTGTATTATCTTCATCATTCCATACTGTGTCTGTGGGTTTTTCTTGTAAATTGTCCAGATTTAAAAAATTCTAATTCTAATCAATTTATATTCATACATACTAAAGTAGAATTTAAATAGATGATAAAATGGAATAAATGAGGGAAAAGCAGTAATATAAATTATTTTATCACCTACTGTACTTTTGCAGGCTGCTCATATTTCTAATTTTCTAAATTCTACTTTAGAAAAAAAGCGCTGCGGAATCTGTTGGCGCTATACAAATAAATTTATTATTATTATTATTATTACTTTATTTTAGGCTCATATTAGGCTCTCTCCACACTGTCATTATAAGGCCATGTTCACACAGATTTTGGCAGATTTTCTTTTATTAAGGTGTTCTATTGTTGTCATGGAAACGTATCCGTTAGTTCAAATATGAGGGAAAAAATAGTTATTTAACTGCCTAATCAATAGTGTAAACAAGCGCTGATTTCCTACTGAGCCCATACACTGCCCAATAAGGGCTCTGCGGACATTGTTAGCAATCTGTGCAGCCCTTGGGGAAAAAAAACCAAAACATGTTCATATCTCTCCACACTCCCTGACGTCCTGCCCACTCCCAGCACTGTTTGAAGTCACAGGCCCACTAAGTCAATCACTGGGTTGATTGACTGAAAGGCCTGTGACTTCAGACAGTGCTGGGAGCAGGCCGAAGCTTGCAGGATGTCAGGGAGCGCGGAGAAGTATGTACGATTTTGTTTTTACACATTTATCAGCCGTCGTCCGTGAATTACTATTTCTAATTACTAATTACCCGACATGGTCAGCCAAGGGCGTTGTGCAAAGATGGCATCAGGATGAGCATGCTAGTCTTGTGTCGTCAATGGGTTGAAGGGGTTATCCAGTACTACAAAAACATGGCCATTTTCTTTCAGAGACAACACGACTCTTTCAGGTGTGATTTGCAATTAAGCTCCATTCACTTCAATGGAACTGAGCAGCAAAACCCCACCCAAGCTGTGAAACAAGAGTGGGGCTGTCTCTGGAAGAAAGTGGCCATGTTTTTGTAGTGCTGGATAACCCCTTTAAACAGAACTACAACTAAAACTACAGTGACTACCAACAGCCCTTGACCCTCAGCATCATTTTTCATGAAATTTTGACTTTATTCAATTTGCAAATGAGATGTTTAGGTGCATTGGAAGTAGGGCAACCACCCACTGTGCACCAATCCACCCAGGATGGCCCCTCTCTCCTAAGGAATATTGTGGTGGCTCTCTGCAGTGACGTCACTCCGGCACTAAACGCTGCAGAACACTGGATGAATATTCATGAGGAGTGCAAGGCAGATCGGTGCACTAAGAGTGGTAGCCCCGCCCCCCAGTGCACTAAACCACCTAATTTGCATGATGAATAATATGAAGATTTCTCAAAAACGGAGCTGAGGAACTAGCTTAAAACCTACCTTCATCTTCAGCATCCCGTATGTTATGGGAACATAACAGAAGGATAGATTTAATATCACATTCAAAAAGAAGACAACCCTCAGATAAGTAGTAAGCAAAATTTTATTAACATAGGTTTGTCATTTCAGAAGTGACTACAGTTTGGTATAACCTTCTGCCTCGTGCTGCTTCCTCTGTCACTCCTCCTGGAAATGTATGACTAAATTGTCATCTAAGTGTTACCATTCCACCTTGTCAATAGGGCGTATCCCTACACAGTCCGACATTGTGCAGTCAGTGCGGAGATTGTTAGACTCTAGGGACACCACCAGTTCCCCATTTCATCTTTTCATAAAATTTTGGGGAAAATACCATGGTGCCAGTGTAAACTCTGTACATTCTCTATACATCTAACACCAATGATTGTAATGACTGTCTTGTTCGTGCAGTAGATTTTTTTTCTTTAGATTGCAGTAGATATTTAAAAAAAAAATCAGTGTGAACAGGGTCTAACAGGAACAGGGTCTAACAGGAAATATGTAGTCTTCTGGCTATATCCGAGCAATGGCGGCAACCAAAGCCAACAATCTCAAAGGAACTATAGAGTTGCTTCTATCCCTATGTCTTGTGAGTCAGACAATAATTCAGCCAGCCTTCCTATACACATGAACGTATACTACTATTCTAATAAACAAATTAGAAACTCCATTTGAAGTTACATTTGGATGTAATTTTTCATGTTTCCTTTGGTGGCGCTGCTGAGACATTGAGCACTTACTGACAAGAAAAAACACTATTTATAACATTGTTCATTGCTGACGTATAATAGGTATATATTAGTATGGTACATATTGTGAGTGTTATGGGATACCAAATTCAATATGTGGAGGTTATATAGATGTACTAATTATTTACAAGAATAAAATGCATTTATTTATTGTATATTTTTTACTTTATTTGTAACTTCTTTTTATTGTCCATTAAAGAGACTTTACCTCCACTTTACGTATATATGCCAATATATTGTGTCAGGGCTTAGAAATATTGCTAGGTTCTCAGTAGGCTAAGTTAACATCACAATTTTGCAATCCGTCTTGGAAAACGTACCGAAAATTGTAGTCAACCTCGTTTTTGTGTACGCTACAAAATCCATTTTGATCCAGTTTTTTTTTTTTTTTATGTAAGTCAATGGAAAACGGATTAAACCGTAAGGCATACAACAGCAGCCGTTTTTACCATCCGTTTTTTTTTTATAGAATGGATACATTAAACGGATAGCAAAATCGATATGTGGACCTTGCCTTAGATGGCTCTGTCACATTTTTGTCTGGTCCCAGACTATCTTCATAATGACACCATGCCCTAACTTATATAATGTCACAATGAGGTTCGAAACTGCCACCCTCTAGGTGGGGGTCCTATAGGCATAGTGGCCCTATGATCACCTTGATGTATTAGTCTATCGTGGTGCTCTAACTTCCTAAGAATTACAAGGTAATAAAGTGCACATACACCTGACCTTCTACAGATCCCTGAATGTTAAATTACCAGCTAGCACCTACAATATTTCCCATTATTAATGACTTTGGGTTTAGTAATGTTACCGTGTATTAAATTCTAAAAAAAAAATTGTCCAATTTTTTATTTAAATTTTTTTTAAAACTTTTATTTTTATTTCCAAATGCTTTGATTCAGCAAAATTTATTTCGCCACTCACTTTTTCTAATATGTACCACGTTCCAACATAAATCAAGACAAAGTATGATTCTGCTTCAATAAATACCATTTATGAAAGGCAGAACAAGCTATTAAATGGTAGTTCAATAATAATAAGTCCTTGTCGCCAAACTGTGTTGGTCAGATTTTGGATTCATTTCTTATGGCGTGAGATAGTTTATTGTACTGCTTATTAATCCTTTTTTCTGGAAGTGTTCTGAAAGTAATCTTTGACTTTACTGACCGTCCAGAACATGAGAATTTTTTTATTTTATTTTTTTAAATATTTTTCAAACACTGTCTATAGCAGAAAAGAACATCTGGTGGATGTTTAAATTGTACGTATGACTAACCACAAGATTGTCTCCTGGAACAAAACCTTGAATTCCCCCTAAGAACTGACATGAAGGAATGTTATGAATTAGATTCAGAACAGGTTAAATGATACTGGTTTCATCAGCCTGCCTTGCTGCCATGTGGGCAAAAAAAAAAAAAAAAAAAACATTAAAGTGACTCTATTACAATAAATAATGCAATAATATAAAAAAGCATACTAAAAATACTCAAAAATCCATATCATATTCTGAAACATGAAGCAATATGATATTTAATTTTAGAAAAAAAAATATAATAGATTAAATAAAGAAATAAAGAATTTTAAGAATATATACATACTTTTATTTCTGCACTGGTACAAATTGATTGAAACAAATTCTATTATTTTATATATACAGGACAATTCACAATAAATATAGATGTATACGAAAAATACGTAGAAAATTAAATATATAAATAAAAAACACTCATAATAATGAGTTATATAATATATGTTTAACAGAAAATACATATTAAAATAATACATCCAATATATAAATTCATAAAAATGCAAAACAAGGAAATAAAAAAATATAGAATTTTAAATATAAAAACAAATAAATGAACCTCCGGAAAAATTAATTTCAGAATAAATAATAATAATAATAATAATAATAATAAAACTAGAATTAATAAAAAATCAACAAATATTATAAGATGAATGTAAAATAAACACTATCGCAATGCATGCAGGCTTTAGTGATTCATAGTCATAGTTATTACAGCATTGGAAACTGGTATTAGAACTATAACAATTCTGATAAAATTAATAAAATGATTTAAAAAAAAAATCAAACATATTGTGCAGAATGGATTTTATATGTGTTTTTTCTTTACCTAAGAGATAATTGCTCCTGCTTATAAGGGTCTTCTAAACGTCTCATCTCTTCTTCAAAAGCCTGAGCTCCCTCTGCACAGGGAGATCAAAGTCGGTGGCCTGTATGCTTCAGCTGTCTTTCTAAGGCATTTGACATTAAGCAAGTGAAGACCATTCAAGGACTGAGTATCCTGTAGTTCTGATGTGCCAGAGATCTGGGTCGCCATATTTCAGTGTTCGCTCCTTGTTATTTTCTCCCTTCTCTCTATAATATTAAATAGCTTCTTAATTATGATAATCTCTTTTTTAATAAACAAATAGACGTCTCTCTTCTCTTGCAGTAAGACGTTCTTGTGAGGTTCCTATTATTAATGGGTTCTTAGAATTAATGTTGCTGATAAGCTCTGCAGTCATCTTTGGGAGTCCGGGAGTATAAGTGGATAATATAACTTTTGCAAGGTTACTGAAAATTATATGGGAAGTGGGGGGATGTTAACGGATTCTGGTTACTCCTAATTTACTATCCCGATCTCTAAAAAGTCACTGAAATAGTGATATTTAATCATTATATATACTGTGGTTTAATATATAATTCTGTCAAAGATATGTTGCGAACAGAGTCCAGTGACATTGACATCTGATGTCAAAGTACTCCTGTTGATGGATGCCACTGGGGCTGTACTCCTGACCCCCTCCTATATAGCTGTATGGCTATGTAGCCTGGACCTCACCCAATTACAGAAGTCTTGCTGTGTAGTCTGGAGCACCTCCTATAACAGCAGTGTGGATATGCAGCCTAGACGTCCACCAATAGCAGCAGTCTGGACATATAGTCTTAAAGGGGTACTCCAGCGTGGGGGCACTTTTGCGCTGGGACCGGGGACGAGGTGGCCGAGCGAAAAGACGTCCACTCACCTCCCCAGTTCCAGCAGCGGGTTCCGCATCGCGGCGCTCCGGTGCCTGGTTCCCGGCCGCTTCCAGTTGTCTGACGCGGGCCTGAGGCGTGACGTCTCAGGGCCGCTCAGCCACTCAGTAAAGGAGGCGGAATCTGCCACTGGAACCGGGGAGGTAAGTGGATGTCTTTTCCCTCGGCCACCTCATCCCCGGTCCCAGCGCAAAAGTGCCCCCACGCTGGAGTACCCATTTAAACTCCTCCTACAACAGCAGTATGGATGTATAGTCTGAACCTCCTCCTATGACAGCAGTATGGATGTATAATCTAAACCTCCTCCTATGACAGCAGTATGGATGTATAGTCTGAACCTCCTCCTATAACAGCAGTATGGATGTATAATCTAAACCTCCTCCTATGACAGCAGTATGGATGTATAGTCTGAACCTCCTCCTATAACAGCAGCATGGATGTATAGTCTGAACCTCCTCCTATAACAGCAGTATGGATGTATAGTCTGAACCTCCTCCTATAACAGCAGCATGGATGTATAGTCTGAACCTCCTCCTATAACAGCAGTATAGATGTATAGTCTGAACCTCCTCCTATGACAGCAGTATGGATGTATAGTCTGAACTTCCTCCTATAACAGCAGCATGGATGTATAGTCTGAACCTCCTCCTATAACAGCAGTATGGATGTATAGTCTGAACCTCCTCCTATAACAGCAGTATAGATGTATAGTCTGAACCTCCTCCTATGACAGCAGTATGGATGTATAGTCTGAACTTCCTCCTATAACAGCAGCATGGATGTATAGTCTGAACCTCCTCCTATAACAGCAGTGTGGATATGTAGTCTAGATGTCCACCTATAACAGCAGTCTGGAAATATATTCTGAACCTCCTCCTATAACAGCAGTATAAATGTATAGTCTGAAACTCCTCCTATAACAGCAATATGGATGTCTGGATGCCTCCCTTTATAACAACAGCCTTGGTGTGTAGTCTGGAGTGCCCCCTATAACCTCAGTCTGGATGTGTAGTCTGGAGCATCTCCTATAGCAGCAGCCTTGATATGTAGTCTCCTATTGCAGCAGTCTGCTTGTGTAATCTGGACCTCTCCCTTTAACAAATGACTGGATGTACAGTCTGGACCTCCTCCTATAACAGAAGTATAAATGTATAGTCTGGACCTCCCCCTTTAACAACTGACTGGATGTGTAGTCTGGACCTCCCCCCTTAAAATTTTTCTGGCTGTGTAGTGTGTCTATTATAGCAGTCTCTCTGAGTAGTTTGGACTCCCCTGCAGTCTAGTCATGTAGTTAGGTAATAATTTGCTCCATCTTAAAAATGAATACAGTATACACAATACCCCCCCCCCCCCATTGAAATCTCCTGGCCAGCAATCTTTCAATTTTATGTCTTCCTAGGTGTTGTTCCTATGCATCCAGAATTTGCTATCCAGCATTGCATAGCATCTGGTGGATGCACAGCAGATGGAAAACATGCCGGATGGTCTATAGGTGGAACGCCATGCCTATATCAGCCTATGAGACCACAGATGGGGCGTCAGATGCAAAAGATCCAGCTTCTGTCTATTCCCATATGGGTAATTCCCATCTGGGATGGTGCCGGATTGCTGGCCATATGTGAACCAAGCCTTAGGACACCACATGGTAGTAAGTGTATAAATAGTGTCTGCTCACTGCTCCCCCAGTTCTGGTTTCAACTTGGTGCCCTCACTTAGTAATGGGGCCACCTTAAAGTTCCTATTCAGGAATAAAAAAAAAATTAACTCACCACTGCCCTTTTATTACCCACACTCAGTCATGGTACCTTCTTGGTGTCCCAAGTCAATATTAATGCCCTTTAGTGATCCATATTAAATAATGGTGCTTTAGGATGCCCCCACTCACTATCATTGCACCCACTCAATGTACCCTCTTAGTATTAGTAAGGGTCAATAATAATGCCTCTATAGTGCTCCATGTTTATAGCGCTATTCCATGCCTCCTCAGTGCCACTGCTTGCAATGCTGCCCCCATAGTGCCAACAGCCAGTGGCAACACAACATGGGTTGCAATGGTTGATTTTCATTTGTAGCCCATTCCATTTATTGCTCCCCCTAGTGTGCCATGTTTAGTGCTGCCACCAGCTTAAAGATAGTGCCTCTACAAGTGTCCAAAATACTCACCTATCCCCATTCCCACCCTATCTCTCTTCCAGCCTTCAGCCTACAAGCAGCCTTCTCTGGCAGGCATAGTGATGCCAAATCATTGGACTGACCTGTACAGATATCTTCTGGAGGTGCCTTTGTGCATACATGGTGGGGGAGGACAGCTCTTAGGGTGATATTACACTGGACAATTTTTCGGCAATTAAAGATAAACGGTCTCAAACGACTGCTATAATGAACGATCTTTACAAATGGTCGTTACTTACGGTCCTTCTTGCTCTCATTCTTTCCTGGATGATAGACCAGGGAACGACTTAACAACGTGTTATTACATCGAACCATGTTCGAACGATGAACTATGTGAACTATGAAAATAGAAGGAATAAAGATATTTCTCGTGATCTCATGATTACCGCATGGGTGGATGTCACCTGTTTGCCAATTGTGTTGACTAGACAATGGTGTGTGGACAGAAGAGATGGTTCAGCAGGATCCTCACACTGAGGTCAGCAAATAAAACGCAAATTCGATGTGAAAAATTGTTGCTCCACCTCAATAAAATGAATGGAAAGTTCCTTTTATTTGCCAAACAATCGGTGTATAGAACTAACTGGATCTCGAAACTTGGAGGCTTATTTTATAAGAGCAAAATTGCAATCTGTGAGAACAATGATACAACCCAGTTCACGAAACGTTCCTCAGGTCTTGGAGACTTTGAAGTCTTTTATAAAGTCTAGTTCCCAACTAGTTATATAGTAAGACCTGGAAATATTAAAGAACCGACGAGGGAGTGTTCTCTGCCACAAATCAAAAGAACAATGGCTGAATAGACACAGACAGCTCTGTAAATGTCAGGTCAGACGGCTCAGACACAACGCAAGCTCCATTGTCTGGAGACCATGAACTCGGTAAGCCACTCCTTCCGCTTTGAGGTATAATCCTCCCAATCTTTACAGATTACAAGGAACCTAAACAGTAATTGTCCTGGTATTGTTTTAATATTAACGCCATGGATATAAGAGACTATAGACACAGAATTGGGCGATACCGTTAAAGAGTCACTGTCATGAAAAATAACTCTTGACATGTCATCAGGCTATATCTCCTGATCAGTGCGGGTCTCAGCAGTGAGACCCCCTGTGATCAATAACTTTTGACATGCCTGATATGTCAAAAACTATTTTTCATGACAATGATCCTTTAAGAAACAAGGTATTGAGTATCTACTTTTGGTAATACAGTGGTGCCTTGGATTACGAGCATAATTCGTTCCGGGGCCGTGCTTGTAATCCAAATCCACTCTTAAACCAAAGCAAATTTTCCGATAAGAAATCACTGATGCAGACAATTGGTTCCACACCCCAAAAATAATGATTTATTATTCTGAATAACATGTAATACAGATGAAACAAACAATAAGAAGCAGCAGAATATGTGATATTATAAATTACTGTAAAGTAATGGAGAGGATGGGAAACACAAGGGCTGACAGAGACTGCAAGGAGCATGAAGGAATGAGCAGGGCAGATGTGGGCACATACACGCAGTGCTCTCTGTCGGGGGAGAGAGGAATTACAGCTATGGAGAGATTACCTCCACAGTCCTGTCCCCTGATGCAAGCCCCAGCCTGAAGTGGATCTGCTATGATTTGGAAGGTGAGGGAGACTTCCTGGGTCAAGAGTACAGGGCTGTAGACCACCCTGTGCAGACCATGCCCCTCCCACACTTGCACACCCACCCAGCACAGGGAGCTCTCAAACCAAAGCAATGCTCTTAAACCAAGTCACAATTTAAAAAAACTGTGATCTCTGAAACCATAATGCTCTTAAACCAAGTTACTCTTAAACCAAGGTACCACTATATTAGTTTATGAATGTCCATTGTTAGGGTATGTTCACACTGAGTAAATCAGGCCGAATTCTGCGGCGGAACCTCCGCTGTGGAATCCCGCCTGCCTCAGTGTGGTTAATGGGATGCTTTACGCGCCTCCACATGGGGGGGGGGGCAGTAGCGTGCAAGGTATCCCATTGAGACACTGAACATAGCCTAAGAGATAATCAGATAAAAAAATTAGGTAGGTGATCAAATTCAGACTGCAGTCACTACTAGGAAAGCTTACTGTATACTATGTTATAACTGAGTTCAGTGTATTCAGTTGTATACAGTAGGTTCCTCAGCTCTACCTACAGTGTTTCTCCGAAAATAAGACCTACGCCGAGAAAAAGACCTGGTTTAATTTTGCAGGCTTTTTAGAGTAGGTATGAAACTCCAAAAATTATCCCGTTACAGTCAGCTTACCAGATCCCGGACAATGGGTGACTGAGCATCAGCCAATCAGTGCCAGGCTTGTTAAGCTCCACCCCAGCTGCAATGGAAAGGCAGGAGTGTCAGGAAGATGCACAGTGGGGGACAGTGAATATGGGGGTAATGGAGGGTATATGGGCCAACTACAGAGGAGGGGGAAGGTATAAAGTATATAAAGTATGTAGACTACTTGCGTGGGGGGGAGGGGGGGATGTAGTATAGGGGAACAACAGTGAGTCATATAGTGTGGTGGCTAATTACCACATACAGTGAGGCTACAGTATATGGGCATACTGTGTTTCTACCTACGGGCCAGTTCACACTGAGCAAGATCGCCGGAATTCCGCGGCGGAGCTCTCCGCTGCGGAATCCCGCCGTGCTCAGTGTGCTGCTGTAAAGTGAATGGAGAGGGCGCGCGCCTGTCCGCTGCCGCCGCTCTCCGCTCAAAGAATGAACATGTTCATTCTTTGAGCGGAGAGGAGAGGGAGCGGACAGGCGCGCGCTCTCCCATTTGCTCAAAGTAGGACACTGAGCAAGGCGGGAGCTCTCCGCCGCGAAATTCCGACGATCTTGCTCAGTGTGAACTGTCCCTACCTCTAAAAAAGAATTACCACAAAAATAAGCTCTAGACCTTTTTTAAGACAAAAAAAAAAGGCTTGTGGGTCTTATACTGTGTTGGAGAAACACGGTAGTCATGGTTGGCAGCAAGATTATTATCATTTTATTTGTGTATTTCTCTATAGTTACAAAAAAATATAAATAAAAGTTTTCAATTAGTTTAAATTTTAAATCTGTTAGCATTTTGGGGCAGAATGCTGAGGAGCTGGAGGCTCGGGTGGAAAAATGCTAAATGAAGTTTATTGTGGTCTTGGGCAGAGAAATAAAATGTATAATAATGTGCTACATAGGAAAACATTGGGCAAAACTGCTACTGATAAATACTGTATATTGAGGCATTGGTGGACACTAAACTTAAAGCGACTGTGTACCGGCATATAGCTGCCCCAAAACCGCCGGTACCGGTTTGGGGGTCACCTTTTTCCAGATACCCGTATATTGAAGAAAAACTACTTTTATTGCTGCGGCAGGGCGGGGAGTCAATGTGGCATGGCCTAGGCCAGTGTTTCTCAACTCCAGTCCTCAAGACCCACCAACAGGTCATATTTTGCGGATATCCCATACAACAAACAGCTGTGGCAGTTACTGGTGCACTGACTATAATTATATCACCTGTGAAATCCTTAAAACATGACCTGTTGGTTGGTCTTGAGGACTTAAGTTGAAAAACACAGGCACGGATGCCCTAGGCCTGCTGCTCCTCTCTCCCCACATCTATCCAGCCCAGGGTCATGCCAAAATTGAAGGAAGGCTGGGAGAGAGGCGCCGCAGGCCTAGTACACAGATGCCCTGGGCCATGCCAAATTGACTCCCCGCCCCCCTGTGTCAAAGCAATAAAAGTATTTTTTCTTCAAAATATTGGCATGGGGAGAAAGGCCCCTGAACCGGACACGGCATGAGGACCTCTACAACGCGGTGTTGGTGGTTTAGGGACGGCTACATCCCGATACAGAACTTTAGCAACCAGTGTCAGGCAGCTACAGTCTAGGGAAATTAAATCTTGGGGTGCACCAATAGGGATATGAATGCACATAACAAGTTCATAGTACAATTATCATTGCAGGGGTCTGACTGCTAGGATTTTCCCAGGATCCAAGTCTGCTATCAGAATGGAGCTGTGTTCATGTGTGCACACCACCGCTCCATTCATTCTCTATGAACGAATGTGTGTGTTTCTGTGTGTGAACAAATAAAAAATGTCTGTTGTTTGCAAAAGAAGTCGGCAAATAATTGTCACAATCATTATTCATTATTCGTATCCGCGTAAACAATGTCCGTTATTTAACACACTCTCCATTGATGTTAATTAAAATGCTGTAATAACTAACATAATTTTTTTACATAGTGGATACTTTTTTTTTTTTTAACTTAGGGTGGTATTACACGGGACGATTTTTCAGTGATTAACGATAAACAATCTCAAACAACCGCTATGACGAACGATCTTAATCGTTCACCCTATTACACAGGACAATGATCGTTTCTTACGGTCGTTCTTGTGCTCATCCTTTCCAGGCTGATAGACCAGGGAACGAGCGAACGACATGTTATTACACCGAACGATGTTCAAACAATTTGTGAACGATCAACGATGAAAATAGGTCCAGTTATTAACAAACGATCAATGATTTCTCGTTGGTCGTTTAAGCATTGCCTGCTATTATACAAAATGATTATTATTTAAATACGAATGATCTAACGATTTTTCGAACAATAATCGTCCCGTGGAATATGGCGCTTAGTGTTTACATAGTCATAGACATAAATCCATCTACAATGTTTACTTTGTTATTAGGTTTGGCAGATCAGCAGCATTCCCCCGAGATCCTCAGTGACCCCAGCTGTAACCTGTGGGAGAATCTGTAGAAGATTAATTTTCCTACAGCACCCCCACAGGTAAAATAAGGTATTACATGATGTCTATTGAAATGAATAGTTTGTACATGTAATTCATGGATATAATAGGTCCTCCACGGTGTGAGGCACTCTTGTTAGGTGTTCTCCGCTATTTAACTCTTTAATGATCCTGAACATAAATCTGGGAAATATGGGGTATTCTACACTTAGAGCCATCTCCCTTCCCCCTTCAAAAAAGCTTGTTTTCCACTAGCTGAAAGGAAATACCCCACATATAATTACAACATGAAGTCACTATTAAATTGTGACCCGTTGCAATCGGAATGTTTCTAATGGTGGCAATGAAAGATCTGCTTTATAGCCTTGTCACTTCCTTAACAGCCTTATATGCAATCATTTCTGCATTCAATTTCCTGTACATGTGTAGGACAGGACACCCCAGAGACCCGTAGCTCTCGCCCCTCCAGTACCAGAGCGAGTCATTTCAGCTGCTGGACAGCCCAAGATGATGTACTACGCTGGTTTCCTGAAAGAAAACAAACTGGTTGCATTCATGTGGTTTGCGCTGAATAAATATTGTTCATGACTTGCCGTAATATGTTATAAACGGTCTGGTTAGATGTAAACCACTTAAAGGAAATATCCAGAACTGGAAAAATCCTCATGTCTTCAGTATAATATCATTATAGATATGATCGGTGAGCTCTGTGCTTGCATCTCGCCCATGAGTATTGGCGACACAAGTGATGGAAGGATGTGGAAGGAAATGCCTGCGCTTGATTGACATACTATATCTCCTTCTTACGACACCCATGGGACTACTTTATACCTTAAGGCAAACTGGTGGACCTAGATTTCGAAAATTGTGTCCCTTTTTGTTAACGTGCCCCTGCGATGGAAATAAATACAGACCAAACCACCTAAACCATTACATACCAAAGAACTCAACGTCTCTATAGTAATACATGAGACCCTTTAAATTATTACAAATCCCAAACATAATTCAGCAGCCAGACCAGACCCCTTGAGTACAGACTCCAGAACAAAACCTTCAGACCGGACCCCAGACCAGAAGCAACCATTGATGAGCTCTCTTAAAGAAATATGGTAGGCCACACATCCTAAAGGAATATAGACTCCAGATCCCCTTATGTAATACAGATCCTATTAAAAATTTACCCCTCTACATTTAGATTCCAAAAACCTTTAAAGTAGTATAGACCCTAGACCAGACTCCCCAAAGTAATACCGACTTCAGAAAAATTATAATGTATAGACTGGACCACCAAAATTAAAATTTTCAAACACCTTAAAGTAATACTGACCTCAGACCCTTTAAAGTGTCACTGTCATTTACAAAAAAAAAATGACATGTCATAGAGACATGTATAGTTTTGATCAGTTCGGGTCTGAGTTTTCAGACCAGTACCAATCAGGAGGACAAGTGGGGAGAGGACAACACTTCAGTTAGAAAAAAAGAGTTGGGCTCCATAAAGGTCTATTATAAGTCTGACTGTGGAGAGCAGACGCGCTGCAATGTGTTTTCTCCCCGCTCGTTCTCCCGATCGATAGAGGTCTGAACACTCAGACCTACACTGATCGAAACTTTTGACATGTCTCTAGATATGTCAAAAGTTTTAAAACAACAGTGACACTTTGACCCTTTTCCCCAAAATGATATCCAAGGACGTCATGAAAAGCAGTGCCATTCTGCTGGACGACATACTGTCCCTGCCTCCCCCCGCTGTCCCTAGCTGCGATCCAGCGGCAGGAGGAGGTCCCCACAAACTGCCTCCTCCCACTGCCACTGCCTGGAAAGGAGCTGTGAACCCCACCGGCTGTTAACCCCATAGACACCGTGGTTGGTCCAACCACAGCGTCTATGGGGAGATCCGCTCCCTCCCGCCGATTGGGCGGTGAGAGGAGACTGTAGCACATGCTGTACTCCCCCCAGGTTCCCCTTCCCAGCCAAAGTCGTCTGTTCCCCCACCCCCACCCGAGCTTAACTGCTTGATTGCTCATTAAAGTAACATAGACCCCAGATAAGACCCTCTAAATGCAACCATGGACATGCCCCCCTAAAGTCATACTCAACATAGAGCAGGCACGAAATATAGACTCTAGACTGGACTTCCTAAATTCCAGACACCATAAAGTATGGAACCTAGACCAAACCCCAAAAGTAATACAAAAATCCTCGAAGATACAGACTCCAGACCCAATAATTTAATACTGAGTCTAAACCAGACACACAAAGTAATTGAAATCACAGGCAAGACCCCTAAGTAAATATAGACAAAAATGTAGACTACAGACTAAAGTAATACATACCCCAGACCACAAATATAAGTCTCAGATGTACCATTAACTCATATATATAGAGACACAAAAAAAAACTAGTTTTAAATAGTTTAAAGGTATTCTAAACTATCATTAGGATAATGTTTCTGATATCCTAAACATCCAAAAGCCCCTGAAAATATCACACAATTCAAGGTGACAGCAAATAAAGGCAACGTCCATCAAGATGACAGGCTCTTCCATTTCCGCTTTGAGACTGACAGTTATTATTTTTATTGTTTTTATAAGACATATGAAGACGGTTCTGGAACACGCTAGGTCTTAACTGCTTAACATGATCTAATTTCCTTTCATTGTGTAGAGGTGTAATCATAAGGAAGCTTTTTCCTCTACAAAAATCGTGTCTCACTGTTTGACGTCTCAAAAGACGTGAGGCCACGGGGAGGTATTTTGGGCAATGATCTGATATTTCAAGTTGAATCAATCTGACGAGCATTTATTCTGTACACTTTACCGCCGTACTGTGGTGGAATGAAAGGTGAGACGCTGAGTAGTGTTCATTGGCCGTCCTACAAACGTATTTAACAAGCACCAGATGCTTCCCGTTCCACCAGCTCCTTGAAATTTAGGAAGCACAGCCCCCGATGTCTGCCTAGAAAGTTCAGTGCTGTGGACTATTTTTGTTTTGACCATAGAAGCAGACACATTCTGTTCCTACAGCTCTTTAACCACTTACTGATATCTGCTATGCATTAATAGCTAATATTATACCCATAGTATTACACCTGACACCTGCAGACAGGGGTCAGGACTGAAATGATTCCCATCCTGAATCTTTACCCCACTGGGTGCTGCAGTCAGTAATGACTGCCACATCTAGGCTTTTGGATTGAGCGCCCTTCTTTAGAACATCAAGCACATCCTATGCAACATGATTTTAGGGTAGTGTTAGGTTAGACACCTATGAGACCTTCAGGCCTGCCACGATTGTACTTCTATTACACCCTTCCAGAGCCAGCATATAGTTAGGGGATTGCTTAAAGTGTACCTGTCAAGACAAACAGGAAATATATAGTACATTGGCGTGTACATTTGCTGGCCAATCGGCATTCATCCTGTGCTGAGAAGAGAGACAACTGACATTCCTGCATTTGGTCTTTTTTTTCTATGGCTGTATCCACGTTTTCCAGGTAGTCCGCCTTCTCCAGACAGAGGTGTTCGAATGCAGATCGTTCGGGTTTGTGCAACAGGAATTTTCAGAAAGTTTGTTTATCTTTACCTATGACATATCAGAATTTAAAGAAGTCTGGGGTAATATATTTTTTTTTTCAAAAGAGCTGGGAGGAGGTGGCTGAGCATAACACCATGCACCTACCTCCCTGGCTCAACCAAAGGGGTCTGTAGTCCCCCGCTCTGGTTCCCGTTTCCCCGGCTGCTTCCTGGTTTGAGTGGGGACACGGGTCCTGACGTATCATCCCCACTCTGCCAGTCTGGACCACTCAAGTGATTACTGCAATACCAAAAACACTTTGTGTAACTGTCTGGACAAAAAAATACCAAGTACATATGTGTAACAAACAGGTCAATGATTTCAGTTTAAACTGTGCAACACCTCATACCTCCTGTGGGGGCACTATGGTAGAACTAAATACTTGCTTCCAATTCCAACCCCAGATTGAGAATTATGACAGTAAAATATAGTCTATTTTTGGTGGACGGACCACTCTTACTAAAATAGATGGAACAACCCCCTGAGGAAGATAATGTAAATAACATTAAATATATCTATTATCCTAGTTAACCGAATATTTAAAGCTCATTCAACTACACAGTTATTACACTTTAGGAGTACTATCCAGGACAAACAATGTCTCTCATAGGGGTAATTAGGAAGATAATCCGAGAACACTATATATAGTCATAGATGTAGCGAGGATTAATCTGACAATGCTGAAGACATTTGTTCAGTCAACAAATAGGTGTTTACCACCATTCCATGTTCTCCCTCTCGTAAAATGTATTCTAGGCTCCATCCTTTTGTTATCTCTCATCTCTCAACAGGTGGACAAAACCTTTTAAGAGGGGATAGAATTCTGCTGTTTTGTGATGTAACCCAAGAGCTTCGCTTGTGAACAGAGACAATGGGGGTATTTACATGAGACAAGATCAGAAACTCGGTATTCTCTTCTGTGACATCCACTTTGGTAGGGCTTCCTTCCTGGGTCACATAAAAAGATTGTAGCACCTGTTCTACAAATTAAAATTGATGTTGTAGCTCATGTAACAAGTTATTATATTTTGAATTCCAATGTTAAGTAAACTTTGTAATATAGGTTGAGGGTGGGCACTGTTGCATTGTTATCTATGGGAAGAATTTGCTGACGGTAGTGGTGGGAAGTGGTACTGCAAGCGACCATGAAAGTTACTCATCTCTTTTATTTGATGTGCGCTCATTGGTCAGGATTTCCGCTTGCTCAATGTGGTCAGTGGTATGGATTTCATCACATGGTTCTTCTGCAGAAAACTTTCAAACCATATCCTGTGGCCCCTAGCAGGGTTGCAGCTATGCAGATGTTGTCATAGTTTTTAAGAAATTTACCTTTGACACATTTGACATAACTCAATAAAATATGGACTCTAATTGACAACAAAGGTCAACAAAGGGATGCATGAAAAGTAATACCCTAACCATCTCACTACCCCCTTAACATATTGTAATTTAAACATGTGTGCGCCCCCTTCTGGAAACATTCTAGGAACACGCAGCATGTGGTCTATAACTTGTATTTTCGGTGGTTCCCCTGAAGTTTTAAACCTATTCTGAGTTATAAGAAATGTGCCTGCTAATCCAATAAACTATGTTATTGTTTACACAAAGTCAATTTAGGGTGTCTATCCTAGCAGCCGAATGTCAGATGCCTGGCAGCCTCCGGGAACTTACCACAAGTTCTCTCCTCCACATTGGAATTTTTGGATGGAAAAGATTAGAAGTAAACTGAGTGTGACTCGCTGGCTTTTGTGGAATGTGTTGACAACCAAAGAACCGTGCCAGTCTTCACTGCTCAACCAAAGGTCTTAAACCCTGCATCTTTCCAGCTTAAAATATCAAATTTTTTCCTACAATTGTGACTCGATGTCATCAATATTTAGCTCTGAAACTTTGAAAAACATCTTAACCCATAGATGTGAGTTTCTACCATCTGTGACAATCTTCTTCAGTGGTTGTGCCATCCTGATAGTTTGGTGTAATGTAAAAGGATAAAATTGTTACCAAAGCTTGCCTGTAAAGGAATGTCTCATCCTAACAACTCTTATCCAAATGTCCTATTGTGTCATATGGACACCATAGAGGGAGATTTCCCATATGGACCTCCCCTATACATACTGGATGGAGAGCCACTACAAAGAGTTGCTCCATTTCTTGGAGGGCCATCCTATTTTTTTTTATGCCAACAGGAAAACTCTTTGACCAGCAGGTTTGAGAAGCTGGTTCATCGGATAAACACCTGACCAGCTTCCAATAAAAAAATTTTTGTTGAGTTAACGCATCTCCTTTAAAGGGGTTTGCATACCTGTTCCATGCTCCGGCTTGCTTCGGTTTCCGGCTAGAAGCCCCAGTTGGCGAATCAGTGCACCGCCCCGCCGCAGCACACTGATTGGCTTAGCGGGATGTCCAGATGCAGGTAGCCCCCGAAGCAAGCAGGAGCAGGTACAGTATGCTCTAGCCACAGGGGGTTAAAGGGCGACATTTACATACTTGCAGCGGGATTTCAATCCTGCTGCGAGTTTGTCTTCTTATTCAAAATGAATGACAAGGGATCGACCGCATATTTCGCTGCGAATTTGCAGCGTAAAATACGCTGCGGATCCATTGTGTGTGAAGCAACCATTAAAAGGGTTATCCAGCACTACAAAAAAATGGTCACTTTCTTTCAGAGACAGCACAACTCTTGTGTGGTTTGCAATTACTTCCATTGATGTGAACTTGAGACAAGAGTGGTGCTGTCTCTGGAAGAAAGTGCCCCTGCTTTTGTAGTGCTGGATAACCTATTACCATAAGAAACTATTTGGGGCCTTTAGAACATGGGGGTTCTTAATTTTTTCTTAAGCCTGGTCCCCTGTTTGAGGACATAAAATGGTCCAGTGTAATCTAGTCTGAGGTGTGGTAGTGGATAGACGCAAATAGGAAGCAAGCGCACTCTCTTCTTGAAAGCAGCACTTCTACACAGCATACAGTGCTGAACGCACACTTAGAGAGGATAAGTCAGGGATCATCCCAGTCCATGCCGAGAACAAGTCTAAAAGTGCAGGACAGTATCCTGAAGAAAGAGGAACTGATCCGGATAGAGCAAAGTTGCTAGAAGCCTACGTACTCTATCTCGGGTGCAGCCAGAAAACTCTGACCTCTCTGCTCATCCCAGGTAACAAGGTCTGGGGCTTGTGTCACCTTCTAGGATGGGTCGCCCGACACTGATGGGCAATAGGTGGTGCAAAGACCAAAAGAGTCAAAACAAATAGCACAAGTATTCTCTCTACTCTCAAGTATCTCTATTTATTCTACTTCTCAAGTTCAGTCAGAGCACAGTACTACTTTGGGTTGGTACTTTCTCGACATCCTACTCTCTACTTCTCTTAACTCTTTCTTCCTCTCAGCACGCAACTCAGTCATCACGGCTGTAGTCCTTCTCAGCTCTCAGCACAGATCCGGTCACTAAGGTCTAAAGTATTGAGTCAAAAGCCTGCTGTGTATCACTGTTTCAAGTATTCCTGCAGTGAAGAAGAGTTTATTATCCAATCACCTACACAGCCATTGCATCTTCCTTGGTTCATCTCCCCTTTCTGTGGGTGAAAGTGGCAGTAGTCTGGGTGAGATACAGCTCCACTCCCGACCAACTTGATAAACGCCCAAGGGACCCCCCTCACATCCCGACAGGTTACTGACCACAGGGGAACAGGTATAGCCAGCCTCACTAAACTAAAAGGTGTGCTATCATACCTGTGTGCCCAACCGGCACTGGCATCACAACAGTATAACACCTGGCTATTATGCAAGGGAAAATAAACTTGAAACATTTGGCACTATAAATAAGAATAATAGCTAATAAGCTTGAAAGTTGAAGAATGGACAATTCAATTTTTGGCCACTGATCATGTTTCCCCATCAACAGGCAAATATTTATTTGAGCTTGTCTCTACACAACGAGACTGGGAGGAGGAAGATTTTTTTCCCTGGGGCTGACCCCATGAAAAACTGGGAAAGGGTCATGGGAGGAGGATCTGGAGAATGAGTGACAGAAAGGAATTGTAGCTGTCAGACAGCTTTTTCCAATTACAGAAACTAAAGGTAAAAGTATAGGGAGTGAGTACTCTATTACAAGGCATGAGGATTTTAGAGGATGAACTGTCGAAAGTTATTAATTGCAATGGATCTCACTGCTGACACCCGCTCTGATCAAGAGATATAGACGGGGAGATGACAATTAATATCTACTGATCAGCTAATTCTGACAATGTTAGTCTATGAGGCTAAATTGTCAGAATTAGTAAGCTGTCGAGGTATGGATGGCACAGCCACCACGCTCTCTCCACAGCTATATTTCCTGATCGCAGTGGCTCTCAGGGCCACTGCGATCAATAAGCTTTGACATGCCTTGTTATTTTTAATGTCAGATACTCATAAAATGTGGCACCAATGTCAATAAAAACGTAGTGGTGGAGGAATGTCTCAAGAGAAGCCTCAAGATAACGTCCCCTGTCAAGCTAACATCAGGGAATCTGGCACAGATCAGCTTTTAAAAAAGTAAGCACACAAAACCTCTTGGACCTCTTGGACCTCTTGGACATCACCTCTAATTTGAGGTAGCACTCTTCAATAACTGGTAGCACTGGAAGCAAATCTGAACCTTTGACAAGTTTGCTCATCCTTAGTCCTCACCTCAGAAGGCAAGAGTACCAGGGTAATCAGGTCCAGCATTGGCATCCCATGCCTCCTTAGCCTATTTTTTCACAAGGGTTCCTGCAGGCCACATGAACATGATTGGTCTCTTTCAGCCCCACTAGCATTTATCCTGTTCAGTATCTGGCCTACAATTATCCTGATTTTCTTGCCTTCGCCTGATTAATTGGACCTGACGTTGCCCTCTTGGCATTGACCTAGCCTGCCTGATCTATTTTCTCTGTCTGTCTTTCTAGTTTTGACCATTTGGTGAGTTATCTGTTCTTTTTCCTGTCTAATGTTTAATGGTATTGTTTGGCCAATTTGCAACTTCATTCATTGGTCCATATGAAATTATTGTCATTAATCCTTTCATTTCATCTCAAATTACTTAATTCCTTTCGTAGACATAACATTTTTCATAAATCTTTGTTACAAAAAAATACATTAAGGCTATTGTGTCTACTGGGAGACTTTTCTCCTATTTTTCTCCTGCTAAGGGGAATTGGTGTATAAGGGTTACTATATTCAGAGATCCTACATGGAGGAAAATTCATTGGAGAGGTTATGGACCCAAGGAGAAGACTTAGGTCTCTATAAGGGATCTCCATGCAGACAGACAAAAGGTTTCATGAGAGTAATCCTGATAAACTGTCTCCTGATATTGAGAGTCCTGAGGAGCCTCATGGACTAGGGAGGCGGGGGATATGGTTTGAAATCGATCTAGTCTCGTACCTTCACTGTCCTCTCCCCTTGAGAGGCCAGAAAGGTGGCAGATGCACTGAACCAATTAGATCAAGCATTGCTTTTCCATGTCTCCCTAGCCTTTGTATTTAACCAGAGCTCATGCTGCCCACAGGTACCTGCCATTGGTCTCTCGGAGCCTCAGTAGCATTTACCTTGTTCTGTATGAAGCTTTCCGGGAATCCTGATTTTCAGCCTGTATTTGACCATGCCTTTGCCTTTCGATTTGAACTTGACGTGACCTCCTGGTATTGACCTAGCCTGCTTGACCTGTTTTATTTGTCATAGTTAATGGAGAAGGTCCATCAGCACCACAATGAGAGTAGATTCCAATGGTAGAAGGAGTGGAGGATGCACGCTGGAAAGTCAATAATCCCAAAAGCTGACCAAGGTATCATCCAAAGAAAAAGTCCAACAGCATCTACAGTACAAGATTATGTTCCAAGGCTTTAAATACACATCCAAGTACATACAGGAAGCAACATTTCCCCCAGTGTCGTCTTTTTCAAGCAAGCTGTTTTATTTGTCAACCTTTCTGGTTTTGATGCTATTTTTTCCCTAGGATAGGGGTTTTTTTTGGCCATAGATGCCTTTTTGGTGTTGATACAGCCTGTATGACCTCTCTCTCCTGTGCACTTTTGCCAGTTGGGGATGGCAATATAGGGCAGATTGTCCAAGTAGGTAGGGACAGTGGCATGGCTGCACCGATCACTACCTAACGGCCCAGCAAGTAGTAATGACTTTATCCAAATACAGAATTTTCAGTTTTTGTCTGCGCTCAGGCTTTATAGACTTCGTATTAAGAGTGTAACTGTAATTTTTTTTTTCAGATAATTACTAATATGTTTAGTAGAGATGAGCAAACCGGGTTCGGGTTCGAGTCCATCTGAACCTGAACGATCGGCATTTAATTAGCGGTGGCTGCTGAAGTTGGATAAAGCTCTAAGGTTGTCTGGGAAACATGGATACAGCCAATGACTATATCCACGTTTTCCACATAGCCTTAGGGCTTTATCCAACTTCAGCAGCCCCCGCTAAATCAAATACCGAAATTTAAGGTTTAGATGGACTCAAGCATGCTCGAGGTTCGCTCATCTCTAATTTTTAGGCATCTTTTGATATCTAAAATTGAGTTCTTCATTTGATGGGTGAGCCATCTTAAAGAAACTTTTCTTTGGAAGAAGCCTTTTTTCTACGTTTTAGCTCTGTTTTACCAGTTGATTCTTTGGAGGTGTTGATTTTCACCTTGAGATGTAATCAAAGTGAGGTAATTGTGTAAAGGGACCAATGATCTCATGATTCAATTAAAATTCCTGTCTCCAGCTGCAAGTTACAAAACCGAGTTCAGAGGTCGGAACTTTCTAGCAACGCTACACATAGAGCATCAAACAATCAGCTTCATCCAGAAGGAAATGTGCATTGGTTTTAGGGGCATTTAATCGCCTATGTTTTATTAATTACAATGTAGCTGATTAACTCATTTCCTCATCCCCCCCACCCCCACCGTATAGAGCATTGCCATCAGTTAAGAGCCTAATGAGGGGAAAATGCTCTGTGGAAACAATACAGTTTTATTCGCATTGTTCACTTGTTTTTATCAGTTCCACACATTTCTTCTCCAGACTCACACTGGTCAATGACATTACCAGGTGGAGTGTGAACTTGAAAGACCCGTATAATATAGCTGCAGAAAAAGTAATATTTTAATAAATAAATCAGATATTATACCCACTTGCTTCTATAGCAGTAGTTACAGTCATGAAAAAAAAAGAAAGTACTGACACTTAATTCTATGAATCTATTGGGGGATAATAATAGAAAAGAAAACAATCTGATACCTACATTTCAGATGAACACATGACAAATTACAATGTATCGTTATTTGACCATAAATTCAGGTCATAGTGTGATCTTCTGTATCAGCTCAATCCACCTATACACTATATATACCCCTGACTAGGACCGTATAGTCTTCAGGCTTCTCGCCTTTCTATCCTCTTTTGCTCAAACAGTATGATCTTAGTTTTCTGTCCAGGAAAAAGAGAGTAATAATTCATACAAATGCATGACATTTACGCTTCGTGGGCCAAAAGAATTACCGCATTAATCTCTAAGCATACTGTATTGTATAATATACTATGAGAGTACCACCAGTTCACGGCCATGCCAGCATCAACGTAGTCACACAGATCACAGAGGAAACAAAAGTTCACCAAAGTGCACGGGTCAAGATGGAAAACAGATTAGGTTGTAAATTTCAGCAGAATGTTGGTTCTGATCCACAGCAGGACATACTTCTCCTCGTTGAAACGTTGTATCTTAAGTATTTGGCAGCATTGCTCTATGTGTCTATGAAACATGACCTGCATAAACTGCATCTTCCTATAGTAGTCCTGTCTGGGGAACATCTGTTGTATCTCCCAGCTGTTAAAGCGCTTCCCCCTGTGATGTTGTCCTTATGACATTTGCAGCGAGCGCCGATAATATTACATCTATTGGATGCTGAGATTCTTAAAACATTCTGCACATTTTCTCACAAGCTCACAGACACAGACAGGAGTTAAAACTGCATCTAATTCCAGGCAAGGACGGGGATCAACGTGTGTGATGTCATTCTGAAAATCCTACATAAATCACCGACAAAGTGAGCCAATTTCATGCATTGGATATGGTATAAAGAACATATTAGATAAGGGGCTATATCCTATCCCACCCTTGATGGAAAAGTCATATTTGAAGTGGGTTTCACTACGTCTAAAAAAAAGAAAGAAAAGGCCAAAAAGTATTAAAGCGTGAGTTAGAATGCCGACCAAAGTATGGGATTTATATTTTATTTGCTTACAGAGATATTACATTTTTTATTCTAGTAGGGCAGCCATTTTGAAAAGGAAGTGGATTCAGATTTGTTCTCAACTGTATCTCAGAAAATGATGGTAAATATACGAGGCAGATAAAATGATAATATAACCTAATTGTTTGAGAAGCTTATTTATTTTTTTAAACCATTAACATGATTTGACTTCACTTTTGCAAAAAAATATTGTGATACAGGTTTCGAAAGACTTTCTCTCCTTCACCAACAATGGCAGCTCCCTTGTTGCTAGCACTTCTCAGAGAAATTTCATCTTCCATTGTAATCCCAACTGCGCCATTCACCTTGTTGTATGTGCCATTCTCGTTTCCTGCAGTCCAATATGGGACGGAACATTGGTGGAAATTGACCCTTTAGAGGCCAATCTCATGAAAAAGAAGTGTAGTGTAAAGATGACCATCGCTGATGGATTTCAGTGGCCATAACCGTAGGCAGCATGCAATAAACAAACTAGACGAGGCAGCAGTAATGAAAGGACAACAAGACATTGCAGAAAAGAAAACTAGGTCTAAACTGATGCATTATGTGTGAATAAATATATTTCAAATGTACAAGTATATCTGATAATGTCCTGTTTGAAAGATTTAGACTTACTAAACCGCCATGTTTAGGTAATCTGTTGCCCTACGTCATGACCCACTAAGGTGGGCAAGGTATGCTCAGTATATACAGTACACGCATGGCACACAGAAATCTTAATTATCCTAACATCTGAAAGACGTACAAAGCAATGGCAGGTATCTGTAGATCACAGGATGTATCTGCGTTTATAGTGACAGGATGTGTATACTCCGCGTCCTCAGTCATTACTGCTGCGTTCAGCATTTTATGTTTTCTTACACAAATTAAGCATTAAATTATAGTTTATAGAAGCTATTACATGACAGATGGTTCTCTCCGTTTTTTTTGCTTCGTTCTTACTCACAGGGAAATTAATGTAATTTATAAATTTGCTAATTTATTTTGTAAATATTTATTCTGAGGTAACTAAGAAGCCTTGGGAATTTGTGATATGTGTACAGTACAACATCAGGCACTAATATTTATCTTTATCCTCCTGTGGTCGTATGCTCAATGCCGTCCCTATGTGGCACCTTTTCATGGCTTCCCATAAAGTGAAACAGTGTACAAATAGCCAGTGTGCATACAATAGGCGTTGTCTTAAAGGAGTCGTGCTTCACCCCCCCCCCCCCCCCAAAAAAAAAAAAAAAAAAAATACAGACATACACAGGAAATATACTTCCCATCTCCGGTGACGATCACTATTCAAAATTCCCGCTGGCCGCGTCCCCGCCATCTTCGGCCCCCATCCTCATTTCCGGATTCGGGTGCAGTAAATGGGAGAGAAAAGGCTGCTGGTGCACATGCGCACCTGCAGCCTTTTCACCGTCTGGAGCAAATCACATGGCTTCCAGCAAGCTCAGCCAATCAGGGCTGAGCTGGCTGTAAGCCATGTGATGTGCTCCAGTCAATTAGGTTACAATATAACCTCTACAATAGTATATGGTCCAATGTATGTAGGTGCCAGTTTGCCTGACTGCACCCTTAACCTCAGATTTCTGGTCGAGAGCCAGACCTTATCACCTAATACATATTGGTGGCCAGATATGCGCCTTTTATTAGCATACCTTTGGTATGACTCTTGGGCTTTAACCAAGCTCTGATTAGCTTGGGCCCAAACTGTGCACAGTTTAGAATAAATGGCTTCAGCTGAAGAGTTTACAGATTCGGCCGAGTGAGTGGATGAGTATCTGGGGTTCAAACCATAATTACAATAGAATGGCGACATATTAATGGCACGTTGTTCATGATTGTTCAGAGCAAATTCCGCGAGTGAAATAAAATCCCTCCATCTGTTCTGAGCGTCAGCCACGAAACACCTCAGAAACTGCTCCAAGGACTGATTGATCCTCTCAGTCTGTCCATTCGACTGAGGATGGAAGGAAGACGAGAAGTACAAAGAGGTGCCCACCCTACCACAGAACTTTCTCTAGAACTTGGCCACAAACTGAACACCTCTGTCAAAAACAATGTTTTCAGGGATCCCATGTAGGCACAGAATGTGGTTTATAAACAGCATGGCTAGAATTCGAGCACTAGGTAGTTTATGTAGCGGAATGAGGTGACACATTTTAGAGAACCTATCCACGACCACCCAAATGACAGTCTTACCCTTAGACAGTGGCAGGTCAGTAATAAAATCCATTGCAATGTGCGTCCAAGGTCTCGTAGGCACCGGCAGAGGATGCAAGAGACCCTCAGGTGGCCTATGGGAAACCTTGGACCGAAGTCTCACAAGCCTCCACAAAAGACTTGACGTCCTGGGCCCAAGTTGGCCACCAATAATGGCGTGAAAGTAAAAACTTAGTTCCTGCCACTCCGGGGTGACCAGCCAAAACAGAACTATGAATCTCCTCCAAAACCCGGAGACGAAGGTTTGGAGGCACAAAGAAGAGAGACTCAGGAGCATTACGGGGTGCCAGAGCCTCCATAATCTGAGTCATCAAGTCTGGTTGCAAGACTGACACAACACCAGGTTTTAAAATCGCATTGGGCTGGTTCGCAGGGGAATTCTCGATGTCAAAACTGCGAGACAAAGCATCAGCTTTGACGTTCTTGGAACCAGGCCGATACGTGATTTCAAAATTAAATCTAGAGAAAAACAAGGCCCATCTAGCCTGACGGGGGGTGAGACGTTTAGCACTGTCTAAATACACCAGATTTTTATGGTCAGTAAGAACAACCACCTTATGTTTGGCACCCTCCAGAAAATGCCTCCTCTCATAGAACGCCATTTTGTTAGCCAGTAATTCCCTGTTGCCGATGTCGTAATTACATTCGGCTTGGGTGAACTTCCTAGAAAAGTAGGCAATCGGACGGAGGTTGGTAAGGGTGCTAGACCCTTGGGACAGCACTGCCCACACCCCCACCTCGGACGCATCCATTTCCACAACGAAGGGACGCTCAAAATCCGGCTGTGTCAGCACTGGAGCCTTTGAGAAACATTGCCGAAGTTTTTCAAATGCTTTAATAGCTTCTGGGGTTCAGTTCACTAGATCTGCCCCCTTTCTAATCTGTAAGGGGTTTGGCTACAAGTGAGAATTCTTTGATAAACTTCCTATAATAGTTGGCGAATCCCAAAAACCTCTTCAGGGCTTTCAGGTTATTGGGTTTGCTCCCAGTTTTTAATGGCTACCACCTTAAGAGGATCCATACCAAATGAGTTGGGGGTTATATTGTAACCTAAAATCGAGACCTCCTGGATACTGAACTGGCATTTCGATAACTTGACACACAGACTGTTTTGTCTCAGAAACTCCATTACTGTACGGACATGCGAGATGTGAGAAGCCCAATTGGGGGAATAAATCAAAATGTCATCTAAATAAACCACAAGAAATCAACCTAAATATTAACAAAAAATGTAATTTACAAAGTGTTGGGAGACCACCGGGGCATTACATAACCCAAAGGGCATGACCAGGTATTCAAAATGGCCCTCTGGGGTATTAAAGGCGATCTTCCACTCGTCACCTTTCCTGATTATGATAAGATTATATGCCCCCCGTAGGTCTACCTTTGAGAACCATTTAGCTCTCACTATCTGGTTAAATAAATAGTAGTGGGTGCTGATTTTTAACTGTAATTTTGTTCAGTCAAATACTTTTGGTAGTCAATACAGGGCTGTCTTTCTTGCCTACAAAAAAGAACCCCGCCCCCAAGGGAGAGGAGGACGGACGAATATGTCCCTTACGCAGACTGTCCTTTATGTATTCCCGCATGGCCTCCCTCTCAGGACAGAACAAGCTAAATATACGACCCCGGGGATATTTGCCACCGGGAACTAACTCTATAGCACAGTCATATGGTCTGTGGAGTGGCAACCCGTCCACAGCCCTTTCGTCAAACACATCAGAATGGTCCGACAAAAATTCCGGAATCTTCTCGCCCTTAGAGGAGCATTAGAGAAGACAGGGTTATGTGTCTCCAACCAGGGCTATCCCAAAATCACATCAGATGACAAATTATGCATAAGTAGAAAATCCATTTTTTTTCAACATGGACAGACCCTACCTTAACCTCCAAGCAGGGAGTTATGTAGCGTACATCCCCTTGGGCAGAGTCTGCTCCAGTGACATTAACTGGACACTTGAGTAGTAGGGGGACATACTTCTAAAGCTGAAAAGAACTTAGAATTAACAAAATTAGCTGAGGATCCAGAATCGATCTGGGCATACTCTGAAACAGTTTTTTCCCTCAACACAAGAGCAATAGGCAACAGTAATTTATTCTTTTAGGTGAAGGTTACCTGTGCACCTAAGAGACCCCTTCATTAGTCTCTCAGACACTGAAATTTTCCGGTGGTGGTCCCGGCTTGGAAGGACATTGCCAAACTCGGTGTCCTGCTTTCCCACAATACAAACACAGGTTGTTCTGCAGGCGATGTGCTCGTCGGACCTTGGCATCGGTGGAGTCTACCTGCATAGGCTCCTCCGGTGTGGGTAAAGCAGGAGGGGAAGGTTTAGGGTAGGAGACAGGAGACAAAGAGGTTCTGGGATGGTCTAGAGTACCCCTTTTACGCTGTCTATCCCTCAAACGTGGGTCAACTCGGATGGTTAGTGTCATACTCCCCTCAAGAGAGTCAGGGGTGCGATAAGCAACCAACATGTCCTTTAATCAATCACTAAACCCCGCACGGAACTGAAAACGGAGGGCAGAGTCATTCCAGGTGGAGAGGCCACTCCACTGCCTAAACTCTGAACAGTACTCCTCCACTGGACGTCGTACAGCAACCTCAATGCCAAAAAGAACTGGTCCACTGTGAGTAACTCAGAAGAGTCAGATGGTAAGGCGAAGGCCCATTCCTGGGGTGGCCCTTGGAGAAGGGACATAACTGGGTCTCATTCCCAGATGAGCGGGAACTTGCATCCCTCCCGGAAGGCCCAAAATTTTCTCCTGTCCCCCGTGAATTTCTCTGGGAGCTGGACAGGCAGCTCAGGAGGTGCTGGGGAGGTCACCGTGAGCTCCCAGGGGGCGTCTCCTGATCCCTTACAGCTAGATCCTTAACCATAGTATTGAGCCGCTGCATTTGGTCCACTATATTGGCCATGGCCATTCTGTTGTCTATGAAACAAAACTACAGTTTGGGCTGGCTATTCTGTCAGGACAGGAAGGTACGGACACAACAAGACAGTGGACAGTCTGAACCCACCCACTTTCCCTACCTACTTGCCTCAGTCGGCCCTAGGCGTCCTTGGACAACCACAAAGGCGTTCCCTACGCTGTATGTGTGAAACACTCAACAGGAAAGACAAACACAATGAAGGATAGTGAACAAGCTAAGTCAGAACCAAACGGACAACGGACAACCAAACGGTACAAAATCTGCAAACACTCGGATAGTCAGTAGTCAGGCAGGAGGTCAGATAACAAGTCGAGCAAAACAGAGGGATTAGAAACAGGGATCGCAGGAGTAGAAAGGGAAGCTGGAACCAGGGAGTAACCTAATAGCCACCGATCAGTAGATGGACGCTGGCTATTTAACCTCTTAAGGACATAGGACGTACCGGTACGTCCTATGTCCTCACTTGCACTTCAAAGCGGGGCCGCGCGGCGGCCCCGCTTTGAAGTGCCGCGATCCCGGGTGCCGCGTGTAGCCCGGGACCGCCGCTATTAGCGGGCACGGTCGGATCGCCGTGCCCGCTAATTAGCTAATCGGAGGCAGCTGTCAAAGTTGACAGCTGCCTCCGATTACCGGAGGCAACGTTTCCCTGGTGTCTAGTGGGGGAGATCGCTCCTCCGGGACCTTGTCCCGGAGGAGCGATCTCCGTTACTGATGCCGGCCGGGGACGCGTCCAAGATGGCGCCGTCCTCGGCTCGGCACTCGTTTACTTCCGGCTGCAGCAGCCGAAAGCAAACGAGTGCCGATCTCATGGATCTCTGCAGCATATCTATGCTGCAGAGATCTCTATGAGAGATCCAAGTGTATATACTAGAAGTCCCCCAGGGGGGCTTCTAGTATATGTATAAAAAAAAAAAAAAAGTGTTGTTTATAGTAAAAAGCCCCCTCCCCTAATAAAAGTCTGAATCACCCCCCTTTTCCCAGGTTTTAAATAAAAGTAAACAAATAAATAAATAAATAAACATGTTTGCTATCGCCGAGTGCGTAATCGCCCGAACTATTAATTAATCACATTCCTGATCTCGTAAGGTAAACGGCGTCAGCGCAAAAAAATCCCAAAGTGCAAAATTGCGCATTTTTGGTCGCATCAAATCCAGAAAAAATGTAATATAAAGCGATCAAAAAGTCGTATATGGGCAATCAAGGTACCGATAGAAAGGTCAAATCATGGCGCAAAAAATGACACCTCGCACAGCCCCATAGAACAAAGGATGAAAGCGCTATAAGCCTGGGAATGGAGCGATTTTAAGGAACGTATATTGGTTAACAACGGTTTGAATTTTTTACAGGCCATCAGATACAATATAAGTTATACATGTTATATATCGTTTTAATCGTAACGACTTGAGGAACATGCATAACAAGTCAGTTTTACCCCAGGGTGAATGGCGTAAAAACACATTTCCCCCAAATAAAAGAAATGCGTTTTTTTTTTCAATTTCACCACACTTCGAATTTTTTTCTGGTTTCGCAGTGTACTTTATGCAAAAATTCAGCCTGTAATTGCAAAGTACAATTAGTGACGCAAAAAATAAGGGGTCATGGGGGTTTCTAGGTGGAAAAATGCAAGTGCTATGACCTTTTAAACACAAGGAGGAAAAACCGAAAACGTAAAAACGAAAATGGGCCATGTCCTTAAAGGGTTAAATACAGGACCAGGAGCCCAGGCCAGAAGGTGATTGGTCCGGACTCCTGAGTCCTGACCACAATCAGCTGCAGTGCTACAGAATGAGTGGCAGAAACGTCTTCGACTCACCCAGAGCACTGATGCCGTCCAGCTAAGCACTACACCACTCAGCTGGGCAGCTGTACGTCACTGGAGCCCGCGGCGCACCTGGTAACCAGGTACGCCGTCGGGTCTCTGAGACGTCATGCGGCCCCAGCCGAGGAGGCAGTGCTGCGCTCTAGCCGGAACAGATGTCGCTGGAGTGCTGTCAGGTAAGTTCCTGCCATTCAACTCTGCAAAGAATCAAATATCAATGTAGTCAGTTGTTAAAAGACCTTAAGACCAAAGTAATCAATTTTCCGAAAGACCCAAAGGTCCATGTAGCCAATTCTACAAAGACCTGAAGATCCATGTAGTCAACTCTGCAAAGGACCAAAGAGCCACAAGCTGAAGCCTCCTGTAGTCAGCTCACTGATGTTTTGAAGACTATTTTAAACATCTTAATGAATACCTTAAGACCCCTGGGTTGAGCTCACACTGAAAATTTGTAGACTTTCACAGAATACAAGATAAAGTAATTCATGTTATAAAAACTAGAAAATGTAGTTACCACTCTAAAAGCCTAAAAGATTTTGTGAATCCCTCCAAAGACATGAAAATCCATGTTGCCAATTCTGCAACGAACCAAAGATCAATGTAGCCTATTGCTCAAAGACCTATAGACCCAAGTAGTCAAGTCTTCCAAAGACCTGAAGGTCCATGTTGCCAACTCTACAAAGAAATGAAGATCCATGTAGTCAACTCTGCAAACACACAAAGACCCACTTAGTCAAATCTTCTAAAGATCTATTTTCTAAACTGTCCGAAAATGGGAAGATTCATGTAGTCAACGCTAAAAAGATGAGAAGATAAATGTAGCCAACTCTCCAAATTCCTAAAGACCCATGTAGTCAACTCTGAAAAGACCTAACACCCTACAGTATTTCCAAAGACCAAAATATCCATCTAGTCATCTCTATAGATTTGAAGACCCATACTGTGAACTCTTCAAAGATTTAAAGATTTGTGTAGTTAGGTCACTGAAGATCTGTAGACCCAAGTATGAGGTTTATTAATGGTTTACCAAATATTAAAACCCAAGTATAAGGTTTATTAATGGTTTACCAAATATTATAAAGTTGCCTTTTTTTATAACTATATAGACAACGTTCTTCATATAGAGATCTACTCTTTACTGCTTGATGGATCTTATTGTTGAAATTACGATACAGACATCCAGATGTAACTATGGTGTTTACTGTCTTACGCATCTTTAAAGCCATAATTCAATAAAATATTACCATCTGAGAATGAGAATGAGCTTGTCAGCAAGGCTGCCACAGGACGACCAGACATAGGCCTGCATTTGTTTGTGCGAATGATGAATTGGGCCCTAATCCCGGATTATGCAAACTTTTGGGTGAATACTCAAAAATAAAATAAAAAAGTTGCATCTAAAAAATATTCGCCCATCAAATACTGGTTCATAAATAGAACTTAGACCAAAACTCGGTGAAAAATCCAATTATTGACCTAAAAATAGGCGCAAATCCCTTGATAAATTTCCCCCATAGAGATATGAAACACAGGGTACGCTTAGCACGCTCAGGTGAGACTAATAGCTAGCATTACAGGACAAATGAACACTTTATAGGAGGTCAGGGACCAGTCCAGCACGATTGGAGCAGGCACACAGACTGGTGCAAACAAAACATAAAATTCAAATACTAAGGACCGTGCCGAAGTCCAAACAGGCACAGGCATGACAGAACTTTGATCAACTTATTATATGTGAAACATCAGTTTTTAGACTGAATAGTGCTAAGCAGCTACCACCAGACCTAGTCCTATATTGTACAGAAGTTCACATTCCATCAGTGGGTTTAGGATAACAACTTGGGTCCTGTCCTTTTATTCCAGTACAAGGCGTTGCGTTCATGAACATTCCTGTGGTGAGTCGTGTTTTTCTTTTATTTCAGTAGATGGTAAAATTTCTTTAGCACTTACTAAGACTTAATAGTTTTTATTTTATACTTTGAACCTCCTGTTGTCCTTTCTCCTGCACAAGACTTTGGCCAGGAACCCTAAGAACCAGCTCTGTTATTAATTATACCTACTTTCTTTCTTTTTCTAGATTTTTTTTTTATAAATGCAAATTTAAAGGATAAGTAGGCATGACCATCTAAGAATTAATCTATTACGCCACATCATGGATATTCGATGGGCCAAACTACTAAATCCATTATCTACTTGGACCGTTTTCATTTAACTTTTTCCAATGACTGTTTTCACTGTAGCTGAACATAATTCACCTTCAAGCAATGTAATTGATTAGCAATAGGCTTCTATCCATCCAGTTGATTGTATAAGGATAGCCATATGTTGGCCTTTCATTAGTTATTTTGGAAAGGAAGGGATATATGACTAATAGTTTAGAGTCAATCTGGTTATGTTTTGTTACTAGACACTAATGCCATTCACTAAAACAAAACCCCAAGCCTAAGCCTATGAACAGGGGAGACCACTGAATACTGATGGGGAGCCAATGACAGTCTTTTGTTCAAATTTCTCAAGTAACGAGGACTTTACATTGGTAGTGACTAAAAACATCCAATGCTACAGATAGTATTTACAGGTGTAAGTTTTTAATTGGGATTTGACAGGGTCTCGTGTGTCATAAAAAGGTACTACTGACCAATGGCAATAGAAGGCCTGCACCTGCATGAGATAGGCAGGGCCAAATGAAGGTTGTTGTGTGCCCCCACCATTGGGATTTGAATCTCATCTGAGCACCTATTGCAGACCCACCTACTTGAGGTGACCACTCATAGTCATAAATGTCTCCAGGAGTAATGGAGACAGCAATTCCCACCAGGATGTGATGATGCAGGAAGCTGGGAGACTGGGGAGAGCTGGTGACACTGTGCTACGGGGCCACAAGGACAGGAAAAATAGCTTCTTTATAATGTTCCCCCACCTCATGTCCCTGATTTTTAGATTCAGACACAGTTCTCCTCTAATAATGAATAGTACTATTCACTGACAGCAAGCAGAATAACTGGAATACCCCTTTAATACATGAATCGTTGATTTTTTATTTATTTTTTTACCCCTTTAAGGCCATCACAAGTAACATGGAAATGGAAAATTCTGTTGCATTACAAGGTGAGATTGAAGCTGGCAAAGGTCTCTACATAGGGACGGCTTGATTACGACCATGTGTTTGGATTGTACAAAAGCATCAACAAAGGTCCCATGTCCATTCTAGCGCTGTATTGTAAAATTGACTTTGACACATGAAATCCTACAGGATCTATATTTCATAGCTGGGAAAAAAAAATGATGATATTTTATCCACTGTTCTGTGGATATTTTATACATGTGGAATGTGGAATGGAAGCTATTTTGGGGAGTTTTCTGCCTGTGACCTGCATCATGTCTCCCAGACGTGGGTGGTTCCATTACAATTACTGAACTATTCCAGGAGGCCCCCTCAGGTTACACAGGTTTCATTTAAGGGGAATGTCTCATGAATGTAATAATGTCTCTTCTGCTTTAATTATTATAGCTATTTTTATAAACTTGTTGATGGCCATATTGGAGACACATTTGTCATCAAAGGGGTTATCCACCTAAAAATAAAATGCTCCCAAACCTAGCTGATCTTACTCCCTAAGTCCCCCTGAGTATTTTGAGCCATCTCCTATATTTCTAGCTACTGCCATTCCTGAGTTACAAGTTTTTTCTAAAAGCTGATTCAAGATGGCAATGGCCAGGAAACTACATTTCCCATCATGCATCTCCCTGATTGGTCCATTTGCGTACTCGCCCCCTTAGCTTTCTTTCCTGCCCACTGCTGTCATTACTATTGCATAGTAAACATAGGACTGTTTTTTTCACTGATTTTGCATCACATCAACCCAGTATGTATTCCATACTAGCTGATGATGTAGCAGAGCTGACGCATGCATAGAGTAGCAGAGCTGATGCGTGCATGGTGTAGCTATGTGCTGCATAATAGGCATCTGTTTACTAAGGGGTGTAGTGTAGGTTTAGAACTCTGCTTGCTGACTGTGAATGAAAACATTCTAGTTCCATCCAGACTCTTAGAACATCTATAACATCAGGGACACATGAAGTTGTAAGTCTATGAAAGCAGCACTTTCACTAGCAGTGAGCAGGTGCATGGAGATGATGCAGATGATGTGCCCTGTGGACTGGGTTACCAAGTCAATAGACAGCTAACCTGGCTCCCAGAAAGGAGATCACATGTCCTGTGTCTACAAAGGGAGGGGAGAAGAGAGAGCAGCACTTTGTCAGAGAGGACACAGAGAAGATGATTTTAGACATCCAGAGTGGGTAAGTATGAGAAAAAATTAGGGAAAGGGTGCAAGATAGGTTATACATTTATATTAGATGTAATATTAGACCTGGTATTGGGAAGGGTGATCGTTTAAAATATTGTACTGGGGGGAGGCTGGGGGGCCAGGTCCAGCGAGTTTACTGTCGGCTGGGGGGCCAGATGCAGGGAGGTTACCGGAAGCGGTAGCAGCTGTGCGGCGGGCGTGGGGGCGATGTTGGCTGAGGGGGGGCTTGGTGCTGCGGATCTCCCTAGTACTCCTCTTCCCATCATCTGCTCATACTATGAGCAGATGATGGGAGTAGTAGCAGTGTCTTTCTGTCCCACTGCACCGAGCAGGGAGGGAGGGAGGAGGTATATAGATGCACCTACCTCTCTCCCTCCCTGCTCGGTGCCTTCCATTTATCCCCCATACACATAGTCATCAATAAAGTGTAGGTTTCACATTATATTACATACTCCATAGACTTCAATAAAGTCCATAGGCTTCTACGTATACTGCGCCCCCTGCTGGCCACTCCATAGGAATTACACCCTGGTTTGTGATGTCACGTTTGTTTTTAGAGAAATGGAAGTCTCCCTGATCTACTAAATTAAGGAAAATAGCAGTATATGTGCATTTCCCATAATTAATGTACATTAGGAATTTGTTTAACTTTATTATAAGTAATAACATATTAAAAAATACTTTTGGCCAGAATTGTCCTTGAACTCCTTTCCCCCAGAGCTTTTTATTTTTGCATTTTTGTTTTGTCCATGTGTTTAAATGGCTATAGCGCTTGCATTTTTATACCTACAGACCCACATGAGACCTTATTTTTTGTAATACCAATTTTACTTTGCAATGACAGACTTAATCTTTCCATAAATATGCTGCGAAACTATTAAAAATTATTCGAGGAGTGAAATTGCCCCATGGTAAAACTGACATGTTATCTAAGTTCATCAAGTCAGCATGGTTACATCGATAGGCAACTTTTATTTTGACTGTTTTTAAAAAAAGTAAAACCTTTTAAAAAAAAAAAAAAAAATAAATGTGTTTAAAATTGCTCTATTTCATCCTCATAACTTTAATTTGTCTTTTTGTGCCATGATCTGTACTTTTCATCGGTACCTTGCAACTTTTTGATCACTTTTTATTACAATTTTTCTGGGTTTGATGTAACCAAAAATGTGCAATTGTGCACTTTGGCATTTTTTTTGTGCTTATGCTGTTTACCCTGCAAGATCAGGATGTGATAATTTTTAGTGTGGGTGATTCTGCACACAGTGATGCCAAATATGTTTATGTATTTATTTTTATTTATAAAATGGGAAAAGGGGGGAGATTTAAACTTTTAATATGGGATGGGATTTTCTTCTTATTAAAATGAACTCTTTTTTTTTTTTTTACTGTATTAAAGGGGTAGTGCGGCGGTAAAGAATTATTCACAGAATAACACACATTGCAAAGTTATACAACTTTGTAATGTATGTTATGTCTGTGAATGGCCCCCTTCCCCGTGTCCCCCCACCCCCACCCGTGTACCCGGAAGTGTGGTGCGCTATACATACAATCACGTGCCGACTCGTCTCCGATCTTCAGTCAGTGATGTCGTCTTCGGACGGCCGGGCCGAATCCCTCCGGCTGTCCCGAGTGTCGGCCGCCCTCTTCAGCGTCATCGGCTGCTCAGCCGCGATTGGCTGAGCACAGTTATGCTCAGCCAATCGCGGCTGAGCAGCCGATGACGCGGCAGAGGGCGGCCGGCACGCAGGACGGTCGAAGGGATTTGGCCCGGCCGTCCGAAGACGACATCACTAACTGAAGATCGTATATATGTATGTATAGCGCACCACACTTCCGGGTACACGGGTGGGGGTGGTGGGACACGGGAAGGGGGCCATTCACAGACATAACATACATTACAAAGTTGTATAACTTTGTAATGTGTGTTATTCTGTGAATAATTCTTTACCGCCACACTACCCCTTTAACTTATAGCCCCACTAGTGGATGCTAACATACACTTTACTGATCTCTCATTGAGAGGTGTCTTTTTTAACTGGTCTCCCTGAGGTCATTGTTTTTTTTTTGCCATAATTAATTACAATTGAGTCAATGAGGGTGCTCTTCTTTCCGGTCTTGTATGGCGTGACCAAAAAAAGGTATATATTCACCAGCTCACCCTTGTGTAAATCCTGGTGCACAGATCCTGGCCAGGTGCACTATAGACATCCAACAAAAAGTAGTGCATCCAGGACGTTAGTAAAATCACTAAGCAATAAATCATATTCAGGTAAGATTCCGAGATCACATCTCAGTGCATTCACACCCAGAGTCAATGATGCATATCATGCACCGAAACAAGTCATGGATACTACGGAGTGAATGCACTAAGATTTTATGTCAGAATTTTACCAGAATATGGAAAAAAGTTTATTGGTCTATGGTGGCAGGCAGGGGTTCAGCTATGGGGCTAGTAGTCCCACCCAGGCCTGAACCTCAGGGCAGTCTAAAGAAAAAAATATAAAGGTACCCATACACATTATACTAATGCCAATTGGTACGACATGAATGGGAACCTCCCAACTCTCCATCAGCAGATGAGGTTGGTGGATAGAGTGGTGGGCTTTTGTATCAATTTTACTTTTGTTTACGATATTCCTTAAATTCTCTGTTTAAATTTTTTCCCTAATCCAAATTGATCTTCAGCTTCCATCTAGTGTCTCCAGGCCAATGAACTCAGGGCAGTCTAGTTGCAAACACAAAGTAGAACGAATACCTTGACGGAGTTAATTAAATCCAGTTGGACTGGCAGCCTTTAAACAAGCAAAAAGTCTCGGCTGGAAATTGAAAAAGACTCAGGTAATATACACAGCATGGCTAAGGGAATTTGCTTGCTAATAGTTTTTTGGCCCTGAATTCTATGCCACTATCAGCACAAGTGAGCTATCTGTTTGACTCAGCTCAGAAATTATTTTACAGATCGTGTTTCTGGCCTTCTGGGCCAAGTTTCTATCCTTTTTGATATAAACACAAGAGTAAGAGAGTCAGACACACAGCCGTTATCTGGCAGGATGGCTCAGTGCCTCTGCTGAATACTTGCATTGGAAGATTTATGCGATCAGTTTCAGTCTCAAACTCTACTTTTTATCGCCGTTGATAAGCGCTCTCATTCCTTCCACGGGAATGGCTGGAAAAATGAATAGGGTTAAAGAATTGTTATCGCATTGAGCCTCGGAAGAAGTACGAGAATCTGTAAGAAACGGTGAGAGATTCATATCTTAAAACCTGCACTGAAAGGTGCACTAAGCAATGAGAGTTATCTTAAAGACACTGGAAACCTATCACTGGCTTAGCGATTTAGCAAAGCCATCAATAGACACTTTTATTTTTTTTTAATTTGCAAAGTGTTAGGGGCTGCAGAAGTCGGAATCCTACTTGGGTGTCTGTCATTCAGGGCCGAATTATAGGAAGGACACAATTCACCATCTTAGGGACCAAGTGGGCTTTCAAGACATATCCTCCTTGGCCTGACTGATTTCTTGGATACAGTTAAATCATCAATAGATCGGGAGATGTGGTTACGATTAGTGATGAGTGATCCTGACAAACGTTCAGGTTTGTCCAAACCTGAACGCTCTGCCTGTGACTCTGGCTGCCTGAAGAACTTGTATGTAGCTCTATGGAATCCTGGAAAACATGGATACAGCCATTGACTATAGGTTGCATCCTTGAATGAAGCAGGGAATGGCCATCAAAAGTTCAGGTCAGAAGTTAAAAACCAGAATTCTACAGAGAGGAATTGACCACTATAATGTGCGCCAGAAAGATGAAGATGGTCCACCTACTATTACATAAAGTGGTGGTGGCCGGGATCATTGGCTGGAGCATGAACATGGACAGGAAAATTCTTTACAATCTTTAAAAAAATTATGAATATTGAATTTGTCGTTGGAATACCCTCAGCAGTTGTCTTCCTGTCTGTGACTGTAAAGTTGGACAATTAATGGCGAGGGTGAAGTATGTTGTAGCCACCAGCCTCAAGATTTTTTTCAAAATCCACTTGACCTTGTTAATTTTTTTGTTCTGTTGACCAGATAAGTAGTACCAGTGGGTGACGGCCTCCACAAGTTATATCTTACTGGTTTATTAATTCAAGGCAAGAAAAGGCACTCTCATCTTAAACTCTTTGTATAAATCACACAACAATGACTAGGAAACAACATTTCAAGAGACTTCTTGAAAGTTCAAAAACTCATGTTCTTGACTTGACCCTCCTAATTTATTAATGTTCCCATTAGAGGTCAAGGTTAAAGTAATGTTTCCTCTAATTTTCTAAGAGCATTCTCGGTGTCATGCTTAATGTTTGGTCTTCTTCTAAGCCCATGTGATCGTCATCTTGGGAGCCTCAAGAACTCAATGACGTGCAATGACATCACTGGCTAAGGCCAACCATTCTTTTCGAGGAGTGTGCTGATCATTTCAAGAAACATCTTAGCAAAGTTTACATGTAAGAAAGATAAACAGTATATAAAAAGAAGCAGAGAACATCTCAACCATGTTCTCCTGGCTACCCATGGACCGTTGTAACATGTCCCCTCTCCTCCCTTCTGAGGAGCCGCCAGTAGATTTATCTCCGGTCATGCAAATTGTCTTTAAACCTTCACAGGCGATAAACAAGTTTGACGTCTTATTTAAACAAGAGCCAGAACTAATGGAAACATTTAATCACCTGGTGACGGCGCCTCGTCCCCGACAGAGTTCATCCCATAAAGTTCTAAACCTTTTATCTGTTGACGCCTCCTAACTTTGCATTTTGTGGGATTCTTAGATCTTCTTTTCTGTAGATTTCATCACTCTGCGTGTATAATACTACCACCTGTTCATGGTTTTGCAGGTTGTGAGTTGAATATAGCATTTTACGACTCATTGTCGATGAGAGATTCCTTCTACATAAGAGGCAGATCATGGCAATATATATTTTCCAGTTTTTTGGGTTTTTTTAGATTTTTTTTTTATTATGTTAATGGTTCTCCTTTCTAAATGATCCCTTATTGTTTAAAGAACCTCTAAACCAGGGATGGGGAACCTTGGGACCTCTAGCTGTTGCAAAACTACAATTCCCATCATGCCTGGACAGCCAAAGCTAAGCTTTGGCTGTCCAGGCATGATGGGAATTGTAGTTTTGCAACAGCTAGAGGGCCCAAGGTTCTCCATCCCTGCTCTAAACAATGAGCCAATCACAAGGTTATCCCATCAATCGGTTGTAATCTCTGGAGAAACCTTGGAGTAAGGGTTGAATTACACAGTTCCCATTTAAATCAATGGATTGTCTGTTGATGAAAGACAGGAAAGGTCCTCCAAAGAGAGAGATGCCCATTGTAATCATTCTCCATTCCGGCCAAGAGATGAGAATCCAGAACAGGGACAGCAGTTTTAACTACCTGCCATCTCAAGAATGGGGACACTAGTCTCCCATTAGAATGGAGTGGCAGGTTATGCATGCACGTCGGTGCTCCATTCATTCTCTATAGGAACTGCTGTTTTTGTAGTTGCTATAGAGAATTAATGGAGGTGTGGTGTACATTCTAATGGGAGAGTGGGGTCCCTATTCTTGAGTTTGAGGGGGACTCCAGCCTATAGAACAGCCTGCCAGTTGGGGATAACTTTATCAGAAGGAAAACCCCTTGTATTCAACCAAAAGGGTTTTACAAAATTGGGGGAAAAAAACATGGCGGCTTTCTCCCAAAAATAGTCCTTCCTGTTCACAGAACGTAATATTGCAAACCTATTCACTTTAAAAGAGCTGAGCTGCACTACCAGACATAACCATTAGACTGATGTGGCACTGTTTCCGTAAACTGTCAACTGCCAATATATGCCTATATACTGTAGCACAGACTGATGAGATGGGACCATATTGGTTATTAGATGGGAGGCCCATGTTTAACTATATATAGCTTTTTATACCAGGGTAAAGATAACAGAATTGAATATTTTTTATATTTTGTATGTTTGTACGATCAGTGTGTGCTCACGTAGGCCTATAGATACATCCAAGGGGTTAAACATTTCCAAATAGTAAGTTGTAGACTAGAAATAGGGTGGTCTGCCTTCTCCGCTAAGCTCCTCTATAAAAGTTATCAGCTAAGCTCCCGTCATAAATTATTGTTTATCGCAAATGCAAACATTGCGTTATTCAGTGACATAAACACCCTGACAATTTACAGATCGGAGGTTTCTTCAAAAACTGGCAGTCTGGCTCCGGCCTCTTCTATATTTGGTAACTTTTTCCATTGTATAAAAATAAGATGTAAAAGAAGACATGGAAAAAGCATAGAATGGTCACAAAAGCGCTAATAGCTATCTCCAGACACAGCTAATAGAGCGGCGCACGGTATATAGACGCCGGCAAACAGCAGCCCCGGGGGCTCAAGCGTTGTCATATTAATGTCATAGCAGGATGTACACAACACACTCCAGATACTGAGGTAGCAGAGCTGGATTTGTCAGAATGATACAAAACCACAGAGAACACATAAGGATGGGCCTTACTGAATTACAAGCTCTTCTGTATATAGCTGTACAGCAATAAGTACAAATACAGTAATAAGTACAAATATAAGTAACGCACAAATATAAAGGTTATAGAAGTGTTTGATGTGTCATGAAGAGCCCCTTCTTTCTTGGCAATATTCCACTTGCCCCTACAAGTTGAGCGTAGTGCCCCCAAAAGGCCACACACGCCGACACACCATTGCCGCCAATGGAATATAACCCTTTGCCCCAACACTTCATACAGTACATACTCAATGAAATAGAAGAATAGGGAATAACAAGATGATAACTGCTGGTCCCCCAGTAAACACCCCCGGACCCCACTGATCCTGAGAACATTGATGTGATGCACATTGATGCGGCCTGCACTCAATTTCTTCTCCTAGTTGAGCACTTAGAAGCGTTCAGTGGTGTCATAGAGATAGGTGGAGATTTATCAAATATGGTGTAAAGTGAAACTGGCTCAGTTGCCCCTAACAACCAATCAGATTCCACCTTTTATTTTCCATAGAGTCTGTGAGGAATGAAAGATGGAATCTGATTGGTTGCTAGGGGCAACTGAGCCAGTTTAAATTTACACCATATTTGATATATCTCCACCTTAATCTCTATGAAGCCTTTATGAAGGCCTTTGATAACTCTCCCCCTAAGTGCTCAGCACTTCGTTCATTGTTGGGCGATTGCATCCCCTTGGGATCAGTGGAGTCCCAGCAATCGGACCTCCAGCAATCAGTTTGTTATCCATAAGATAGGAGATAGCAAGCTCAGATGGGAATACCCCATTAACTCCTATTCATCTGAGCTGCTATATATCATACAGACCCTGCTACACCATCTAAACAGAGAAATCCAAAAGGGAGTGCGTGCCTCCATTTTGGCACCGCCCAGAGAAAACTATAAAATGTATTAGGGGGCACTCTGGAGAAAAAGAAATGTCTTCAAATAAACTGGTGTCAGAAAGTTATACAGATTTGTCAATTTCTTCTATTTAAAAACTCAAGCCTTTTAGTACTTATCAGCTGCTGTAAGTCCTGCAGGGAGCGATTTATTCTTTCCTGTCTGACACAGTGCTCTCTGCTGCCTGTCCATGTCCAGAGCAAGAAAGGTTTTCTATGGAGATTTGCTGCTGCACTTAACAGTTCCTCATACAAACAGAGGTGGCAGCAGAGAGCACTGTGTCAGACTGGAGAGAATGCACCACTTCCTGCAGGACATACAGCAGCTGATTAGTACTGGAAGACTTAAGATTTTTGAACAGAAGTAAATTACAAATCTGTTTAACTTCCTGAAAACATTTTTTTTCCCCTGGAGTACCCATTTAACAGCAAACGTTGGAACTTAGAAGAGGTGCAACATATACAATATATTCTATGTTAGATGCATTAGAGGGTGTGATATGACATGCAGTATTTTTTAGGCAGCCCCCAGGTGCTCCTTAAACTTGGCTAAGAAGTATTGTCGGAAGTGGGCATTTATAAAAAAGATTGCGTCCCATCCCAGTTCAACCCAGTGTGCCAGGATATAATAACAGTGAAGAGCCCCTTTAAACAAAGGAATGCAATAGGCGAACAAGGCAAGAATATATCAATGAATAAATGGAGTGGTTATATAATCCACTCCGGTCAGTCCCGCCTGCCTGTTATTATTCCACTATATGCCAGCTTGGGTGGACATCCATGTTGACTGGGCACAGTATCCACCTATTGTTTCACACACTATTCCTTTACAGAGACTGATGAAGTGCGAGTTACTTGGATAAAGTGTGTCATAACCAATACCAAACAAAACAACCAGGCCAAGTGAAGGCCAACTTCAGCCGCACGCTGATCCGCACCGGCTGAGACTCTCTTGCTACATTTTTTTGCTTGGTGTGGAGAAAAGCCAGAGGCAATAAAAGTGCATATAAAGTCTTTCAGAATGACTGATCACCGCCGACAGAATTCTTTTTTTTTTCTTTTCTTTTACTGCTAAAGTGGAAACCAAGAAATGTAATATATTATTCCGGAGCCAGGCAATGAGATGGCACCACCCATCTGGAAAGGACAATGAGGCCACAGCACATAGTCACTTAGTATATGACTACTGCAAGGGGATACAGTAAGAGCTAAAAAGAGCCCCCTCTGATGCTGGGGACACCGCCAGCCAAGCAATTGTATTGCAGCTCCCAATACACATAATATATGAGTAGTTCAATCACGTGTCTTCTGGTGCAAGGTTGACGCTCATTGCGGCACACCCTCACCAGTCCTTGTAGGACAAAGGACTCTTGGACTGGATCCTCCACTTAATGTACGTTCCCATAACTGAGAAGAGGGATAGAAATACCCAGGATGAAGGTAAATGGGTTTAACCTGTAGTATCTCCTCAGGTGTCTGTACTATGGAGTAATAGGAGCAAACTGTGGTTGTTATAGGTCTCCTGTACTACGTTTTTTTAGCTGTGGCTAAAGACTCTCTAGGGTTTCAGCGTTGCCTCACCGATTTTTGGATGTTTCCAGGAGAAGCACATTGTAAGTCTATGTACTTTCCAGAACTATATCTAGAAATCAGTGGGTAGTGATGAGCAGACCCGTGGGTGTTTGGTTTCAACGGGTTTGGCCGAACTTGAAAAAAAGACCGGTTCAAATACCTGAACTTAACTGGAACCTGAACCCTAACCCCATTGAAGTCAATGGAGACACAAATGTTTAGGCCCAAAAATTGCTGTAAAATGGGGTGTAGGAAGAGGTAGAGGACTTCAAAAGGACGTAAGAACAGGACAGAAAGAAAATAGGGGTAGGAATAGGGCAATTGTCCTCCACAAATGGGATAGGGAAAGTAACCTAAAAAGGAAAAAAAAAGGAAATTAAATAATTTTAAAAGAGGAGGTGGAGGAAGAGGCGTAGATTGAAGAGGTGGAGGAGAAAGTAGCCAATGCTGTACACTTGTCTGTCATCCCCTCAATTAGGCACCGGGGCAGGTAAGTCCTTTGGGACAAAGAAGTTCACTAATTGCCCTTTTCAGGGCACTAGCACCTGGAAAATAGTGTTTAGCTGTTCACAATAATTCCCTGGGTGTTCCCTTAGTTACACACTCATTGTGATCCATTACACACTCACAATTTCAGTTTTGCCACAAAATACAGACATCAAAGAAGGGACGTGGCCGTGCTGGCGGTGATGGAGCTGCTGCTGCAGGCAGTGGGTCACTCAGGAAAACAGCAGTGAGGTAAATACTATCTTGCGGCTGCTAGGGCCCCAAAAAGGGCAAATAGAGAGCGTCTTCAGCCTAACTCTCCCGGCCTGCCAGCAGCTCATCGTCCCTACACTAGTCTGGTGCCAGGACCAGTGACCCAGCTCTTATACAGCAGGTCACATGTCCCACCTGGCCAATCACAGCCATGCCAATACTGGCTGTGGAGATGCCTACAGCCTCAAAGCTTGTTGAATGGCTTCTCAGCAGCCTTTCAACAAGCTTTATTTAATATCCAAATGCAGAACCTGAACATGGACTTCCACAATAAAGTCCATCTGGGAGATTTATCAAAAATGGTGTAAAGTAAAACTGGCTCTGTTGCCCCTAGCAACCAATCAGATTCCACCTTTCATTTTCCAAAGAGTCTGTGAGGAATGAAAAGTGGAATCTGATTGGTTGCTAGGGGCAACTGAGCCAGTTTCACTTTACACCATGTTTGATAAATCTCACCCAATGTTCGGGTCTAGGTACCCGAACCACCAGATTCGGGCATGGACCCAGACCACTGAGACCCTGACCAATCAAAACATATCAGTGTCACGCGTTAACATTTTTTAAATGACAGTAACCCTTTAAGGATTGGTTGGCAGGAATGTCAATAATATTTGTTTTTTTCTTATTTGCCCTATGGCTTATTCTCTCTAAATTCTATCTGGCTTTCAAAATAAACAAATGAACTTCAATTATTCCTTTTTGTACCTTTTTTTTCTTCTTTCAGACACTCTTGTCCATATGCAGTGCCAGGTATTGCAACACTCGAGTCAATGGAACTGAGGTCCAATACTAGACACAACCTTTTAACACGCAGGACACTGTTCCCAGAAAAAGAAAGACTGCTTTAATAGAGAGGGGGTCTGTCCAAAGATTGTCTCATGCTCTGGATGACCTCTGCCGGCCTGTATTAACATGGCCCATTGATTTCAGTGAGCACTGTGTAATACTTCATTTCCCCTGTGGTGGCGCTGCAGGGAAATTAGGCTGAGATGTTGGCCAGCAGATTTCTGCTGATCGCTGGGGATCCCAGCACGGGGAAACTCTTTGATCAGCATGTTTACAAGTACAGATTGTTCAAAGTGGAGAAACCCTCTAAGAACATTGATAGAACTTTTCCACTTGTGTCGTCTATATAACTGCTCTCGTATTATGCTTGGCTTCTGCTTCTCCTTAACATGATATCACAGTAATGTTCTCATCTGGTTGTGCCTGAAGATATTTTTCTTGCATCTATTGATATGTTTGGCAATTACGGTATTGTTAATATTCCATTATTCAGCCCCTCTGCTGATCCTGCCATATTACATAGCGCTACTCTTAACCAAGGAGATCACATTTCCAGTGATTCAGTATATAGTTATTGGACGAATATAATCAATGACAGACTGGGGCTCTTTGGTCCCACCAGATTGTTCTGAGGGTCATCGATACAGAGCATGCCCACTTCTCATCACATTGAAGTCTTTGTTATTATTGCACATACATAGGACATATCATCAACGAGATCTAATAGTGGGAATAATTCTATACAGGCTGGGCCCCATAACACTACTAAGGTCCGAAATGGGGCACAAATCCCAAGGCATACAGTTCTGCTCCTCCACTAAGTAGTATATATATAACATATGACATGCTTAGATACAGCTTCCTCAATATATTGTACAATCAAAATGTACTATAGAGCCTACATAATTTACCTCTTTAAAAGGTGCCCAACTACGTATGACAGTATACCACTAAATGTTACAGATTTACAGTCACCTAACATTACAGCTATACGAGGAGCAAGTACATCACCATACATACTGTTGTCTCTCCAAGTAAATCCCACTAAACCCCATAGTAAGAACATCATTTACTAATAATCGCACTATGCAAGGGACAAATAACATGGCTACAGGTGACCATTGCCTCTACATGGTGGCCGCCATACTATCACCATACTGTTACAACTACTACACAAAGACCAGTGTTCTCCCTATACAGTGACTACATAGTGGCAGCTCTACAAAGACTCTGGGCACTGTATAAGTGATAACAGGGAACTAACCTCCAATAATGGGGGCATCTTAATGGAGTCGTTCTCTTTCTTTTTCTTTTTCATCTGGCCCAGACTACCATGACTACTTCTTCTTCCACCCATGATCACAAACACATCTTAGGTTCCTCTCATTTCCAGCACCATCCTCATCCTTTTCCCACTTATAGTGCTCCATAGGGTAATACTGTTCTTCTGTCTGATACTGATTATACCCCCTGACCTTTGGCCTATGGATATAAGGGGTGCGAATGACTGACTTTATTTGTGAAGCACTAGTGTTCTGCCGGTGTATCATAGGCTGAAGGCCTACCAAGCTGACTATTATTGTACACAGCAGGGGAAGGAGTCCTTGGCTGTCTTCAACCCCATAGCTTTAACTGTATCCATGTCCTAAGGACACAGTAGGGCTTCCTGCACACATGTGTGTCTGTCTGCGTAATGCGTGGTCCCTGACTGTGGGCGGCCCCCAGATAAGTGAGCCACCTTCAATCATGGGCCATGCACTTATGAAGGGACTTAAAGTCTATGGCACCCACGGTCATGTGCATTGGCCCAAAGTGCTTTACCAATCCTGATGTAATTGTGGGTTCACAATAGTGCACTTGAAATAAAGGATATGTGTAAGGAGCTTTACAATTAACATTTGCACTAGCCAAATCATTTGCCTGGGTTCCCCTAAGGCCCAGGGAGAAGCCACTATGGCTGCTATGGAATTAGTTTTGGCTCTGATCTCATAAGAATTATATCGTAGCAGAAAATGATTGGCTCCAAATTCACCTCTAAGTTGGGTTGACAGACTATAGAGCCCATTATTATGTCAGAGCCCCCTGGATGATTCTTTAGTACTATGGTGGGCCAATTTGACTGTGGATATAATCTGTATCTCATCAGGCTGATGCTGGCCTTCACCATGCTGTAGGCTCCATGGGTTGTATTTGGTAATGTAGCATTTACTGGGATGGGGTTGTGTAGCATTTCTTCACTCTTTTCCATGTAAGGGAATTGGATGAACCCCCATACTGGTTAACTGTTCGCTACTAGACACCTATGGCTAGGGCATGTTGAAATCCAACTGAGACCCCCCATACATATTAGAGCTGTGATGATAAGCGATGGTCCTAAGGATCAGACTCGCATTAATCAAAACTTAATGGCTTACCGTAAGGATAAGCCATTCATTTTTAAGTCCCTCCGAACTCCTTTTAGTTAATCGAGCATAGCGTTAATAGAGGCCCCTTCATTCTAGATGTCAGTGGTGGTCTCACCCCTCATTGACCTCAAATCATCAGCCAGACAATATAAAGAAAAACACTCGCTTCTGAACATTTATTTTATATACTTTGATCTATACCTAGATGGGTCTAAAAAGTTCCCTTGATTGACGATTTAACATTTTCACCACAAGACTTGGCTATTTTTGGTTAAACTGAGCCTAATAATTTCCTTTTGAATCTCACTGTAGAGAAACGTTATTTATTATCCATGTGGTTACCCACAAAAATATTAAAAGAAAATCTGTTCAAAGAAAAATATTGTTTGTGCTGTGCATGGACTGGCGCGAGGCCTCCCATAGAAAAAGAAGGACTTGGTTTAATAACGTTCAACAGATCTTTTCCTTTTAAGTTTAATCACGTTCCTTCAACCTGGTCTACGAAGCATTGGGGGTACAGCTGTAGTGTGTGGGGTTGTGGAGCCACCATCCAATGACCACTGAATGGCCATACTCATTGGTCAACTGCATAAGTTTCAGGTATTGTAGTTGCTATTGGTTTGGATTTTTTATGATTTTCTGGAAAATATGCCACTGACTGTATAGGTACCACCATCTGAGACAGAATCGAGAGCACTATAAAAGATCAAAGCTCTTGGAAGCTGAGCACTTGATCAGTTCTGAACCAGTTCATCACAACCAAGTTTGATAGATGTTCTGACCACACATATAAAGAAAATTGATGGTCCATATGTATTGATACCATTTGGCAACCCAATAATACTGTAAGGTAACCTCTCAAACATTTCATACATACAGCATTAGATAAATAGTAATCAAACCCCCCAATTTTCAGTAAGACCAGGCAACCATCTAATGGTCAAGGTCTCTAGATCCCCCCCTTGTTTCGGCAGATTCGGCCGATTATCGCTCCGTGGAATAGAGAGAATGATCAGCCGATGATCTTGTCATTGGCTGATCGTTCATTTAGGTTCAGACCTAAAATCATCAACGATTTCAGCAGCACCATACATTACCTGTCCAGGCTGCAGGTCTTCTCCTTTTTCCTCCCAGTCCCGCGCTGCAGCAACTTCGGAGCGGCTTGTCTGAACTGACAGACCGCTCAGCAAATCACAGGCCAGGACCGCCACGGCCAGCGCGGGACCGGGAGGAAGAAGGAGAAGACCTGCAGCCTGGACAGGTAATGTATGAAACAAGGGCTGCAAGGACATCAGTAACGATGTCCCTGCAGCCCTCGCTAAACGATTGTAGGGCCGTGGAATAGGCCCAGTAAACGAGCGCCGATCTGGCAGATCGGCGCTCGTTAACATGGTTGATCAGGCCCTGCTCGGCCTGTGGAATAGGACCCTAACTCTGTCTTATCTTTTTTTTTTTTTTCTTGGGGACATAAGCTATGGCAGAGATCTCTGGCAAGAAGTTATTCCCCATTCAGAGCACATGTACAGCTCGGCCAAGTGTATGGGGAGGTTTGGAAAGATTGCTGTTTGGTCTACAGCTATTTTAAGTCTATGGTCAGTTTTTCAGCTTAAAATATTTGTCCTATTCACATGATGGTGGGTAAATGTGAGATCATGGGGGTCTGACTGTTGGGCTTCTGTATAATCAATAAGTTGGACATGCACACCTCACTCCATTCATTGTCTATAGGATTGCCAAAGAAAGCTGAGCTCTGTATTCAGGCTTGCATGTCCCCCCCATGATAAGTTTATCCCAAGTTCAACTGTTGTTTGGACTCCAAGAGATTACCTCTAATGTCTGAAGCATCTCATACTACCACAAGGGAAAATTGGCTTTTACAGCAAATAAACCCTTTTAAGAAATATTTTAGGTATATTGAATGGGTATTGTCCATTGCGAAAGTCATACCTTTTATGTTTTTGATTGTTCTGGTAGGGTATACCTGAGGACTTAACATTAATAACTGTTTTTCAGGTTGATGGCATTAGTTATCTGGATTGGGTAGGTTGGAGTGTTCATCCATGACTTGGTTTTTCTTATGTTTGCCATGACGAAGAACATGAACTTGTTTTTTGGTTTTATTAGTCAACCAATACTTTATGGGTGAACTCTTTCATGCAGGTATCCTTAGACTAAATGATCTGCTACGTTGGCTGAGAACCAGACAATAGAGATGAGCAAACATCAAGCACACTTGTACTTCATCCATGAGAAAGTAGGAAAGCAGCTTACTAGTGCTGCTGCTACTTTCCTCTACAGGTTGCCAGGGGTCTCAGATGTTGGACCCAACCAATCATACATTGACAATACATATAGGGTTATGATGAGGCATGAGTGAAGTGACCTTCACAAATTAAGATTCGTTACAAAATTACCAAAACGTTTGATTCACTACGTAACCGAACTTTTTGCAAAGTTTGTAAAAAACCCAGACCAAGATGGCAGCCACATAATTTAAAGGGCATGAATCACCTTTATTTATTTTTACGGATTAGCATCAGATACAAAAAATGTTCATTTATTCTAATCCGTTTCTATTTTATGACTGTAGTTTTTTTATTTAGCCTTTTGTACATTGTTATGGAGGCTGCCATCTTGCCTGAGCTGTTCTAAACAGTATTTAGTGACATACTTTACATCAACACTCATGGACATAGACAACAATAGATGGATTCTGTCCCCTTGAGATGAATGTGAAACATTACTGAGCATACTCTGTGATCTTTGAAGAGGTCATTCCACAGGGAGCTGTTATTGTCTCCTTTATCTATTGCTGTCTTGTTGTACAGATCACTTTACAGCAGCCTCCTACTATCACTACAGACACAACAGGAAGTCTCAGATGAGATTTCTGCATTATTTTATAACATAGACACAAAAATGGAAAATTAGAAAAAATGACACCAAAAATTCTTAAGATTATTTAAACAATGTCATTTTCTGATGACACATTCCCTCTATTACACATAAAAAACAAAACCTGTTTGCGCTCCCCCGGTGTTCTTCACTGATTGCAGTCACCTCTAGTCTGCTCAGCCAATGACTGAGTCACTGAGAGGCAACAGTATTGCGGCCAGAGATTGGCTGACTGGGCTGTCACTCTTGTCTCAATATGGAAGTGGAGGCAGCTGCGATCAGTGGGGAACATTGGGGGAGCGCGGACAGGTAAGTATTGATGAACTTGCTGAACCACACTAAAACGACTAAACGCCTGCAATTGTTTAGCTGATTTAGTACAGTTCATTTAAGCTTCGGTTTGGACGAACCCAACCTTTTTCTCAAAGTTCGGCAAACCCTGTCAAACCGAACCTTTAAAAGTTCGCTCATCTCTAGTTATGATATCAGTGTCTTGTATAAGACAACTCCTTTAACATGTTAAAAGCTGTAAAACTTACACTTCTGGCTCCAAAGTACAATATGTATTTATTGTGTTATTTTCAAAGATACTTTTATTATAGTCTTTTAGTTCTATTTCATTAGACTGAGTTAATGACAAGATGTCCTCGGGGGAAAACATCAGAAAACATAAAAATTAAAATTTAAAAAATTATGAACCTGTAAATTAATCATCAAGATGTACACGTGATCTATGTATTTGGAGCAAAGTTTCCATAAACATTATTATAAATTCCTGTATTTCTTTCCACATGGATTTTACCTCTATAAACTTTATTCAAATGAGTAAGCTAAAACTTAAAGGGGTATTCCACTTAAACATAACCTTTAATATGTTGCTGTCCACGGTGAGACTAATAATTCATTCCATACTTGTTATTATCTATTCAGTCTCCTTTTCCCAGTTCTGAGCTGCTAAAAGCGAATGTACCAGCAGTACATTGACTTTAAGTTTATCTCATGGCTGAAATGGTGCTGGGTAGCTGGTCCTGTTTTTGAACCGCAGCTCGGTTCCCACATACGGCACCATTCTATTCCTGGGCTTGAAGCACTGGAGGCGGGCCGGCCCGCCCCCAGTGGGAGGAACCCCTGCTGCTCCTTTGATTCGCTCAGCTGGTTGTGACATTGCTGCTGGAAGAGCCAGGTATATATGAAGTACCCACTTTCCTGATGAAGATGACAGCTAGCGGCGGCAAACGGAACCCCTGAGTGGTGCAACAGAGGCACGGGAAAGGGTGAGTTAACTTGTTTGTGAGTTTAGTGTTCAAGGGGCTTCCTCTTTAAGAATACTTACCCTTCCAGATGTCCCCGCAGCATAGCACTCATGGTCATGGTCACTTGCTGGCTTCCTGCATCTTCTAGTCTGCAGTGTCACGACTTTGCTCAGATATGCCCACTGTAACTGAGGCGGGACACATCTGCAGTCACTGACTGGCTGAATGGGTAGGTTCCTGTGTAGTCTTAACAACACAGAAACCGGGAGAAAATTGGGAATGAGAGGTGGAACCAAGTTAGTGGAGGCCGGAAACAGGTAAGTATATATAATTATGTTACCACTCGCCCACACTGGATTTTTACTTTTTACCGAAGTTCTCCTTTAAGAAACTTGCTTTTACCTGTAATGAAACAGCAATGGATCCTCCTTTTCATTGACTCCCTAATAATAATAATGAATATATAATAAAGCAATTATGCAAAAGAAAAACAAGACGGAAACAATGGGTTCTGAACCATAAGCAGATTTTATAAAAGCCACATATGGCACATTTTCATACACATCTTACTATACAAAAATGTATAATATACACTTTTACATGTCTAGATGCAAAAAAATAAAATAACAATAAAACAAAACAAAAGGGAGGCGATATTACAGAGATTATCAGACATTGAGCTTCATTAGATACAAACGGGGTTCTAACATTTACAAAAACCAAAAACTTTTTTCCTGTTACCAAAAATAAAATCTTATAAAAAGATATTTTTGCCCAGAAGTTGGGATTATTATTTTTAACTGTACAAACACACCTAAAAAAAATTAGATGAAGATTTCCATATGTTTCGTGAATGACGCGTGCGGACTAAGCTGGAGTAATGGCTTGGCTTTGGCGTACCGATCATTTCTGAATTCCATTTTTTTTAGTTGAGTCTAGTCATAGGCATCTACTAAAGATTTAGAGAAATCTGTAAAGAGTCTGGAAATTTTTTCCCTTAGTTAACTTATTCGGGTTATAGTATTATGAAGCGAGAAAGTAAAGATTTTTGAGCTGTTTATTCATGACTTGGTTTTAACATTATATATATATATATATATATATATATATATATATAGTGTTCTTTATAGATCAGGGATGGAGCAATGTCAGCCCTCCAGCTTTTTCAAAACTCTAATTCCTGTCATGCCTGGTTTTGGCTGTCCAGGCATGATGGCAATTGTAGTTTTGCAACAGCTGGGGGGCCGAAGGTTCCCCATTACTGTTATAGATAAACCCACAGTCCAACATCTATGACCAATGTTTGTGATGAACTTATAGTCAAGGGGTGGGGGACAAAGTTTAGTTGTGTGCATATATTTTATTTTTTTATCTTTGTATTATTCCTGCTAGCCCAATATACATTTTATGTTTTTTTTTTTTTTTTACTATTTATTTTCTTTTGTGCTGATCTTACACCAATAACAGTAGTTTCACTCACACAGAAAGAAACATCATAAGGCACATGGGAGATACATACTGTTTGGCTAGATAATAGGGGTGGCATTTATATAATTTATTAATCATATCACAAATGTCAACTGATTAAATTTTACATTTTTAATGAAAATAAGGGGGGAGATTTATCAAACATGGTTTAAAGTGAGACTGGCTCAGTTGCCCCTAGCAACCAATCAGATTCCACCTTTCATTTTCCAAAGAGTCTGTGAGGTATGAAAGGTGGAATCTGATTGGTTACTAGGGGCAACTGAGCCAGTTTCACTTTACACCATGTTTGATAAATCTCCCCTAAGATGTCTACAATTGTGAAAGTTTAAGAGGTTGTAGGAAACCTATTGAAAAATATCTTAATAGGGAACATAACAGTACTACAAAAAGCGTGGAGTACCTAGAACATCTCTGTATTAAATAGACAGCTGGTGGATTTCAGTGAGCATCATGTAATACCTTATTTCACCTGTGGTGGTGCTGCAGGAAAACTAAACACCTACTTGAAAAGATTACTGCTGATCATTAGCGGTCTCAGCATGGTGTGATCAGTATGGGAGAGTGCTCTAACATAAAAAATGATTGTCTAACATGGGTAACACCTATAATTTTTATAAGCAGTCTTTATCCTGTAAAATAGTTAAGGTTGTAAATGTAAATGAAAAAATAGTTAAAGGAGTTATCCAGGCTTAGAAAAACACAAACACTTTTTTTTTTTTCAGAAACAGAACCACTTTCGTGTTATCACAGATAAATTCCATTGACATCAACAGAGCTAAATTGTAGTACCACACATAACCTAAGATAGGGGGGGCATTGTTTTTGGAAGAAAGCAATTACATTTTTCTAATTCTGGATAACCTCTTTAAATCGGACTTCCTTAAATATTAAATACAATTTTTTTTTTAAATAATATTTGAGTCACAAGGTGGCGCTATTCTAAATACCATTTCCTTTATTTTTAGTGATAAATTACTAAGATTTTTTTTTTTTAATACCTTATGTTATGTATGTATGTATGATGATGTATGTTAGAAAATTCCAGGACATTTTTTATTCTAAAAAAAATTAAAAAATTTTCAGATTGAGAAATTACAAAAATGCTGGCAGAATAACAGACAAATCTGGCGCACACATAATAGTCCTCAGCAACAGGTATACAATATACATTTAACCAAATGTCTTATAAAGCTTTGATCTTAGGAATGAGGGGATATTCTGTACAAGATTGTCAAGAGGAGCACTGCAATGACATAGGTAAAACTGAGCAAAGTATACAAAACATAACCCAACCATTTAATGATAACAATAAGGACAGCCTAAGGGACAGCTAAAAAAAAATAAGTGCCCCCTGCCCTGTACCGTACTCTTTAAACAGTCATTACACATTGCTACATAAGGAACATTTGGGAGTCACATGAAGAAAAAGCATACAAAAAAAATAAAAATTAACATTTTGTCGAAAATAATATTTTACATAGACATTTTTTCTGTTTAACAAAATAAATTAAATATACATGGCTTTAGTTTAAAATCTATATAGAATTACACATTTTCTATAGTCACAAAATTGCTTTATAAAGTCTGTACTCATTATAGTCATGATTATAAGGCATCTTTCTGAGACGGTGAAATGTTATTGCTTTTGTTATCTGTAACATTTTGTTTTTCTCGAAAATACTCTTTAAGTGAGTTTTAAGCACTTTTTATCCTAAGCAGTTTGGTTTAGGGAGCCCATACCCTAGGTCTTTCCAGCTTCGACTGTGCTTGATCTTCTATGGTAACAGTGGTGTCCATCAAGAAGACACAAGGACGTGGGGAGACAAGGCGAGATTTAACTAAGAGGGTGTTTGAGGGTAAACAGAAGCAGGCACTTTGAGGAACATTAAATCACTCAAGAAATTATTTTCCACTGTTGAACATGCTAGCTTATCTCTAATACTAAGAAATACTGCCTTCATGCAGGTCTGTCTAATGGTTGACTTTCCATACTTCTGTGGACCTTTCGGAAGGCCAAAACCTTGACCAGTACCTGAAGCTTGGCCAACCAAAGAAAAAAAAAGGCACAAATGTGACAACTGGACTAGTAAGCTTGGTGACCCTTGAGAGGGATACGGCACTGAATGATAGTCGACCCACTTATTGTCGGAGCACAGTGCTTCTCAATACAAAACAGCAACAAAGTCCCCCGATTACACGGAGATTCTATATCATCCTTCATGATTCCATTAGTCATAACATATTCATGTCTACTGGCAGTGTAGGCTGAACCAGGCAGTCTTTTTGTGAGGTACCGCAGAAGAAATAAGTTCTTTGTGTATAGCATTTAACACTGATAGTGAATATGTTGATGCTGATGAACTTTGCCTTCAACATGAGAGTGCGTATGGGTATGGATGTCCGTGTAAATCTTTGGGTACATTTTTGATGCCACACCGTTGGCCAAAATAGGTCCTTGGGGAAGTAAATGTTGCTGTTGAGCAACGTACTCCTCGTAGTTTATGGAGGAGATGCAGTCTTTGTCCACCATTTGCGGTATACAGACTCTTGGCTGCGGTCTGTGGACCACAGCCGCACTGGGAGGAGAACATGGTTTCTTCTTGGTTTGGCAAAGCCATAGGAGAATAGTTCCGAATATGAAAACTGCTCCGGCTGGAACTCCGATGATCACGGGCCATGGGAGACTACTTGGCGACATACTCACAGGTGCAATGGGAGGCTTTGGATCTGTAGATAGGAAAGAAGGAAAAAAAAGTTGATGAAAAAAAATGGATGCAACTGATTAAAACCAGAAAAGACAAATGAAGAACAGATGTCAGGCAGAACTCCGGACTACTAGTGCTCTACGGTATTCTGATAACACAACATCTGCCAAGTAGCAGAATACGCTGCCAACAAATAAGGCTTTGTTGTAGGTGTCCCATTAAGGTCTTAAAGGACAAACAAACAGTTTGCTTTTGTTCGGCACGGATCTCCAAGGTTCTGTTTTATCTTGTCTTTGCCTCAATGTAGCAGAATAAACCTTCTCCGGCCACATGTGGTTTCAAAAATACCATGGCTCAGCAGTGAGTCTGGCGGCTGGGAGCAGCCTCGAAATAAAATGTGGTTAATTGTCACTAATACCTTCCACTAATATCAACAAGTTAGTCATTTCAGCTATGCAGTCCGCTCGCGCAAAGTTTCCAGTTCCAGATTTCACTGTGCCAGACAATATCATGTTTATCAAGGTCTTTCAGATATATCGGCAGTCAGTTGCCCAATTATTTTATTACAAGGTGCAGTTGCTACCTCCTATACAGTTTTGGGCCTTGTGCACATATTTCGGTTTGTAGTGATGAATAAAAAAAACAAAAAGAAAACAACATTCCATTCAAATAACATGCCATTTGTCCCCAACCCATTGGTATCCAGTCTGCAATGGCTGCAAAGTTACAACCCCAAACCTGGAAGTGGCCACACAGCGGAGAGGGAGTGGAATAATACCGGTGGTGGCATGACAGCTACGGAGGTGAGTGCATGTTTTTTTTTTTTTAAGGAGTTGTCCGGCCAGGACTCCATTTTTGCTTCTGCCTTAAAGGGTTATCAAGTCTTATAAAAACATGAGCACATTCTTCCAGAAACAGCACCTCTCCTGTATTCAGTTTGTGGGTTTTGCAGCTCAGTTCCATTGAATACCACAATATCATACACAGATCACTGTTGTATTGCATTTTATAGAAGAAGGGAGAACATAGCATTCTCCCAAATACTGGCTTAGCCCCAATATTGCTGCTTCCACTGTAGGTGAAAACCCCCCTTTAATTTTATTATACTTTTCACATAAAATAGTTTTGGCTTACCTGGTAGTACGGTCAGAAATGCAATTTTAAAGCTGTATCCCATCGTATTGGCACCAAGGCAAATATACATGCCAGCATCCTCTTCTTTCGCTCGTGTTATGATGAGTTTATTTAAGTAGGAACCATCAGGTCGAGACCAAACATCTCCATTGGGCAGGACGATAAATTTCTGGCCACCAAAGTCGATGGTGGAATTGTACTTGCTCTCCGAGCCGTATTCCACCCTCTTCAACCACTGGATCACTGGCTTAACGTCACTGCGGACCTTACACTGAAAGGAAGTTGTGCCCCCAAAATCCACTGTAGTGTTGACCGGATGGTTACCCGTCAGTATGGGTTTAGATTTTGTTCTCTCTGATGAAGATAGAAAAGATAAAAAGAGTCATTAAATTCAATGTATTTCTGTAAAGCGTATTGTGAGATCAGTTTTACAGCAGGTGGTAAATGGGTAAATGGGATTGCTTTTGAAGTATGTGCACTACGTTGACATCTAGTGGCCAAAAGGAAACTTGCTGTACATTATAACATATCAAACTGGCAAAAATACTATAATGATATTAACCTTCACATCGTGGTATGAAGGCTCATGGACTTCTTGGGTTAAAGGGGATTTTTTTTGTTTATTAAAACATTTTATTTTTTTAATTTAAAGGAGAATGTTGTTTTTTATTGTGGACTATTTAAAGAGGAAATATTTTATGTTTTTTTTTTTTTAATCGAAAAAAATTTTAATTTAAAGAGAGGAAATACATATTTAATAGCCATTCCCTTATTTCCTTACTTTAAATTTAAAGGGGAAATGTTTTCTTTTACTGGTGATAATATGACTTTAAAAGGGAAACATTTTTCCCACTGGGGACTTTAAAATGCTTTTTACGGGTGAATTATTTTTTATTAAAAAAGTATTTTTTTTTCTTAATCTAAAATACTTCTAAATGTAAACCCAATATTTCTAGTCAGTTCACTGATGCACAGATATATGATTTTTTTGCAAGACCTAAACATATTAATGCACAGATGTCAAACAAAATATCTGGCAAGTCTATGGTAAGAAGATGTGATCCAGGACTAGCCTTATACCGACCCACGCCAAATGTTTCCCACCTCATAAAAGTTTTCTATTTTTACAAGCTGCTCTTTGTTATTTTGTTATATCCTATATTACTATAATGTAGCCTGCTGTAATCCAGCCAAAAGGCGTCCAAGAGCAGATACGAGTTGTTAGGTACACCGGCAGATCTGGGATGGTAGTCCTTTATGTATCCTGGGTTCTGATACAATGAAAATGCCAAATCTGACATGGGGATGAGGGCTGATTCATTTCCCTGTCTGTGCTCCTGGTTTTAGTGTAAACACATGTTTTTAGTATCTCTACACAGCTGAATGGTTATTGCTACCAGATGTCTACTGCCTGGTTCCTTCTCGGAGAGCACCAGGCTGGCCAGCTCATGTGCTTCTCATCATTGCTGATACGGAAGAGAAAGACGAGAGGTGCCAAGAAAATCCCAATGAATGGTACTTACGGATAACTTCTACTTTGTAGGTTGCATTGATCTGTCCGACTCTGTTGTACACCTGACATGTGTACTTGCCACTGTCTTCTGGCTTCAGGCTCTTCAGGTTGAGCGTCCACTTCTTCTTTTTGTTCTCTCCGATCTCCTGAGTGGTCAGCGGCTTGTTGTCCTTCAGCCACGTGATCTCTGGCCTGGGATTTCCACTGGCAATGCATTTTAGACGTACAGCGCTCCCCACCGGACGGGCAATGACTCTCTTCCTCATTTTTGCAGGTTGGGTAAAGCGAGGTCGGACTGAAAAAAAAAATGACATAACAATCATAAATAATACAACAAATTACACTTCCTAAAGGTGTTGGTGGACCTGGGGCACCATATAAGACCAGAAGGAGGCATACATGAATGTGATTATTGCTTAGGCCATGTTCCCACTGCTAAACAATATTGTCGGAAGGAAACTTCTCGTAAAATAGACCGCCGCAAATAACAATCATTATTAGGGCCATCTATGTTATAAGACAGGTAAAGAATGAAGCTGAATGGCACTGTGTAGACTTTAAGTCAAATGGCTTCCAGCCAGTGGGTGCACGTCCCAACGGTAGTCGACCCCCGACTCCTCAGGATAATAATTCAGGAACAGGAAGACGGCACTCCAGTACAAGCCCAAGTTCGGAAAAGACTCATGCTTGAGTCGAAACATAGCTGTACGTGTATGGGTGAATAAACGATTACGTATTCACAGTACTGGAGTGCCGTCTTCTTGTTCCTGAATTATAAGACAGCCGCCTTCCCTGATTATTACGAAGTAGGAACATAGCCTTAAAGGGAACCTGTAGCCAACTCCCCCCCAAAAAATAAGATGTTCATATAATGTAATAGCTTAGGGTGCCCTGATTACACATCTTTTTACAGTCTCTTGATACGTGATTCCATTCCAGAGATATGTGGCTTTATTGTTTCTGACAATTCAGTTAATAGTCAGATGGGCGTGAATTTAATTTTTATTAAGGGGCTGAATATCAAGTGATTATACACCTGTATCTATAGTCATACACGCCACTCAATGTAAACAATTCACATCCCCTGACTGTATAGTCACACCCATCAGCTGATTCACTTCCATTATGGAAATTAAAGAGGAACTCCAGGGGATTTTTTTCTCTTTCATATAGATTGGTGTTATTAGCTTAAAAAGATTTGTAATTTACTTCTATTCAAAAATCTCAAGCCTTCTAGTACTTATCAGCTGCTGTATGTCCTACAGTAGAGTGGTGTATTCTTTCCAGTCTGACACAGTGCTCTCTGCTGCCACCTTTGTCCTTGACAGGAAGTGTCCAGAGCAGGAAAGGTTTTTTAAAGGGGATTTTCTACTGCTCTGGACAGTTCCTGAGGTGGCAGCAGAGAGCACTGTGTCAGACTGGAAAGAATACACCACTTCCTGTAGGACATACAGCAGCTAAGTACTAGAAGGCTTGAGATTTTTAAATAGAAGTAAATTACAAATCATTTCATTAGAAAGAAAAGAACATTTTACCGAAGTACCCCTTTAAGTTCACGCCCTTCTGACTATTAACTAAAATGTCAGACAAATTAAAAACCCACATATCTCGGGAACGGAAGGGTGCATCAAGAAACTGTAAAAAGTTGTGTAAACTGGGTACCCTCAGCTATTTCATGATAGTAAATAATATCTAATTTTTAAGTGGTCCTTTTTAAAACTAGTGCCTAGCCTAGTACCTGGTACTGGCAAAGTTATTGCCTGTCCATGAGTTTCTTCTCTCAAGTCTAAAAAAACATTCTGATATCACATAGACTGGCGATCACATGATCAATGCAAGTAGATGTAGATGACTACCTGGTGGTAATAATGGCTATGTATCCCGACACCCAACTTTTAAGACACTGTGCAGAAGGATACACACCAAATAAGTGAGAGAGTCTACCCCCTTTATGACATCAATGTTCCCTAATAGGGTATATGGACAGGGATTTACTCCTAAGGAGTCAACAAGTCATTGGGCCAAAAAGGGATTATAGATGATGAATAACACATTTATATGTCCACCCACCACTATAAACATATACAAACAAGCCAAATGTGGATAAATTAGCCTCTTGAGTAGTCAGCACATTCGTTACAATAAATACACTTATGTCGTTTGATCGTCAATTGGATTTTTCATGTTTTTTTTGCAGCCAGATTTCCGTTGCTTGTAGTCGAATACTTGTCAAAGTCAACGCTAAACATATGCTGCAAATATCCTTCCATGTATACAGTGAAAGGCCACATTCACAGGAGGTGACGCCATCACCCTGCTCAATAAGCTTCTTACTACAGTACAGTACAGAAGCCGATTCACCCTCGCAGCAGAAAAATAAATGTTTTGGGGAAAAACTGGTTGGTCTTCAGAGATGGGGCGACTCAAAGAGACATTGATATAAGGAAGGGGGCTTACTAGACTGGAGCTATTGAGCTGGTGCTATGGCAATTTAAAAATATTCAATACTGTATATCAGGCAAGGGGAACCTTCGGCCCTCCAGGTGTTGCAAAACTACAATTCCCATCATGCCTGGATAGCCGAAGCTTTAGCATGATGGGAATTGTAGTTGTGCAACAGCTGGAGGGCCAAAGGTTCCCCATCCCTGCTGTATATGATAATGGGGTATGAAATCTCTACAGATATGAAGTAATAAAAATGTATGAATTTAAGTACAAAATTGTTATTCTGCAGTCAATTGACAATCATGATTGGACTAGAAACAGCCCCATTCTTGTCCTCAGTTTGTGTGTGGTATTGCAGCTCAGTTCCATAGAAGTGAATATAGGCAAGTTGTGATACCACATAGAAACTGAAGACAGTGGTGGTGCTGTTTTTTGTTGTTTTTTTTTTTCTAATTGTGGATAACCCTGTAAAAAATATATATAAAAGATTTCTTTTATTCATAATCCAATAATCCAGAAGTTTTTTTGTTTTTAAAAAATGTAGTTCCAACACAAAAATTGCATAATAATTATGACTTTTAGAAAGCCAGAACAAAAAGCTTGATTTAGATGAATATTTTCTATATCTGTGTTTCTTTGAATCTTTTTCTAGAAAGGGTAAGAAAGAATACATCATTTTCTGACATATGTCCAATAATCCAGAGAATTTGATAATCTGGCCTATCAGGTGTATACTTATTTTAGCACATATTGAACAGTATATAATCAAAAAAATTTGAGCGTCAAAACTGTCAACTCACCCCATTGCTTGTTGGAGAATTCTTCTAAATCTGGATTATGCCCATCAGGAGGTTGGTTGGGTTTTCCCGCACTGGAATCATCTACAAAATAAAAATGTGAATATTTTTATTTCACTGCTAAAAATATTCAATATAAATTTCTCATTAAAGGGTACTTTGGCAGCTGCTGTATGTCCTGCAGAAAGTAGTGTATTCTTTCCAGTCTGACAAGTACCTTTTTAGGGTACATTCACACGTACTGGATCCGCCTGTATGGGACCTGGCCCCTTTAACCCCGCCGCCACCCTCAACCCGCAGTCCCGGCCCCTTTAACACCCCGCCCGCACTCCCAGCTCCCCTTGCTCCTCTTCAGCCAATCAGTGCTGCGGTGCACTGATTGACTAAAGAGGAGCGAGGGGAGCCGGGAGTGTCACACAGCCGCGGCGCCGAGCAGGTAATGTATACTTGGGGGCGGGGCTCCGGGTGGAAATCCACTGCAAAGCGAGAAATCCACTGCGGATCCGGTACGTGTGAACCTACCCTTAATATTTATTGTTTGTGTCCTGCTTTCATAACTGTTATTTTTTTAAATCACTGTTTAACTTCAGCTGAGCTCTGCCTGTCTAACAGCTCAGGACAGCATTGGAAGTTCTCAGTGCGACTTTAGATGTTAGGCTGGGTTCACACTGCGTTTTTGCAATCCGTTTAACGTATCTGTTTTTAATTGGTTACTTTTAACTGACAGAAAAACATAGTCAACAATATTTTTCTGTACTTTAAAAAACACATCCATTTCGATCCGTTTTTTTTTTTTAAATTAAAGTCAATGGAAAAACGGATCCAAGTGGATGACACACAATTGCATCCGCTTTTGCATCCGTTTATTTCCATAAAACGTATACGTTAAAGACATTGCAAAAACACAGTGTGAACCCAGCCTAAAAGGATAAGAAAACATTGGGTTAATAAAAACATAAAGAAAAACAATTGATTTATAAAAATATAGGGGGAGATTTATCAAACATGGTGTAAAGTGAAACTGGCTCAGTTGCCCCTAGCAACCAATCAGATTCCACCTTTCATTTTCCAAAGAGTCTGTGAGGAATGAAAAGTGGAATCTGATTGGTTGCTAGGGGCAACTGAGCCAGTTTCACTTTACACCATGTTTGATAAAACTCCCCCATTGTGTACATTTTTTATTTATTTTAATTAAATTCAGTAATTATAATAATTATCTAGAATGTATTCTAATAACAATAATAATTTATTAATTATTATTGTTATTTTTAACAACAACTATTATTATTATTATTATTGTCGTTATTATTATTTTTTTTTATTATAATAATTCCTGAACTATCCTTTAGTATAAATCCCACCCATGTTATTTTTGAGGTTAATCAGGTAGTGATTACTTATAGACGGCGGTAAGGTTGTCACCCAGCTTACAACATCCCAGTGACAGTGTCAGTCTTTACTGCAGTTCTCGTATTCTATTCATTCCCTAGGAAGGGTTCTTATAGCTGATTTCTACCGCACATATGTAAAAGCGTGTAACCCAGTAAGCAGACATTACAGCGAGCGGAGGTGGCCGGCACAGGCTGCATCTCACAAGGTACTGGAAGGAATTTAAGGCATTCATTTTCCTGAATGGAGCAGCAATTTATGGATTGTACTTCATGCAATGAACTTTCCTCTGGGATTCTGAGCTCCGGAGTTGAAAGCAAAAATAAACGTGATCGTATTGGCGTCTGTAATGTAAAACCAATGGCGATTACACCCAATGAGGGGCCCATCCAATGCCGCACTTCATTATGCCAGGCGGGGAGGGAGGGTTGGAGCTGAGGGGCTACAAGTAGCTTACCACCCCACCTCCCCCCAGCACTTGTGTTACAAGAGTACCCACCATTGACATATACTTCCAGCATGTGACAGGCATTCCCCACTACCACTTGAGTGGCTGCCAAGCCTTTGATGTCGGCCGCAAGGCTTGAAATCTATTTGATCCTTTGAAGATGTTGCTCTCCCCTTGTTATCCTGCCAAATATTAGAAACCTGCGCACTTACTGACAAGACACAGTCCGTTAACCGAGCAGCGGAGGGACGTGGTGCCCACTCTGTAAATAGCTCGACTGATGCCTGTGCCAGCTGGGCACTACCACCGCTCACCAACAAGACAATGCCCGGCCCCATCAGACTGATCATATTGCGGCTTAAAGACGCCAGGCACTTTAGGGTTTGCCGAGATCAAGCTGCCAGGGACTATTTTTTATTGACTGTCCAAGATTCTAAAAAACATAGCCGATTTCCTCCAGGAACAGTGCTTCCTTTGTCATCAGTTTGTATGTGGCATTGCAGCTCAGTTCCGTTGAAGTGAATGGGGTTTATTTTAAATACCAAACACAACCTAAGGACAGGGGGTGGCGCTGTTCGTGGAAGAAATCAGCAGTTTTTTTCTAATGCTGGATAAACCCTTTAAAGGGGCCATTGAGTTACCCCAAAGGTGGGTTCACACACATACGAAATCCATAGCGGATACCTTTACTGTGACTTCAATGAGATTACATACTCACGGTGACATTGTCATCCTGCTGCGAGTATGTAATAGTCAGCCCTAGAGATGAGCAAACCGGGTTCGAGTCGATCCGAACCCGAACGTTCGGTATTTGATTAGTGGTGGCTGCAGAACTTGTATAAAGCTCTAAGGTTGTCTGGAAAACATGGATACAGCCAATGACTATATCTATGTTTTCCACATAGCCTTAGGGCTTTATCCAACTTCAGCAGCCACCGCTAATCAAATGCCGAAAGGTCGGGTTCGGATCGACTCGAGCATGCTCCAGGTTCGCTCATCTCTAGTCAGCCCCCTTTAACCGTCACTGTCCCGGCTTGCTTCGGGGGCTCCCGGTATCTCTGCTGCGGGACATCGCTCTAATTGGCTGAGCTCAATTTTTATTACGAATGATCAAAATAATAAGGAAATCCTGAAAATCCAGCTTACTATCTGGGGACCTTGACCATCCTAGGCTGTGGCCAACCAATAAAGTGGTTATTCAGGATTAGAAAAACTGTTGCCTGCTTCCAAAAACAGTGCCACCCTCGTCCTCAGGTTGTCTGTGGTATGACGATTAGCCGTCTTCACTTCAATGGATCTGAGCTGCAATACCAAACCCAAACTGAGGACAAGAGTGGCGCTGTTTCTGTAAGAGATCAGTTATTTTATTTTCTAATCCTGGGTAACTCCTTAACTGTGGTGAGATGTGGAACGGGTTAAAGGGATTGCTATAACTGTAGTTTAGCAGGGATGATGTATTACATGTTTGTCCAACTATTACTGGCTAAGCCGCAATACCTCACACAGCCTTTGAGCCAAGGTGGCGCTGTTTCTGGAAGAAATGCACAGCAATTACATACCGCCACTACTTAATAAATCAGAAGGTTTATAAGCCAATAAATAATTCCCTAAGTAGCCTTCATGCATTCCGAGGGGCGAAAATTTTAGTGAAATTCGGTCCGAGTCCTTATCGATGGCGTCTGGATTCCACATATTTCCCCGTTTCCTCGTGTTACCAGTTATAACAAGCGCTCGCACTGACAGCTTCATTTCCTTTCTTTCAAAAATCGGAAGCTCATGTTCTGAATTGGCGCCAAAGAAAACTTTACCGATACGTCTAATAGAAAGGTATCATGTGCAGCAGATGTTTCTACCTTCACTTCCATCACAGGTTCCTTACACTAGGAGCTCATTCACACACAGCTCCTGTCTGCACCGTCCATTAAAGCTTTATATACTGCTAGGTCACACCGTTCCATTGGAATCATGCACACACATCTACAACTTACAGATGTAGCAGACCTGGGTTAGAAGTAGCAGAGCTGAGTTTGTCAAGTGTAGTAGAAATAAGGGGTAGAGCTAAGTTTAACAGAAGACACAATAGTAAAGTGGCAATACCAGGGTTTTTTTTTTTTTTAACACGTGTGGCAATAGTCGTAGTATACAGTAAAACGTGTGCCTTTTTTGCCATTTGTAGCACTACCGAAATGTTTTCATTTTGTCAGCAGTAGCAGGGCAGAGTTTTTCAGAAGTGGACTGGTTGTCGTAATAAGCAGGATTAAGCAGCCAGACGTAAGGGGTGTGAGGTTGCCATAAGTTAGAAGACTTTTCTGAGCAAAGTAGCAGAGTTGACTTTGTTATATGAACAGGACTGAGTGTGTCAGATGTAAGGAGATTATGTAATAATATTAAAGGGGTAGCTTGTTAGATATAATGGAGCAGAGTTTGTTTTGTTCTCAATGTTAGGTCTCTGCCTCAAATCTAAAGCTTCAGACAGTACAGTTAACAGTACTTATTGATGCCTATAAATGATGCATGAAAATGATTTTCAGCACCTAGCTCATAGAAGTATCAGAGCACTCTCTTAGACCAGCTCTACACTCATGACATGATCTGCATAAGGTTTCTGCTTACATAAAAAAAAAAAAAAAAATGTCAGAAATTACCAGCAGGGACAGTCTGCCTATTCGGCAAATGCCAGATGGGCTGGTGCTGGCAGTGAGCAATACTTCAAACAGTATCTATCTCCTTATGCTGCAGATGAATGGTTGAAAACTATCACAAAGCTGAGAGCCATTACCTCCCTGCCCTACTACTTCCCATTATTTACAGCCTATACAAAATGGGTAGTGTGCTATGGACTTTAGAGGCCTCGCTTTTGTGTTTAAAGCAGATTATATAGCAGTCTATATTCTGTATATGTTATATACACCCTCAACCAGCCATAACCTACAGGGCAAAAACATTTTCAAATTCGTTATAAATATGCTATCAAATGTCAGAGCAGAATTTATGTCCCATTCTGACCCTGTTACTGCCACCCAATGGACTGTACATGGGATTGCTGCTCTGGATGCAGCTACTGCTCCGACCTGACTGTCACTCCTGCAGCGTTTGATGTCGGAGGGCCTTAAAAGTCCAATTTCACAGAAGATCCAGCTTTGCATAAATAAACAGGGTGACCCCCTGAACTTAATCCTGAGACCAGAGACCACATCAAAGAGAAGAGGCTGGGGGTGTGTGTGTGTGGGGGGGGGGGGATGAAGCCGTCAGTATGCACCATTAAGGCAGTCCACACTTGTGTAAGGACAAGGGGGCGATCAGGGAATAAAAGCCAAGGAAGAGAAGGGGGGGGTGGTAGTGAAATGAAGGGGAAAGTGATGTAATCCTGTCAGATGAAGCAGAATGAGGGAATGTCTTCAGAAGAAAAGCCGGGGCCTTGTTAAGGCCACTCCACCTTCTCCGCCATGGGACAAAGGCGATAAACACTTGTCGTGGCTTAAAAATTTTCCCATAGTAAACTGCGATCTAAATTTTCATTCATACATCTGGGAAAAATGGGTGACAACTCACGGAAAGACTATAATGGCAGCCATACAGGTCCCAAGAAGGAGATATAACGATTAGCAAGAGCTATAGGGAACAGGTAGTAAACCAGTGTATACATCCCTCAATAGGAAGGGTCAACGGGGGTAAGGAGGGCAGCCATTTATCTCTGCATGGGAATTCTGCTACTACATAGTGGGACAAAGGGGCTCTTGTGATTTCATTTTTAAGGCCTATAATGGGAATTAGTTTCCCTTTACACACCCATCATACCTGGACAAGGCATGATGGGAATTGTAGTTTTGCAACAACTGAAGGGGCAAAGGTTCGCAATCCCTGATCTACACCGAACCTATACATACAAGACATAAGACTTTGCTCTAAGAATTAGCTATAACATCTTGTCAGGACATAAAAAAAGGGATAACCATCTAAATCTACAGGGATCAGCCTGCCAGGAAAGTAGGGTTTAGGACGTGACAGAATAGTTCATCAGAAATCAGAGTTTAGTGATGTATAGTCTTGACCTGCTTTTGGACTAAATCAGTCACGTCTGTATAAACTCAGCGTTGTGAATAAAAGAATTTGCTGTGTATGATATAGTACAAGAGCCAGGACCACCAGACTGTGAAAGAAACCCTGTGAGTCACTTAGTTTAGGTCATGAACTCACCAGAGTAGAGAGCTTCCATATAGTATATTGATAAAAGTACCTAAAAAATATATAAAAATATCTATTCATGGCTAATGGAGCAGGAATGGGGTTTACCAAGGGGGCTGCTGATCTATAATAAGGATGTCCACCTAAGAGATTGACTATTATGAAGGGTTATTACTATTTTGTAGTTTTTGTTCCTCACGGTTTATAAAGCAATAACTTGAATATGGTGTTGACCCTGCTGGTTATAGGAGATAGCGACTGGTGACATGGCACTGAGGACATCATCAACACTTTAGCTGAACGAGGAAGATGGTTGTTGGTCTCCCGTCTAGAACGTGTAGTACCAGCTAATCTTTTTTTACTTGGTATAGTGGAAAAAGTGCCATGGATGTGAAGTTATTAACAGTTAGTTGGCAGTCTCATAACTACTAAAAAATACCCACTATTTATATGGTGCCACTATAGCCAATTGAGCCAGTACCTTTGGGCACTATCGCAATAAGGACCCCACGCTCTAATTGTGCTTCCTCATACAGTATATACATATACCTTAGAGCTGTTTTCAGTTCACGATGGATAAACACCCAAAGGAGAACATATAAAACTGAACCAAGGTCCCCTATATGAGTTGGCTCTGTTCACACTGCAGTCATGGTTTCTATTGATGGCAGTGCCAGATCTGCCAAGGACATTCAGTGGAGTCCAATGCCTTCTGGGGCATGGCTCTTATAGGCTCTGTTTACACCAGTGTCATGGTCTCCATTATAACCGGAATCATGAAACCGGTGCTGGATCCATTAACGGATACACATGGCATCTGACAGACCTAATTTACAATGGGGTGCATTGTGGTGTACATGGAAGAGGGACTGGTGCATCATAGTGTAGAATAGTGTTGGAGGCTCTGACAGTGGTGTGGACACAGCCTAATTCCTACATGACATATGCCATTACAAATGTCAGGAGCAGTTTGTTTCAGTGTTTTTAACAGGTGGTTTTAGGCCAAAGAGCTCCATCAATCACAAGGAGTTATTTCCAGTATAATGATTTTAACAAGGCAATGTCAGATACGCAGAGCACATCAGACCTCAGGAACCCTCATAAACTACCATGAGACTCTACGTAACAGTTGACATATGATGTCCAAGGTTACTTATGGGGCACGACACGGTGTTAGACATTCCACCCAAGGTCTTCTGCCATTCTCCTGGATTCTGGTCACTCACAGGTCTTGCCCAATCAATCTGCAAAGATTAAACTACAAAGAGGGTGGGATTTTCCCGCACGGGCAGAGATTTTCGGGTGACATTTCTCTCTGTAGAGGACACCTCTGCCAGCTGCTTAACCCTCATCTAGCATCAAAGCTTTCAACACCCCAAGCACTTTCCTGTCAAACATGGGCATGGCTCGTGAGTAGGTAAGAAGGTCTTCAGAGCGGCAAAATGTATTGATAGCACAAGAGGACGGACACACAACGGACCCTTCCTTCTCCATGTGCACATACTACACTACAGCTGCTTAACGTAACTCTAGCAAACATCAAGGAGAACAGGAGGCTTTAGTGAATTAAAATTTTTCAAATACTGACTGCTCATCGTTCCCTTTGAAACTAATACCCGGCCTCGGATTTGACTACATGGAGACTGCTGCAGTCTTTCCATACCATAGCCCAAAAAAGTTCAGAGGGAAACACATTGTTTTACAGTAGAGCCGCGCCGTACTATCCAATAACTTCTCACTTACGATCACAAATGACAAAATAACTTTACTAGTGTCTTATAATAACATCAACCCTGAGAGAAGCTTCACAGGAAGAAATGGCAGAAGTGGCTAGGTCAGAGACCTTGACTATTTCCACTATCACAGATTACGTGAAAACCAACTCTAGCATAGTGGTGGGAAGCCGATTCTCCATGAATAATAAAGTGTGGTTGCATACATATATATTAATGTTACGGGTATCTATATTCTTCTCTTCCTGCCCATAGAGAATAGAGTCTAAGCCGTATACTTACATGGTACCAGCTGTCCAGTGTCATATTTGTGATGCCCTTCATTGTAAGCATACCAGAGCGTGCCAAATGTAAGTACTTTTGTGTCCTTATAAATGTTGTCGATATGTATATATATATATATATATATATATATATATATATATACTTAACTTTTGAAAGGTACTTAAAGGGGCTGTCCCAGATTCTTAGAGGGTTATCTGACCTTAAAACCTTTTTTTTATTCTTCTTTGAGGAGGCAACATGGCATGTATTACTTGGAAACCCAATATTTTGAATAGGAAGTTTTAGAAGAGAATAAGCTGAGCAGTTTGAGATATATATGAAAAACTATTCTTGGCTTAGGAGTCCAGTGGGCTGTCTTTGTTGGTGACTGACAGTTATCTCAGTAGCCTCCAGGTTTTAGTACTGTCAATCTTATGGTGTAGATTGGATGTATGGTATAGCGCTGTTGTACTTATTCCTATTGGAATATGAGCTTACTATGTATCACAAGACAGATACTAAGGTGAACCTTTAAGGAAACCATAAAACCTTCATGATAGTTGAAAATCTGTCCAACAAATGTGAGTTGGGGGCTCTCGTAAACAAACTAGTTGGTGTGTGGGAAAATAGAGAAGTCGAAAGTCTGACTTCTGTCTCCTTAGGCCCAGACTGAAACAAGAATACTTCCATTCACCAATAGCAAGCAGAGATGTACTTGCAACATCTTAATGTTTATAGGTAAACTACACTGTATTATTTTACTCATGACATTACCGATTATTGATGACCTGCTTTGGAGGTTACTAAGGATTGGACTAGGAAAAGCAGGACTATTACAATATCTTAGTAAGAGTCCATGAAAGGTCTCACGGGGAGATAATGAGATATTACTGATATTGCCAGTAAATTATAAAGAACAGGTAAAAGATGCAACAAGTCTATCAGTATAAAGAGACATTCTCCCACACTCGCATTAGCTTGGGCAAACAATTCTCTTATTTGTTCTTGGAATCGGCCCAGAAGGGGTAAGGACCAGGAAGGGGGGCCCATGTTTCAATTAATTGGTTCATCTCTTTTCCATCTTTCCACGGCTATGTATGGGTCAGACCCAACTGGTAAGCCTTACTGAAGTTCGTAATTAACTAGGAGGAAGACAAAGGGGAGCCGGTTGTAAGAAAGTTCTATTAGGAGAAAGGACTCTTGTTCCTACAACATGTCACACAAAGGAGAGACCATTAGAAATCCCCAGGCTTGAAGATTTTTGAAGGTACCCGGCCTCTTTGAGTACCATCCCAAGTGCCTTTTCAAAGCAGCCTTCCGACATTGCTAATCCTCCACCGCTTAATGAACTACAAGCTTTCTTTTCATTCTTGAGTCTAATCAAGGACAAATGGTACCCACCATGGTATCTGTTAAAATCCCATTCCCCCATTTAAATGCATGGAGCTTTGGGGGGTGGGGGTGATGGGCGTATTTTTTATTTTTTTTTTATCAAGAAAAGCAACCCTTCACATAAGATCTTTTGCTCTGCCTAAACATAAGTGGAACAGGAGGGGAAGAAAATTCTTTATGGCATCTGTTATTTCAATGGTTTGCGAGTGATGTTTTATGCATGTGTGGAACAAACTGTTTTATATTGTTTTTGCTTGATGAGGCTTATGGTGGGAACATCACTAGAGGGAAAAATGGGAAATGGGAAACTGATCAATAGCATTTTCCCTCTTAAAACCAAAAATGGTAGCAGGTAAGTTGTCCATAGCTGTTTGTGGTACAATCAATATAGAAATCTTTACAGGTAGCTTCTATAGGGGTTATTTAGTGTCTACAATCCCTAACCACCTGGGACTGAAGAACGTGCTTCTTTTATGTTGCCTTCCTCCTTTCCACAATCCTTTGCGTTGATTCCCACCAACCTTACGGCACTCATATCATTCGACTAGAGTTGGACGAACCTACTGTCGTCGGGAGGGTTGACCAACTGTTTATGATGTATGACGGCTTCCTGATTCTCTACCAACAGAAGATGTTGGTGGAGAGACGTGTTGTTATGGGGCACTTGGTTGTGCCAAACTTTCTCGTGTACAGGAAGGTCTGGAGAGAAAACTGTCGGTCAACAGTTATTGAAACTCTATGACCACCTAATTTTGTTTGTAAGGTAAGGGTCTCACAATAAATAAATAAAGGTAGCCATAGAATTGGGACTCAATATGGTCGATCAATCGTCTGTGGGATTGTTTGCATGATGACACCACCAGCAACATGGCAGACTAAATGGAGGCTTAATTTATCTATTTTTAATAATGAGTTTTTAAAAAGTTCGAAATCATCGTTCAAATAGCAGTTACTTTAAATTACAAACAATACTCAACCGAAATCTTTTAAATCTTTTATTCTAGGCATGGCCAGTTTAAGAGACTCTGCAAACCATGAATGCCCATCTCACAGGGGACCTATACGCTGTATGCTCTATGCTGTATGCTCTTGCCCCAGGAAGATTTAAAGTAGGGATGTTTGTCAAGACCTGAAACAAAAAATCATGATACAGATGGAGCAACTGACACTGAGAAACTCAGCCTTCGCTTGGACACATGGCTCCTTCAAAGGTCATAATTAGAGATGAGCGAACCGGGTTCGAGTTCATCCGAACCCGAACGATCGCATTTGATTAGCGGGGGCTGCTGAACTTGGATAAAGCTCTAACGTTGTCTGGAAAACATGGATACAGCCAATGACTATATCCATGTTTTCCACATAGCCTTATGGCTTTATCCAACTTCAGCAGCCACCACTAATCAAATGCCAAAAGTTCGGGTTCGGATGGGCTCGAACATGCTCGAGGTTCGCTCATCTCTAGTCATAATACATATGAACTATTGGGCAAATGTGAAAATAAAATTTAAAAAATTTAACTGTATTTGTACTTTTTAAAAATTATGAAAAAAAACTGTACTGTTTAAAAAAAGTATTTTTTTTTTTTTTTAGGTCTATATTGCACTAAGCTTTTGCAACGCTTTCTCCACAAATAATAGATACTAGTTTTTACTAGGCCTCAGCCACAGGAAGCGATTCGGCTGTGCTCACGCTTCCCCACTCCCCAGAGGCCTAGTGTTTAAGAGAGCCAGTTTATTAAGAGCCGCGCACCAAGTACAAAGGTGTCAAAATGACTGTTAATCAGCTTACAAGGGCTGTCCACTGCTGGGAAACAAAGGGCCGGCTTTTCAGACCTGGCATATATGATTCAGCTAAGAGCTCTGCACGACTTCCCGATACCTACTGTGAGGCACAAAGACGCGACTTCACGGGCCACAATGGGACAATTAGCCAAGAAAAATGTGCAAGAATATTTAACCCCAGGACAGTGAAACTTAGGAAATGCTGAAGGGTCTTGGATCTGGCAGATGTAAGGTAATTTGGGTCAAGTTCACAATAAACTTTTTTTTTTTTTAATCATAATAAATTGCCACTACTTAATTCAAAAGTTCATCAGTTGTAGTAGTATTTCCAAGGTGTTATTGTCCCAGGTTATCCATGGAAATGTTCATGGGAGCATGTATATATAACCTAACCTCTAACCTCTTATTTGGTTTCATAGGCTTGCATAATACTAATATAACATAGGCTTCATCTTAGTTAACGCTTGGCTTTAAAATGGTTAACCACCAAAAATAGTAGCTTAGTGTGCAAGATGGACGACTCATCTGCCTCTATAAGACAGGAGCATTTAGTGTTAATCTCACTGAAATTTTCTACTTGCCATTTGGAAATATGTCCTTAGCAACAGACTACAACCTATACTGTAGTTGTCAGTTTGTAGTCTGTTGCTAAGGAGCATTTAACAATATTTAGTGCCATATGGAGAATTTCACCTAAGTATTAAAGGGAACCAACACACTAAAAACGTTTTGTTACAGCTCTAAATACGTCCCTATATGCCCCACAGCTTTGTTTCTTGACATAAAAGTGAACACTGTGAGTATTACTTATATGTGCCAGAAAACTACTTTGTAAAGCTCACCCATCTAAGTATGTAGGCATTCCGTAGCTTCTAAGTAGCCATGGCTGATGGAAAATCTTGCTGGCATTCACACCTCCCTGACAGCGTCGGGGTATAGGAGACGGCAGTGTCACAAAGGGGCCGTTCCTGAGTGCCAACATTGCCAGGTAGGTGTGATTGCAAATGCCGGTATGGCTACTTAGGAGCTGCAGAGCGCCCATGGGTATAAAATATGGTCCCACCTCTGTGACCTGGACTATGTGCCTCTCCTCTGAGGTCTGTGGGGAAATGAGGACAATTGGGCCAGCATGTAAGGCTGAGGTTACTGAAGACAGACTGGTTGCTAGGGAAATGTAGCTTGACAAGCTATAGCAACCAGTCTATTTTCTTAGCAACCACCACTTTCTGGTAAATTAAGGGCAGAAAAGAGACAATGTAGGTCTTAAAACCTGTCTTTCTCTCTTTCTATTACTGAGTCAACAGCCATATTGAAACAAAAAATGAAAGTAGAGAATCCCTTTAAATAATGATCTAAGCAGATGAGATTTCTTTGGAGAGCATAACCAGCTATTATTCACATGTCTGATAACTTCCAGAACAAGTACACAATCTATGGCGGAATTATTCTGAGCCTATTCTTTTAACTCTTGTAAGAATTGGCTCCATTGTACTATGAGCAAACAGAAAACATGTCAGCCGGGAGCTCGACTATAATGCTGTTTTCAACATCAAAGCCCGGCGTGATTTCTAACATAAAAAAGAAAAATAAATCCCCTTCAAGGAAAAAAAAAAAGTAAATTACATATGTGGCCATTGTGTGGAAAGAATGGGGCGAGGTGTCTGTCACCTGTAACGCAGCGAGTTCCCATTACCTTCTGCTTCACCCTCTGCGCCTTCAAAAGGTCTGCTAAAGCCTAATGACTGTTCCCACATGTACGGCGGACAGCCAGCCTTTACAAGAGTCATCGCCTCACTTTTACCTGCAAATCCGCCTTTTCTGTGCCACACCTCAACTACAAGGCGGCGAAGAAAAGGCCGGGGCCCAGGACAAAGCCGCAGCTGTCTGATCACACGGAGGTTATCGGGGGTAAATAGTGCACTCTCTACACTTGTGGCCGCTCATTTATTTTAAGTGTCAGAGTAAAATCACTTTGTATTGTTTCCAGAGACATTTATCTTGTTTCGGCCTCTCCATGTCAAGTACAAGTGTGCAAAAGCTGGCATATTACTGTGTAAACAGCGCTTGTACTAGCAAAGATGTCATACCACACACATACATGTTAACCCGTACAATACACAAGTCTGACATCCATACACCTACACAGTCTGATAAACACACATATTCATGTAAACCTATACACCTACACAGTCTTATAGACACACATATCCATATAAACCTATACACCTACACAGTCTGATATGCACACAAATCCATATAAACCTATACACCTACACATAAATCCTATACATATACACATAAATCCATATACAGTGGTACCTTGGTTCTTGAACTTAATTGGTTCCGGAAGGCAGTTTGAGAACCGAGCAGTGTCTTCCCATAGGAAATAATGTAAATGTGATTAATTGGTTCCAGCAGCCACCAATAATTACCTACAATAAGTGCTCAGTATAATCACTACAGTACAGAACAGCACTATACTGTACAGGACATTAAACATAAAAAATGTTCATCAGAACCAGCAATTATAGTACAGTAGTCACCAACTCCTCACCCATCCTTTACTGTATAGCGTCCCCCCATCCAAGCACTGTAATGTATGGGAGATGGTGGTGCACTGCCTGTACTACTACTGCACTGTATATGCACTCCAGCAGTCTTATACAGCACTGTACTGTAATGTGAAGCCTCACCACTGCTTAACTCGCCAGGTACAACCCACCATCCACGCTCGCAAATACGTTTGAAAAACGTTCGAAAACCGAGCAAAGTTTGAATTCCAAACACTACTTCTGGGTAAATTTTCTTTCGAATACCAAGCAGTTCGAGTTCCAAAGCGTTTGAAAACCGAGGTATTACTGTAAACCTTTACACAAATCTATATAAACCTATACACCTACACAGTCTGATATACACACATATCCATAAAAACCTATACACCTACACAGTCTGATATACACACATATCCATATAAACCTATACACCTACACAGTCTGATATACACACATATCCATATAAACCTATACACCTACACAGTCTGATATACACACATATCCATATAAACCTATACACCTACACAGTCTGATATACACACATATCCATATAAACCTATACACCTACACAGTCTGATACACACATATACATATAAACATACACACAAATCCATATAAACCTATACACCTACACAGTCTGATATACACACATATCCATATAAACCTATACACCTACACAGTCTGATATGCACACAAATCCATATAAACCTATACACCTACACATAAATCCTATACATATACACATAAATCCATATACAGTGGTACCTTGGTTCTTGAACTTAATTGGTTCCGGAAGGCAGTTTGAGAACCGAGCAGTGTCTTCCCATAGGAAATAATGTAAATGTGATTAATTGGTTCCAGCAGCCACCAATAATTACCTACAATAAGTGCTCAGTATAATCACTACAGTACAGAACAGCACTATACTGTACAGGACATTAAACATAAAAAATGTTCATCAGAACCAGCAATTATAGTACAGTAGTCACCAACTCCTCACCCATCCTTTACTGTATAGCGTCCCCCCATCCAAGCACTGTAATGTATGGGAGATGGTGGTGCACTGCCTGTACTACTACTGCACTGTATATGCACTCCAGCAGTCTTATACAGCACTGTACTGTAATGTGAAGCCTCACCACTGCTTAACTCGCCAGGTACAACCCACCATCCACGCTCGCAAATACGTTTGAAAAACGTTCGAAAACCGAGCAAAGTTTGAATTCCAAACACTACTTCTGGGTAAATTTTCTTTCGAATACCAAGCAGTTCGAGTTCCAAAGCGTTTGAAAACCGAGGTATTACTGTAAACCTTTACACAAATCTATATAAACCTATACACCTACACAGTCTGATATACACACATATCCATAAAAACCTATACACCTACACAGTCTGATATACACACATATCCATATAAACCTATACACCTACACAGTCTGATATACACACATATCCATATAAACCTATACACCTACACAGTCTGATATACACACATATCCATATAAACCTATACACCTACACAGTCTGATATACACACATATCCATATAAACCTATACACCTACACAGTCTGATACACACATATACATATAAACATACACACAAATCCATATAAACCTATACACCTACACAGTCTGATATACACACATATCCATATAAACCTATACACCTACACAGTCTGATATACACACATATCCATATAAACCTATACACCTACACAGTCTGATATACACACATATCCATATAAACCTATACACCTACACAGTCTGATATACACACATATCCATATAAACCTATACACCTATACAGTCTGATAGACACACATATCCATATAAACCTATAAAACTACACAGTCTGATAGACATACATGGATATGTGTGTCTATCAGACTGTGTAGCTGTCTAGGTTTCTATATATATATACGTGTCTATCAGACTGTGTAGGTGTATAGGTTTATATGGATATGTTAGTATATCAGACTGTATAGGTGTATAGGTTTATATGGATATGTGTGTATATCAGACTGTGTAGGTGTATAGGTTTATATGGATATGTTAGTATATCAGACTGTATAGGTGTATAGGTTTATATGGATATGTGTGTATCTCAGTCCGTAGGTGTATAGGTTTATATGGATATGTGTGTATCTCAGTTCGTAGGTGTATAGGTTTATATAGATTTGTGTGCATATCAGACTGTGTAGGTGTATAGGTTTATATGGATTTGTGTATAGGTTTATATGGATTTATGTGTAAGTATATCAGGATATATGTGTATATCAGACTGTAGGTATATAGATTTATATGGATTTTTGTTTGTCAGACTGTGTAGGTGTATGGACGTCCGACATATGTACACCTACACAGTCTGACATACACACACTGCAATGTAACACACACATATATCTATCATCCTATACACCTTCACCATCTGAAAAAACACTCGCACACTATGCAGTCTTTAATAGATATAGGGCCCTATTACACAGAGCGATCAGGCCGTTTCAACTGATCCCTTTTGGTTATGTTAAAAAATCACTGTTTCCCTATGTGGTGAAATCTATTTGTACGCTGTGTGAGAATTCTACCATGTTGGGGAGCCCTCCCCTAGCACAATTAAGCCACTGATGTAGCAGAGCTGAGCGTGTCATTTTACACAACTGATCCGATATCACAATGTCCAAGATCAGACCAGGAATCCCGGGGGGCCAGGGCTGACCATCCAGAAGTAATCTCATCACATGTATAGTTTTCAAAGTCCCGGGCGGCTCATTCTGATCCAATGTAAGGACACCGGCCCTCCACTGGGAAAGTGACTACGGAAAATATCCTGATCAATAAACAAGCCATGAATGGCGGCCTATCACATTACTTCATTATCACATAAGTGGAAACAACAAATGTGTCACACCAGTCTTTTCAGATCTGAATCCATGTGGAACGTCTGCTTCGGGGTCCGGGCCCCCGTCGGTCTGTATGAAATCGATACCCCAGGCTCATATTAACAAACAGCGAAGCGTGAAATACAATCTCGCTGGGCTCCACTCTCCCGTATGGCGTCTGATGTGTGTCAGCCGCTGGGCTAGTGTACTCAATGATTTCTAGTAATCAGTGACAAAGGGGGCAATGCCCACCTGGACACGTGTATACAGTACATTAAACTGTGCCTGCTCCTTCCCCTGTTTTCTTTATATCATCTCATTGACTCTTGAGAAATCTTTAACCTAAATGGGCCTGGAAGCCATCCGCAGGTGTGTTCCTGGCACTGAAAGCCAACAAATGGCCCGTGAACAGATGAAAAAAGTAAAAAAAAAAATCTCAAAACACAACGTTAGAAGCTTAATGAGAAAGAAAAATCAACTTTTTTCAAGAGTACCACTCTCACCTATGAATGGTATGACTGATTTTTCCCAATTTAGCAATATGCTATACCAGATGCAGGCTAAGGGGGCGCTGTTTCTAGAATGTTCTACTTTCATACAACCTGTCTGAAAAGTCACATAATTCTAGAAGGCGAGAAGAGGCTTTTACCATACGTTCAAGTTAGAAATAAATTTGCCCAGGTGGGAGATTTGCCCTGGTCTACATCAGTTAAAGGGTCATTCCATTTGTAACAAGTTTATACACAGATACAATCAGCAGTCATGCGTATATATAGTATTACAGAAAATTTTACAGAATGTGCTTCTATGGCCCTAGAATTCAGGGCCATAATAGTTTTAATATTCAAATTTTCTCAGAGTGGGCGGGTCTTTTCTCTTAATAAAAACTCAGTTCCATTGAAGTAAATGGAGCTTAATTGCAAACCACACCTGAACTGGAGACAACAGTAGGGGAAAAGTGTCCATGTTTTTGTAGCGTTGGATAACCCCTTTAACTGCCCGCAGCATACATTACCTGCTCGGTGCTGCGGCTGCATGTGAGGCTCCTGGCTCCCATCGGTCCCGCTCAGCCAATCAGTGCACGGCCCCACCGCAGTCACTGATTGGCTGAGCGGGACCGAGGGGAGACTCACATGTAGCCGCTATGCCGAGCAGGGAATGTATGCTGCGGGTGGCAGGGGGTAAAGGGGCCGGGTTACATACTTGCAGCCGAATTAAAATTGAAGTTCACTGTACCAGGATTTGCAGCGGATTTTACTCTGCGAGTTTTCAGCAAAATGGGAATCCGGTAAGTGTTAAGCTACTCTTTAAGATTTGCAGGGCATCTTTTCCATAACTATAAAGAGGATAATCCAGGTTTAGAAAACAGCTTTTTTTTTTTTCAGCTAGAGCGCCACACTTGCCCATGGGTTGTGTCTGGTATTGCAGCTAATTCCCTTGAAATAAATAGGGCTGAGCTGTAATACCACACACAACCTGTAGACAACTGTGGCGCTGTTCTGAAAGAAAGCGGCCATGTTTTTTTTTTTAAATTCTGGACAATTTTTATACCAGTTATTTTCTATGCTTCTTGGAAAGACGAGTGATAACTAAAAGGGCTATCATTCCAGTTAGTCATCCAAATTTCACTAGATATGCATGGTATTGATACATAGCTGAGAAGACTTGCTGACAGCCATGTCGCACTGGTTGTCACCCAGCTTTCCCAGAAATAGAATTTATAATAGCTTGAGTGGATGACTGGTGACATTTTGTATCACACTTGTCTCCACTGTCGTCTCCATACAGCTAGACTGATGTACTTGAGTAGTCTGCACAGAGACAAGTGTGAGGAAGGCGAGCGGGATCCATCATCCATCCTAACAGCCGGCCGGCAGTATGGAGAAACCTGCAGGGGACATAGGGCTGTGTGCAGACAAGTGCATAGTAAACATACAGATCCATTCATCTTCAGGGACTGGTGTCTCTAATTAGCAGCCACCCTGCCCCCGCCCGGACCCTCACCTTATTTATATCTGGGATTTACGATGGCAGCGACACTTGTCACATCTGCACATTCCACCCCCATCCTTAATAATAATGGGATGAGGACAAGTACAAGACCCAGCTACATGGAGTGGTGAGACGGGGGCCACCATACTATAAAGGAGCATGGTGGTCACTCTATCTACCTATCTATATCTTATTCTATCTATCTATCTATCTATCTATCTATCTATCTCCTATCTATATCTTATTCTATCTATCTATCTATTTACTATCTATCTATCTATCTCTATATCTATTTCCTATCTATCTATCTATCTATCTATCTATCTATCTATCTATCTATCTATCTATGTATTTATCTATCTATCTGTGGTGTACCCCCGGGGTGTTGTGTCGGAGGAGTGGCCGGTCACCTCGGTGGTGGATGGCCAAGATACAGCCTTGCCCTTGAGGTGTTATGTTGTGACGCCAGTGGCGGTTGGGCACACAGGTGTGATGGTGTTATTTGACTAGGCCGGTTGTACCTTTTTCCCCTGTGGTCAGTGTCCTGCCGGGCTGCTACAGGGTCCCTTGGGTTAGTGGAATCAAGGATGACCAAAGTGGTGTAGTGACCCTCCCGGACTATCGGATCTGCCACCTACAGAAAGGGGAAGTGTCCCAAGGTTGTGGTGTGTGCTGTGTCGGTGTAAGGTGAAAGATAACAGAGTCTCTTTATCATAAATAAAGCTGTTTTTTACTGGAAAGTGCCTGCAGTAGATTACAAGATTATAACGTTTCTCTTGATAAAGCACTGGATAATACACTTGATAACACTTGGTAGACAGATACTTAGTAATACAGCAACCGAATCTGCGACAGGACGACAGAGATAGAGCGTTGAATACAGGTGAACTGACTGAGTAGCTTGTAGAGTGATGCAGAGAAGCAGAGTAGCAGAGAGGAGGATGTCGTGAGAGTCTAAATACAAGTAGTACTGTGCTCTGCCGGGATGTTGGAGGATCAGGTAGAGGTAGAGGATCAGGTAGGAGGTTTTTTTCTCACAATTATTCCTGAGACGTTGAATGTGTGGGACGGAGTGGAGGTCCCGAAAGTGAGAATCCATTGGAAATATATATAGTGCGTTTTTGCTGTTTTCTATAAGGATCAGGTAGAATACTTAAAAGAAAAAGAAGAAGAACACCTGTGCCCGTGTATTGACCTTTGATTAGTCTTCACACCACTTTATGCCCACTAGGCTCGGCTGAACTTTCCTAGAGGGTGACACAGGCCCCAGACCTTGTTACTTGGAATGAGCGGAATGCTGAGGGTTCCCTGTTGATAACTGCACTGCGAGATAGAGTTCCTAGGCCTACTGCAACTTTGCTCTATCTGGATCAGTTCCTAGCTTCTGTGGCTTTTATGGGTACTGTCCTACTCTGTTACTTTCCTAATCCACGGCGTGGGTTGAAGTTGTCTCTAACTTGTCCTCTCCTGAGAGGGGTTTAACACTGCATAGTGTTGTGTAGAATCACTGAGAAGAAAACTGTTGGCTGTGTGCTGTCTTGCTTCCTACCCATACGGGGCTCTGACTAAGACTGTACTACTCTTCCTGTCTCCCACATGACTTCCTATCTCCCAGCATCTAAGGTGCGCTGTGAGTGGGTGAAGAGTGCAAACAGAAAAAGTTAAGAGAGAGGTAATAGGAGAGAAGTATAGATTCCTGTTGGTCCGCAGATCCATGTGACATACAAAGAAACAATAACCCTTTACACACTTTAGCTGTGCAGCATCTAAGCACACACATTCAATACAACGACATCTAGTGGCAAAACTTTATCACTACTTTCATCACCACACAAGTATAATAAGTACAGGTTTTTACGAAGGGTGTATATAATAGTAGCACCCAAGGTAGGATACCACATATCTCTATCTATCTATCTATCTATCTATCTATCTATCTATCTATATCCTATCTATCTATCTATCTATCTATCTATCTATCTATCTATCTATCTATATCATGGGTCTCCATACTGCGGCCCTCCAGCTGTTGCAATACTACATTTCCCATCATGCCTGGACAGCCAAATCCAAAGCTTTAGCTGTCTGGGCATAATGGGAATTGTGGTTTTGCAATAACTGGAGGGCCGTAGTATGGAGACCCATGATCTATATCCTATCTATCTATCTATCTGTCTGTCTGTCTATCTATCTATCTATCTATCTATCTATCTATGTATCTATCTCCTTCAGGCTCTACACTGTGTTGATGTCCAGCTGCTGGTTTCTTACTGTATATGCCCTGTGACTGTTCTCTGTCTCCTGGAAGTACGCTGTCGGTGTATCCCGGTGGCTCAGTAGTCTATAAATCCATGCGCCTGGTTAATGTTGTGCCAGGGTTCACAGGCGAGAAAAGACATAACCCGCTACCCCTACGCTCCACTTCTGGGAATAGGCACCTCGCACAGCACAAGCGCCTGGCACAGTTTTCTGGAAAATGATGAATATTTTATTTATGAACTTTAAGGAATCTTTCAGAGATGTAAATGACTTGAAGACAACATGTAAAGGACGTATTATGGCCGGCTTACATGATTAATCTATTTACAGGGAAGAGCAGGGCTTGTAGTCCTGGAAAATTGGCCAACATGGTGTTTGCCCAGTCATCATGATGGAAATGTCAGGACTAACAACTGGGCCTGTGTCAGCTAGCGTAGAAGCAATGGAAGCTGGGGAAGAGGTCGGGAAAAAGGTTGTCACTTACAAGAAGAGGTAGTCAAAGAATATCTACTGAAAAACAACAACTGCGCCCCACATGTCCACAGGTTATATGTGGTACTGCAGCTTAGCTCCATTCACTTAGAAGGAGTTAGGCTGCAATACAAGGTACAACCTTGGTACAGGGGTGGTGCTAGAAGAATCTTAAACAACGCCTTTAAAGGGGATATCCAGCATAAATCTTTACCTTTCAAAGCAACGGTTTTCAGGAGGTTATATATAATTTGTAATTTACTTCTATTTAAAAGGCTTAAGTCCTATACTTATCATCTGCTGTATGTCCTGATAAGTCCTTTCAGTCTGACACAGTGCTTTCAGCTGACATCTCTGTCCGAGACAGGAACTGTCCAGAGCAGGAGAGGTTTTCTATGGGGATTTGCTGCTGCTCTGGACAGTTCCTGACACGGACAGAGGTGGCAGCAGAGAGCACTGTGTCACATTGAAAACAATACACCACTTCCTGCAGGGCATACAGCAGTTGATAGCATGCTGGGAGTTGTAGTTGTGCAACAGCTGGAGAGCCACAGGTTGGGAAACACTGCCCTAGAGAAATTCAATGCTGCAAGTTATTTTCACACGTCATGTTTTTTTTCTTGCTCTACCCCTTGATAAAAACAATCCCCCCCCCCCATTCTCTTCCTTTGGTGATATTGTCCTGTGCATCTCCCAATGGCTTCCCCCTACCTCCCCCTTCTTGTAGGCCAATTAATGCAGAACATTTGTGCTTCCATCAGCCCGTCCGCAGACACATGCCTATTGAGGGCCACTGAAGGACAAGTAAAGACACATTTACCAAGCTGAGAGGCACAATGCCTTATTTAGCACATGAAAGGGTTTCTGGGGTCCAAAAGATCCAATTCTGGCATGCTTTCAGCCTGGGAAGCAGGTGGTGTCCAGATCGCAGCCTATCAAAATGCCTTCCTCGAAAAAGTTTAAAAAAAAAGTGAAGGCATCTGCTGCTAAGAATAAGGCTGTTCCTGCGAGTCCTCCTTCCGAGAAGGGCCCTGCTCGAAAATAACTTACAGGTGACCCTGCTGCGGAGAGGGAAACAATCATACATTATGGGGCATGTCACTCTGTAACTACTACACATAATGGTCCTCCATGATGGGAATGTGGGACGGAAAACATCTGCTGGGAAAAGAGGCTAGTAGGGGGTAGAGGGGGCTTGAATAAATTTTACATAACAGGGTGTAGTCGGGTTCAACAGGCCACTGTAAACCAAGGGAATACAGTAATGGTCTTATAAGATGAGGAAGTATGTAGCAGAAGATCACTACGAGCCCCAACAGGGCCCAAAATGGGGTTATTACCCTCCCAGTGTCAATATCTCATAAGTCTCCGTATGGTAATCAGTAATGATGGATATAAGGTCAAACACCGGCCTGACAACTATTATACTGTGCTCTCTGCATATAAGACTGAACACCTGCCTGAAAATTAACTTCCCATGCTCCCTGGATATAAGATCGAATACTTGTCTGACAACTATCCTCCCATGACACATGGATATAAGATAAAAGATGGATGGACAGGGGAATTGTAAAGACGACGAAACCTCTCCATATACCCTGTGATGTCATATGGATATCATAGGCCATGGCCTCCTGCTTGGGGCCTCCCACTATGATCCAGAATGAAGAGTGACTTGGTTCTGGAGGACTTGACACGTCCTTGTGTTATCTAAACAGCCATTTTTCTGAATGGACATCATGTAATACTTCACCTTTCCAGTAGTGGCCGCTGCAGGGGAACGCTTGCTTGGCAAAATAAGCCACTTTCTGGTGATGCCAGGAGTGAAACCTGAAGAGATCAGCTGATCACCCTGGTGGCTGCATTTTTTAAAGACAACCAGAAGATGAGTGGCTGTCATGGGGACCATTGGGAAGAACCTACATAAGAGAGGGGAAAATTAAAGGTGGCATGGCCCAGAACTCCTAGTCCCAAAAAGATATAGTGACCTCTGTTTTAGAACCCTACAAAAGGCCAACAGAGGACCTTATCTAGATGATGACCAAGGAGAACCATGACTCATCCAACTACCTATTAGAAGTAATGCCGTACAACAAGACATCATGATAAATATTAGAGAAAATGCCTGGTGCACAGAAAGAAACGGGGCTTCTGCTGTATAAAGTACATGCGTCACAAATAAGGTCTATCTCTAAATAACTTTATTGGGAAAGAAGTCAGTGCCTTTAATCTTGAGCCCTTGAACGTCAGCAGCGTCTTCCCTGTCAATTATTGTAAGTGAAAAATGTAATTTCTCCTCTGCGACACAGAGATTAAAGGAAAAGCTGTGACCTCGTACTGGAACATAACATGGGTCAACTCCAAGGTAACAAGCAGCCATAGAGGTCCGCACTAGCAGGGTATGCTGAAATTTGTAGTACACCAGCAGATCAAGGTTACTTACACTGACCACAGTGTATATGAGTATCTGTGTAAGCTTAGATGGCGGTACATGAAAAAAAAAAAAAGTAAAAAGTCTGCTCCCCAAAGAAGAAGGGTGAATAGCCTTGTTATACGGTACAATGGGATTAAAGGATTATTATTGTACACGTAGGCAGGTTTGCTATGAACAAGACAGCAGTCACAACCCCATTAGAATCTATACTGGAGTTCAAGTAAGTTTTGATCAAGATGAATAACTGAAACTGAGTTCAGATCTTCAAAACTCTATGATCAGTCTTAAGTGGGGGTGGAGGTATAGAAGGGGCAGGGTTGCAAGTCACACCCAGGCCGAAGACACCAATACTATAACTAGGCTGTTACAGTCATTCTCATGTCTCTTTGCCAATAAGTGATCAGCCAAGGACTGGAGGAGCTCGTGGAAAATATACATCATGACAGATCCTATTTGAGCAGGTGACTATAGCTTGTTGGGGCAAACTAGTGCCTAACCTGGTCTTCAGGTGTCTTAGAAGTAGAGAAACAATACTGTGGAAGTCCAGCAAGCTGAACTCAGTCATTCTTGTGTCTCCTTTCCATCTAGTGATCCAAATCCCAGGACCTCGTCAGACATGTAAGTCATGACAGGTCCTGTTTGAGCAGATGACTGTACTTGTTGGGGCAACCTACTCAAATGCCTAACCTGGCTCTGTAGGGTACTAGATGTAGTTAGGCAACCTTGTGAGGTCCTCAGAGCTGGCCCATTAGTCATTCTCATGTCTTGCCATTCAGTGATCAGTCGTCAAGCTGATGACTATACCTTGTTGGGGCAACCTACTCCAATGTCTATCCTGGATTTTAAGTGTCCTAGGAGTAGATCGACAACAACAACAACACTGTAGAAGTCTTTGGGCTGGACTCATTCCCGTGTCTCCTTGCCATTCCGTGATCAGCCATCATGACTGATTCTGTTCAAGCTGATGACTATACCTTGTTGGGGCAACCTACTCCAATGTCTATCCTGGATTTTAAGTGTCCTAGGAGTAGATCGACAACAACAACAACACTGTAGAAGTCTTTGGGCTGGACTCATTCCCGTGTCTCCTTGCCATTCCGTGATCAGCCATCATGACTGATTCTGTTCAAGCTGATGACTGTACCTTGTTAGGGCAGCCTACTCCAATGTCTATCCTAGTTCGTAAGTGTCCTAGGAGTAGATAGACAACAACAACAACACTGTAGAAGTCTCTGGGGCTGGCCTCAGTCATTCCCGTGTCTCCGTGCCATTTAGCCATCAGCCGTATGTATTCACTTAAACTCTTGAACCCTTTTATTAATTACTTCTCTTCACACCCAACCATTTATCTCAACGCCCAACTCTCAATGAACTTCCCCAGAGAACTATTGAATTACTCTCCACTCTCTAAACCCTCACACCCGTCGCCTCGGCGGGCCCCAACTTCTCAGATATATAATTTAGTGCGTGGCCTTTTATCCTGTGAGATGCTGTTTAATCGATATGTAACCAATCTAGCCCCGCTCCACAGCAACGTCCCAGCTCCTGCCAAAAATAACATTCTCCCATAGAATCCAGTAGCCGAACCGTCCGCTAGACCCTGTTATTCCGAAGAACAAAAAGGAGATGAAATACGCCGAGGTCTAAGATTTTCCCAGAAAACCGTCCATCTGTAATAAGCATGGTATGTGAATAATGATATTTATCTAGGGAGAAAAAAACATTAACATATACCAGCCAACAGAAATATGGTTCTCCTGCCAGAAACAGGGGCTCGGGCTATATGATTTTATGAAATGCAGGATTTATTTTACAGGGTGCATTAAAAAGCACTTCTAAAACCATATGTTTTTATCCTATAGGAAAATTAGGAATATTCTCGAGGTTGTGTTCCGAGGATTCAATCTTCACATTACATCTTCACATCGGTTCATCTGATTGGCTGAAACATAACTGTTTCAAATAAAACATTCAAAAAATTTTCATGTCAAAAACAAACGTGGCAGATGTCTGTCGAAAAAGTGATGTGATCTGCCAGAGTATTTCAGTTCCGTTGTTCATGCCAGGGAACAGATCTGCATCCCACCAATAGAATTGGCCATAGATCATAGCAAGATCGATCGTCAATTTGTTGTTGTCGTCTCAAGCTGGAATGGGTAACCTGTGGCCCTCCAGTTGTTGCAATTTTTATCATGCTTGGGCAGTGAAAACCAAAGCTTTGGCTGTCCAGGCATGTTGGGAATTGTAGTTTTTCAACAGATGGAGAGTCAAGGGTTCCGCATCCTTGGTCTAAGGCAATAACCTTCATGGATCATGAACAAGTCCTTGGCCAGGTGATGTCTGTAATGTATTGATAGCTTTAGAATAACTCCTGGCCTGATGAAGAACATCTATTCACTTATAGATTCACTAAAGTGAATAGTCAGCTGAAACCTGAAATAATATTGGGTACTCTATGCGGTGGATCCACAGTGATCAGTTGATCCTGACTGTTGAACAGACAATCCCTTTAAAGAGGACCTGCCCTCTAACATTTCTTAGTAGTCATCTTACTGTTCCTGAATACATTTAAGGGAATCGGCAAACAGTGCAATCTGTAGGTATCAAGTTAAAGATCAGAAGCCCTGGGCTACCGCCCGAAAAGGGCCTGTTATAATCCGCTGCTCATTCTGGGCCTAGTAGTCAAGTAGGCGGTCTTGCTCCGTGATTGACAGCTGTTAATGTATAAGTGTGCATATGGAGAGAGCACTGTCCACTTGACTGCTTAACCCAGAATGAGCAGAGATTTACATGGATATGAAAGTTATACTAGAACTTTTCCCATAAAACTATATTTCAACCTCTATAATACCACACCTGCAGACTGAACTGCATTTTTTATGGTGACAGGTTCCCTTTAAAAAATTTACACCATTTATCTTAAAGGCGTATTCCACTTAAATATAACTTTTCATATGTTTTTGTCCATGGTGAGACTAACAATTCATTCCATACTTATTATTATCTATTCAGTCTCCCATCCCCAGCTTTTCTCTCTGTCTCCCCCCCCCCTCCCTTCTCAGGCCTCCCTGGCAGGCTTTATCTGCAACATTGTAGCTTTTTAGTAATGCGGGGAGGGTTTTTCTGAGGTCAAGTTGCTAATGAACTCACTGTGATTAATCCTCCCAGCATTATAAAGAAGCTACAATGTTGCTGATAGGGACTTGTTTACATCAAATGTCTCAGAAGGGAGGGGGGAGACAGAGAGAAAAGCTCACACACAGATTTTTGTGTCTTCAGCAGAAAGCAGCAGCTGAGAACTGGGGGAAGGAGACTGAATACATAATAACAAGTATGGAATGAATTGTTAGTCTCAACATGGGCAGCAACATATCGAAATTTATGTTCGAGTGGAATACCCCTTTAAAAATGGTTACGAGAATTAGGTCCATGACAGGAGAATAGTACCAATTGCTAATTAACCCTTACAATTCAAGGAAGAGCAACCAAGGATCTGTACAACACAGAGTTCAAGAATTCTTACTTTACTGTAAAATGAGTATATACTAAATGAACTGTTGATATATGTCAGTATATAGTATATATGAATAAACATACCCTAAAAAAAACAAAAATACCATAAAAGTAAAAGAGAAAAGCAACCCACTGAAAAAACATAGCACCAGGCTGTTTTTCAGCTCAACCAAGAAATTTTATGATCTAATTTTACTCTGTGGGAGGACGGCTGAGTGTAGATGAAATGACCATGTAAGTAGTGAATATGGGGAAGCCTGGACTCCCTGTAGTGATGAACATAGTAAGGAAAATACAATATCTCGCAAGTAACCATTACAGACTCTCCAGAACCCAAACATTCGCTCGCTGCGTCCCATAAATCATCCCCCCTCACTGTGGGGCACGGCGCTGGTGCTGAATTACAATGGAAACCTTGACACTCTTTACAATTTCCTGCCACTGTATATCTGTCAGCGGAGTGGGCTCTTTATCAGTCTGCATGTATGAACATAACACTGCACTTAGCTTATAGCTATGGGATTCCTGGGGGGACCCGTTAAAAGCATACGAGCCTGACTGCTCTACCCAATAAATCAAAACACTTTTAACGTTGACATTTTCGGTCTTGCAGGAAATTGGAGAATTCCATAAAAAATAACTACCTGGAAATGCAATAAGACTGACAGGCCTGTGTACACCGGGCGGAGCACAGGTTCCTCAATATTGGAGGACGTATACTGTATCTACCTGGGAATACCAGATTACCTTAATTGTGCGTAGAGTTACAGAATTTATTGTAATCCAGAGCCGAATTCACAATTTTGTAGGCTTCAGAGCTGAAATCCCCTGATGTTCCTTGCTAGATCAATGTTCATACATATTACTACCATAGTCACAGTGTGTTTGTAGTTGCCAAAACACCCTAATATCCCTATACACATGCACACTCAGTAGGGCCAAGCATTCATGTATTATCAATGAGAAGAAGTGGAAAAAAACTGTTCTAGAGTCCTCTCATAGTGACTTATCTCCCCTAAATCAAAAGGGTCAGGTTGTAAAAATCCAGTATACCTGATCCTTCTCTCCACCAACATCTGCTAATGCAATAACTGGTTGTCTACCGTCACAGAAGAGTAGCCCCCTCGCAGACAATTAACCCCTTAAAGGGGTTATCCAGGATTAGAAACAATACAGCTGCTTTCTTGCAAAAACAGCACCATCCCTGTCCTCAGGTTGCGAGTGCTATTATAATTTGGCTCCATTCACTTCAATGAAACTGAACGGCAAAACTCATACGCAACCTGAGGACGAGAGAGGTGCTGTTTCTGGAAGAAAGCTACCATGTTTTCTAAGACTGGACAACCCCTTTAAATATACTACTCTAGGCCACCATGGATGTTATCTTGATCCCTTTCATTTCTCTAACTCTAACAAAGGATTTTATTCACTACACTAGATAAGCACTAACCACTACCACTACCCCACGTGTGGAGTAAGCGAGCGCCAATCTGCTAGATCAGTGCGCGGTTACTACAATCGGGTCCTAATATGTTGATTTTGGTGGGACTGGCTAATCTCCCCTGCTGGCAGATTTTGGGGGAGAGAAGGATGAGGCATACTGGAATTCAAATGCCTGATCCTTGTTTTTGGTGACATCAGGCACCACCAGAGGTATCTAGCAGTGGCTTTTTCCACTGAGAACACATGCACGCTCAACCAAACCATGTCCCCTCATGGGAAAAAAGACCTGTCGATGATCATTTGGCTGACAGCAATCTGATGAGTATGGCTGCTTTTAACCTCTCCACAGGGGATGAACCTACTAACTACATGATCACTACTAACTACTAGACCACCAGGGATGTTATATACAAGACTTTTTTGGTCCAAGAAGAATTAGATTCTCTGAATTAGACCACCAGGAATGATTGAAAAATACAAGTTGTCTGTGTGGTTAGGTGTTAGGGATAGGAATGTTAGTAGTAAAGTGGCCACATATCCTGTTTAGCACAAGTTCAACTGAGTTGGATGCCTGATGATAAAGTTGTTGACTGTTTCCATCCTGATATATTAAAGGGGTTATCCAGCGCTACAAAAACATGGCCACTTTTCCCCCTCTCTTGTCTCCAGATTGTGTGGGGTTTGGAATTCAGTTCCATTGAAGTAAATGGAGCTTAATTGCAAACCACACCTGAACTGGAGACAAGAGAGGGGAAAAAGTAGGCATGTTTTTGTAGCGCTGGATAACCCCTTTAAAAATGCCCCAATGATAATCATGTTTAAAATACATCATAGCCCCTTGTGTAAGCTTTTGTTTTTGTCTTCTTCTGGATCAACACAGAAAAAAATTTAAGTTAGGACTTGAAGGAATATGGCGGCTCTGTTCCTCCCAACAGGGGAAGAGACAACATTTTTCCCGGGAAGTTGCCGTTTAACTCTGCGTGTGCCGGTTTTGAGTAGAGCACATCGCTCGATTGTCAACCGCTATCCAACCCCACTGGCAGTTAGGGGGTTAAAATAACAAAAACGTGAGCTGTTTCAGCTGTTGGCTCGATCTGTGAAAAACCACAGAACATTCTTTGTACTTTCATCTCCACCATAAGGGAGTATGACATCACCGGGATTCATGGGACCCGTGGGCCAATAAAAATAGCCGATATAAACCGAGAGGGCTATTGCAATGAATATTTTTGGAAGCATGCTCTGCATTCCAGTAAGTCCCTTGCTTCCTAGTGCAAACACATTGTGGCCTACAAATTCCCTGCATTTTCTAGCCAGTTATTTTCTCCGAGCTCGCACAATAGTGCACTTCTTCTGTTATGTAGTGAGGTCCCATAGTGAAAGCCCGGCAGCTGCTGCATTACAGATAGGTGCATGTGTGTGTGTGTGTGTTATGTCTGCAAGGTGTATGTAGGTGTATCTGCTTGTAAAGGTGTCTCTATGAGGTGTATCACCCTATATGAAGAAGTCTGATCCGATATGCCACGTATGTATGGATAGGAAACTTTACATATATGTGTATGTCTTTCAGCATTATCCACAGTATATAATATTATCTAGGTATTTATGGGTGTGTACATACCGTATATATACTGTAATTGTGTATGTAAGTGTATATATAGCCTTATGTGAGTATATATGTGTATACATATGAAAAGTGTGTGTTTATGTGTGCATGTCATGACTTTGTATAAAAGTATGTATTTAGTATGTATGTATATGTATGTAGTGTGTGTATGAAAAAAAAGTTGGCCATAAATCTTTAGTAGGAAAGCCTTATGTTTACCCAAAAGCATTGTGGCTCTCCAGCTATAACAAAAACTATAACTCCCATCAGGCCCTGAATTCAAATACAAAATTGTGAGTCCACCTAGATAATGCTGTGTTGATGGCAAAGACATGAGTTCCATTTAAAGGGGTTATCCAGCAAAAAAAAGAATATATATATATATATATATATATATATAATTTTTTTGATTTTTTTTTTATTTATTAATTTTTTCAAATCAACTGGTTTCAGAAAGTTATATAGATGTGTAATTCACTTCTATTTAAAAATCTTAAGTCTTCCCATACTTATCAGCTGCTCTATGTGTGGTGTCCCACCACGGGTGTTTCCTGTCTTTACACCCCTCGCAAAAGTCTGTACTTCACAGTAAAAGTGGTAATGAAGTAGTACCTAAGTTTTGCCACTAGATGTCGCTAGAATGTATGTTGTGTACCTAGGTATTGCACAGCTGTAGGTAACTAAGGGGTTATTTTTTTATAGGACCTATGCACCAATAAGAGGTCTTTCTCTTTTCTGCCTATCTCTATCCTTCTCTTTCTCTTGCACTCTCTTCTCAGTGCAGTCTTACTCTGGCTTTGGTAGAGGAAGAGGAAGAAGCTCAGTCTTAAGTCAGATTCCTGTGCAGACAGGACACAAGACAAGACAGTCCCTGCTGTAGTCAAGCTGGGCCCTGGCTTATGACAGGTCCCCTGTTAGGGAAAGAAGAACCAATCCAAAGGAGGCTTATGCCAGGTCCACTGTGGAGTATTGTACACTATGCAGTGCTGAACAGACACATAGGACAAGTCAGGGATCACCCCAACCCACGCCGAGAACCAGTCTAAAAGTGCAGGACAGTATCCTGAAGAAAGAGTAACTGATCCAGATAGAGCAAAGTAGCTAGAAGCCTACGTACCCTATCTCACAGTGTGGGTGTCATCAGAGAACTCTGACCACTCTGCTCAACCCAGGTAACAAGGTCTGGGGCTTGTGTCAGCCTCCAGGATGGGTCGCCCGACACTGGTGGGCAATAGGTGGTGCAAAGACCAAAGAGTCAAAACACGGGCACAAGTATTCTCCCTACTCTCAAGTATTCTACTTATTCTCCTTCTAAAGTTCCGGCAGAGCACAGCACTACATTGGGTTAGGACTCTCACAACATCCTCCTCTCTACTTCTCTGAACCTCTACTACCTCTCCGCCTGCAACACAGTCAGCACGGCTGCACCTCTCCTTGAGCTCTCAGCACAGGTCGTGTCACTAAAGAATAAAGTATATTATCAAGTCAAGATCCTACTGTATATCACCGTATTAAGCCTTCCAGCAGTAAGAAAGAGTTTATTTATTTTAACTGGACTCGGTGGTTATTTCGCTAAGCTCCTACACAGTCATTGCACCTTCCTTGGGTCATCTCCCCTTTCTGTGGGTGGCGGTACCAATTGTCCGGGTGGGTCACAACTCCACTCCAGACAACTGTGATAAGTACCCAAGGGACCTTCAAACAGCAAGGCAGGTCATTGACCACAGGGGAAAATGTATAGCCAGCCCATCTAAAATAAAAGCAGGTGTGCCACCATACCTGTGTGCCCAACTGGCATTGGTGTCATGACAACCTAACATCTGGCTAAACTATATTCCGACCAACCACCATCTGGCAAGTGACCGGTCGCTCCTCCCAGCGGGCGACACCACATATGTCCTACAGGAGATATTGTTTTCTTTTCTGTCTGACACAGTGCTGCCACCTCTGTCCATGTCTGGAACTGTCTAGAGCAGAAGAAATTTCCTACGGGGATCTGCTGCAGCACTGAGGAGTTCCTGTCTCAGACAGAGGAGGCAGCAGAGAGCAGTGTGTCAGACTGGAAAGAATACACTACTTTCTGCAAGACATACAGCAGCTGATAAGTATAGGAAGACTTGAGATTTTTAAACAGAAGTAAATTACAAATCTATATCTATATCGTTCTGAAACTAGTTGAATTAAAAGAAAAAGATTTTCATTGGATAACCCCTTAAAATTCATGGGGCAATCAAAGAAATTTCTGTAAGAGAATCTCCTGCCCATACAATGACAAGAATATATGACCCCACTAGGGTTCAGAACTATGAGATCTAGAGGAAGACTAGGTATATAGATATTCCTAGACCCGAGGAACACATCACAGTATTACCAAGAAATATGTCAGTCAGGAGCCTTGAAAAGCTGGGTGAGTGCAGCCATACTGGATACAACTATAGAAAAATGTGAGATGTTTGATAGATGCTTAGTCCCATAGTTCCCATGTTTTACAGCCGTCAATTGTAACTGAATAAAACAGGGATGATGTCAGAGCAGGGATGGATGTAATCGCCATTGTTTGTCTGCTAGAATTTCTCTAAGACTCAGAGCCACTTTAGAGACCAGAAAGAAAAAAAATTCTGGCAGCCGCGTCCAGAGATGAGTCCTGCGGATTGATTTATTAACTGGCCTTTCCAAGTATTACTGCTGAAACACAGCAAAGTGTGACAATTAAAGCCAACATCTGGAAGTGATCGGTGGAGCTGATCCTAAGTAAACAGTGAGTGGACGGCCACTTCCTCCACACTGGATTTCCTTCGGCTACCAATGCTTAACTAGTGTCATCCTGTGTGATGGGGATGGAGATAAGACAGACTGGGAGATACAGGAAGGAAGATTCTACTACAGGCAGGTGCCAGGGACTGGGAGCGTGCCCGGACTATCAGCATGGCACACCTTGTACATGACCTCTAGATGGAAAATGTATTATTTCACAAGCCATGAGAAGAATTTATCTACAAAAAAAGATGAGTCACTGTGTACATACATTACATTACTTTTCCTGTACTGATCCTGAGTTACATCCTGTATTATACTCCAGAGCTGCACTCACTATTCTGCTGGTGAGGTCACTGTGTACAAACATTACATTACTTATCCTGTAGTGATCCTGAGTTATATCCTGTCTTATACTCCAGAGCTGCACTCACTATTCTGCTGGTGAGGTCACTGTGTACAAACATTACATTACTTATTCTGTACTGATCCTGAGTTCCATCCTGTATTATACTCCAGAGCTGCACTCACTATTCTGCTGGTGAGGTCACTGTGTACATACATTACATTACTTATCCTGTAGTGATAATGAGTTATATCCTGTTTTATACTCCAGAGCTGCACTCACTATTCTGCTGGTGAGGTCACTGTGTACAAACATTACATTACTTATTCTGTACTGATCCTGAGTTCCATCCTGTATTATACTCCAGAGCTGCACTCACTATTCTGCTGGTGGGGTCACTGTGTACATACATTACATTACTTATCCTGTAGTGATCCTGAGTTATATCCTGTCTTATACTCCAGAGCTGCACTCACTATTCTGCTGGTGAGGTCACTGTGTACAAACATTACATTACTTATTCTGTACTGATCCTGAGTTCCATCCTGTATTATACTCCAGAGCTGCACTCACTATTCTGCTGGTGAGGTCACTGTGTACATACATTACATTACTTATCCTGTAGTGATCCTGAGTTACATCCTGTATTATACTCCAGAGCTGCACTCACTATTCTGCTATACTGTACTGAGATTGGTCCAATAACTCTAAATAAACTCTCTTTACCTTTGCAGCTAAGGTTCCTAGTCCCAGCTGCCTACTTTGTCACCTCCTGCAGAAAGTATGGATAAGAAAAGTCAGCCAATAGTAAAGAGTATAAAGTACGGAGGGAACAACAGCGTCTCATAGCAAACAGTTGTTTAATGACAGAACACGGTGCACAAATATTTGCATTGTGTTGGGCAGTCACGAGGCGCCATGGCACTCTTCTGCGAGATTCCTGGGATTTCTGTGCTCTGGACAGATGCAGTAATTCTATGAGAGCTGTCAGCTGAAACCATGAGTCTCCGGTTATACATAGCTACATGACTGCTACCCTGCTGCACAGCTACACTGATCAGCTTCTCAGGGGGCAGGGAAAGCTGGATGACTGTTCACTAATAGCGGCCATATTAGATGTTCCTGGATCAGGGGATATTCTTCCCATCTATAATAAGAATTTGATATGCAGTGAAATTCCTTCAATGCAACCAGGAATCCAGAATTTTTCTTCATTTAAAAGTCGTGTTATAATGTGGAGCATTAAAGGAAGGAGAAAAGAAGAGAAAGAGAAGAGATCAACAGCAAGAAAATATATCATATGACTGATAATCCAGAATATCTAGAAATGTAGGATAGATAGATAGATAGATAGATAGATAGATAGATGATTGACAGATAGATAGATAGATAGATAGATAGATAGATAGGAGATAGATAGATACTGGATGGATAGATGGATGAATTGATAGATATATAGGAGATAGATTGATACGGGATGGATGGATAGATAGATAGATTGATAGATAGGAGATAGATAGATAGATAGATAGATAGATAGATAGATAGATAGATAGGAGATAGATTGATAGATAGGAGATAGATAGATAGATAGATAGATAGATAGATAGAAGATAGTTAGTTAGATAGATAGATAGATAGATAGATAGATAGATAGATAGATAGGAGATAGATAGATAGATAGATAGATAGATAGATAGATAGATAGATAGGAGATAGATAGATAGATAGGAGATAGATAGATAGATAGATAGATAGATAGATAGATAGATAGGAGATAGATAGATAGGAGATAGATAGATAGATAGATAGATAGATAGATAGATAGATAGATAGGAGATAGATAGATAGATAGGAGATTAGATAGATAGGAGATAGATAGATAGATAGATAGATAGATAGATAGATAGATAGGAGATAGTTAGTTAGATAGATAGATAGATAGATAGGAGATAGATAGATAGATAGATAGATAGATAGATAGATAGATAGATAGGAGATAGATAGATAGATAGATAGATAGATAGATAGATAGGAGATAGATAGATAGATAGATAGATAGATAGGAGATTAGATAGATAGGAGATAGATAGATAGATAGATAGATAGATAGATAGATAGGAGATAGATAGATAGGAGATAGATAGATAGATAGATAGATAGATAGATAGATAGATAGAAGATAGATAGATACTGGATGGATGGATGGATGAATGGATAGATATATAGGATATAGATAGATTGATACGGGATGGATGGATAGATAGATAGATAGATAGATAGATATGACTGATAATCCAGAATATCTAGAAATGTAGGATAGATAGATAGATAGATAGATAGATAGATAGATAGATAGATAGATAGATAGATAGGAGATAGATAGATAGATAGATAGATAGATAGATAGGAGATAGATAGATAGATAGATAGATAGATAGGAGATAGATAGATAGATAGATAGATAGATAGATAGATAGATAGATAGGAGATAGATAGATAGGAGATAGATAGATAGATAGATAGATAGATAGATAGATAGATAGATAGGAGATAGATAGATACTGGATGGATGGATGGATGGATGAATGGATAGATAGATAGGAGATAGATAGATAGATAGATAGATAGATAGATAGATAGATAGGAGATAGATAGATAGGAGATAGATAGATAGTAGATAGATAGGAGATAGATAGATTGATACGGGATGGATGGATAGGTATAAAGATTGTTATGAGAGTGATGATAAACAGAAAGAATAGCTACCACTTGGCAATGTCCTTGTCCCAGTTACAATATAGACAGAAATCTTCTCTTGGTCTTGAAGCGGACTCCATGTATTTGCTGCTATGGGTAACACTTATTTGCTGTGAGTCAGTGTTGTGGAGGCCCAATGTCAGCTGCATGTTGTTCTGCCTGTAATAAGAATGGGGCTGCGGAGAGGGACTTTAATGTTCCTTTACTGCCAAGTGTGTCTTTTTGTCTTATTTTTTGGTTATTGTGCGGTTTCTGGGCGCGCTCGTCCTCCTCTTCTATCGCTGTGCTGCCTATTTAATTACATTTCCTTGTTTTTATGGACAAACTGAAAATGGAAAAAATATGTTTAATAGAAATGAAGTGCTAGGGACCTGGCATGAAGCGCTCCTCTCCGTTCCATCCTAAGCCCTTCATAATAATAAAGTGCGCAGTTAACCCTTTCACGACAAAAAAAACAATGGCCGGTGTGCAAGGGTTGGATCCTATACATCCCTTGACTCTTAAAATACACTTTTTACTTTTGTTTAGTTTTTGTGAAGTTAATAAAGTGGCGTACTAGATTAGGGAAGACTGAATTACTGGAAGAAGATGGTCAGTCAACTGCAAGTGATTGCACTGGAGGAAATGGCCACCTAAAATATAGAGAGAGGAGAAAGAGATTAGACCCTTCTGCAATTGGCTTGCAAGGGAATGACCTACAATCGAGGGGGTTGTCCATGTCCATGTTGAACCACTTATAAGGGGTTCATACTACAAACCAATCTTCACATGCTGTCATGCACTTGATACAAAACAATAATCCCCATCCAAGATGTCAAGTCACCACAGGGGGTCAATACTGTATATACCCTCAGCATCGTATTGGCATGGACTATGAATTGCTTTTTTTACAACCTGCCCCCAATATCAATATCTGCCTCCAATTTCGTTCTAGAAGAAGAAGCTACCTAAGTAGCTTCAAACTGACTGGTCATCATGGTGCCCCTCTGAACTTCAGAAGAGACCATAAAAACAGTAGGAATTGCACACCACCATGTCATGAAGCTCTGTCTATGGCCTAGATGTATACACTGACACCAGCTATTTGTAGATCTTATGGCTATTAGGGTCAAGGATCCTATGAGCCAGCTGTGCCAAAAGTGATGGGTCACCATGGCTATGTGGCTTTTTTTGCTGAATCAAGGTTCGACTCACAAGGTACCTTAATGGGCCATGAAGTCCTACCTTTAGCCTAGATCTACATCAGGGATGGGAATCTTTTGGCTCTCCAGCTGTTGTAAAACTACAATTCCCAACATGCCAGGACAGCCGAAGCTTTAGCTTCGGCTGTCCAGGTATGATGGGAATTGTAGTTTTGCAACAGCTGGAGGCCCAAAGGTTTCCCATCCCTGATCTACATGTTGGCATGAGCTGGTTGTAGACCTTATGGGTAATGTAATTTAAGGCAAAGAAGTTGAGGTCTTTCAACATTTCATGAAATGTAGCCTAGAACGGGAATTTTCATAGTGACCTTCTATGTGGATATCGTAACACAAATGATCTGTGTATGTTATTCAGACTCCCACAGCAACTCAAACGACACCAACCATAAAAACTGGCATCAATGGCCATGGCAATCCACCAAGTTCACAAAGGTATGTTGGCATAAGCGTCTCGTATACTTTACAGCTACGATGTGAAGCCTAGAACTAATGGGCCATGGTGCCTTACGGCTATTCTTGCAGAAATTATCTGTGTTTGTTCCTCAGATGCATTGGGTACCATAAAAGAGACGAACCATAAAAATAGACATTGGCAGCAGTGGCTCAGGCTGGCCCACAGTTAACAAATACATCAGCCCTGGGTGTTAAAATCCATAAATCTGTCATCATTACTGAGGGTAAAGGGTCATCAACCAATTTCCACAATAAAGGCTCTGTGAATAATCAGTGGGCCAGTGAGTTCAGAACAAAGTAGGCCTTTTACAAATACTTTACCGCTGATAGATGGATGTTTGCAGGGAACTTAATGTCTTTAGCAGGCCCTCACTGAAAGCAGAGTCTAGATTTTTAGAGCTCTCGGGACTTTGAGTCTCGAGTCTTCTTTTCCAAGCATTTTGCCAGAAAAATTCTTTCAGCCCCCATTTCAACTCTGAAATGGCTCTTCATGAAGTTGTGTGTACATATGCAGAATCCACATTGGGGGAACAAAGATTTTATTTAAAGGGACACTTTAAATAATATGATTTTTATTTTATTTTTTAGCCGGAATTGAGGAGCGTGAAGTTAAATAGATTAGAGAGACATCTGCCAAATTTTTTTTTACATAGCAAAATATCATAAATCTCTTGGAAGAGGTCCAATGATGAGAAATAATGCAAGAATATAAGTTTTTAGTAAAAAAAAAAAAAAGTAGTAGGTATATCCTTCTTAGAGTACTGTATTCTGAGGAGAAGGAGGAGGACATTTTGGAGACTAAACCAAAGGGTAACTTTGTTGTAACAAATCGTTTTAAAGTATGGTTCACATACCCCAACTTGAGATGGTCAACAATCGTATGGTCCACTTGCCATAGATAATTTGCAATCATCAACAAATCTATAGTCCACATAGTTTGAGATGGCCAACAATCTGCATTTTGCATGCCATTTGAGATGTTCAACAAACCTATGGTCCACATCGTGTACATGATTTGAGATAGGCAACAAACATATGGTCTATATCGGATATGGGATGTTAGAAGATGGTCAACAAACATATGGTCTACATCCCGTATATGATTTGAGATGGTCAACAAACATATGGTCTACATTCCGTATATGATTTGGGTTGGTCAACAAGCATATGGTCCACATTCCATATATAATTTGGAATGATCAACAAACATATGGTCCATATACTGGTACATGATTTAATATGGTCAACAAACATATGGTCTACATCCCGTATATGATTTGAGATGGTCAACAAACATATGGTCTACATTCCGTATATGATTTGGGTTGGTCAACAAGCATATGGTCCACATTCCATATATAATTTGGAATGATCAACAAACATATGGTCCATATACTGGTACATGATTTAATATGGTCAACAAACATATGGTCTACATCCTGTACATAATTTGAGATGGTCAATAAACTGTTTTGAAGTATGGTCAACATCCCATACCTGATTTGAGATAGCAAACATATGGGGGGAGATTTATCAAACATGGTGTAAAGTGAAACTGGCTAAGTTGCCCCTAGCAACCAATCAGATTCCATCTTTCATTCCTCACAGACTCTTTGGAAAATGAAAGGTGGAATCTGATTGGTTGCTAGGGGCAACTGAGCCAGTTTCACTTTACACCATGTTTGATAAATCTCCCCTATGGTCTTTATTCCATACACGATTAAAGATGGTCATCACCCGTAGATATGGATAAGGCAGGGGCCATCACACAAAGGTGCACTCCACATTGTGGTGACACCTTCTCCACAATCTTACTCTGTTTGGTTTGGTTTATTCATAGAATCTATAGTTTCCTATAGCTCTATACTCTTGAATATTCTGTAGCTGACTTTAAGATGTTATTTAAAATGATGGAAAAATTACCACAATCCCCCTGATCTGACAGAAAGGGAACCCAGGTATGCCAATAACACCAAGAGGTGCCGGAGCATATACATTGCCTTTGATTACAGAGACTGAAGACGCCTAAAGATAAGACAATATAAAACATCTGTAAGGCCTTTGATCTTCTTCTTGCCATCAGAAGAAGGAGAACAAAATGCAAGCACCAGTCAGAGCACATGGCATCAATGAAATTCGGAATAGTTAGCAGCTGGGGAACATGGGCAATGTAAGGCTTCTAATGGTTTGGAACAAAGAGTTGGAAGGATGAAGCCTATCTTTGAGGTCAGAAGATAACAAGATCATAGCAGGCTCCATGGCACATTCAATTATTCAAAGGTCATAAAACTTCTTGAAAGGGGCTGCTGGCCATCGACTTAGGTTACAAGTCAATCTGCCATGCTCCGAATCACTGATATTCATATGGGCTAGATATAAATAGTTAGTTCTGCATAAAAAAAAAAATTGGTGTGAAAGCCAGACAATGTGACAAAAAAGTCCTATCTGGGACCCAAGCTGCTGTCGATCCAATTGTGATGCTTATCCATTGATCTCAACCATTGGATTCTAGTTTTTTTTCTAATGTCAACAAATAGGACTCTATGGACAATGATCTACCTATCATAACTTGTGGTGGCAACACTTCTTTGAGTGATAACCCAAAAAATGTTTGTGAACACAAATTCTAAAGGGCAAGGAAAAGTAATCAATGTGTTGATGCACAGAACAACATCCCAAAGTGCACTGAATCACACCCTGGATGAGACCCAACTTATCGAAATACATGGGTACATTGTCAGGGCTCCAGATGGCGACCAAAATGGTCGCCAATGCGACTGACTTTTTGCAAATGGCGCCCAGATTTATCAATCTGGGCGCCATTTGCGACTGGCCCCGGCGGCGGCGCGCTGTCTCTTTAAGATGCGCGGCTGATGCGCGGCTGCCGGGGGTGTCCCGTCCTATCCCCGGCAGCGCGGCGCATCAGTGAGCTGCCTGGGGCCCTGACTTCCGGCACAGGAAGCGCACGTCAGAGACGCTTCCTGTGTCAGAAGTCACAGCCCCGGCGTACAGGAGCTCACTGACGCGCCGCGCTGCCGGGGATAGGACGGGACACCCCCGGCAGCCGCGCATCAGCCGGGGACAGCGTCCGAAGAAGAAGAGGATCGCCGGGGGAGCGGGTTGTCAGGTGAGTTTGTGTGTTTGTTTTTTTTAAAATATTGCTTAGCATAGAGGAAAGGGGGGGGGGGCATCTATAATGGGGGGAGAAGAGGGGCCATCTTCAAGGGGGGGAGAGGGGGCCATCTATAAGGGGGGGAGAAGAGGGGGCATCTATAATGGGGGGGGGAGAGGGGGCATCTATAAGGTGAGGGGGTATCTATAAGGGGGGGAGAAGAGGGGGCATCTATAATGGGGGGGAGAAGAGGGGGCATCTATAATGGGGGGGGGGAGAGGGGGCATCTATAAGGTGAGGGGGTATCTATAAGGGGGGGAGAAGAGGGGGCATCTATAATGGGGGGGAGAAGAGGGGGCATCTATAATGGGGGGGGGGGGGAGAGGGGGCATCTATAAGGTGAGGGGGTATCTATAAGGGGGGGAGAAGAGGGGGCATCTATAATGGGGGGGGAGAAGAGGGGGCATCTATAATGGGGGGGGGAGAGGGGGCATCTATAAGGTGAGGGGGTATCTATAAGGGGGGGAGAAGAGGGGGCATCTATAATGGGGGGGAGAAGAGGGGGTATCTATAATGGGGGGAGAAGAGGGGGCATCTATAATGGGGGGAGAAGAGGGGGTATCTATAATGGGGGGGAGAAGAGGGGGTATCTATAATGGGGGGGAGGAGGGGGCATCTATAATGGGGGGGGAGAGGGGGTATCCATAATGGGGGGAGAAGAGGGGGCATCTATAAGGGGGGGAGAAGAGGGGGTATCTATAATGGGGGGGGAGAAGAGGGGGTATCTATAATGGGGGGAGAAGAGGGGGTATCTATAATGGGGGGGAGAAGAGGGGGCATCTATAATGGGGGGAGAAGAGGGGGTATCTATAATGGGGGGGAGAAGAGGGGGCATCTATAATGGGGGGGAGGAGGGGGCATCTATAATGGGGGGGAGGAGGGGGCATCTATAATGGGGGGGAGGAGGGGGCATCTATAAGGGGAGGGGGCCATCTATAAGTGTAGGGCAAACTGGCTGCAGACACTGGGAGATAGATATATGCACAATTATTATTATCAGGGCCCCTCAGGTGTCTGTATTGTAGGGGGTCACTTGCATTAGTCACTAGGTGAGAGATATATCTATCTATATACACATCTTGTGGGGGGGGGGGGTCACTATGGCTGCAGTCATAAGTCTAGCTCAGTATGTATAGACTGTTGCAAGCTTTTAAAGGGAACCTGTCACCCCCCGTGACGGGGTGACAGGCTCCCAACCCCCCATTAGAACCCCCTATACTCACCTCATCGCGCCGGGTCCCGCTTCTGAAGATGGTCGGGTCACGGAGATCTCAGCCGCTGCAGCCCGGCGCGCACACTGAGAGATGAGTCCAACGCTCAGAGAATGACGGAGCGCTGGACTCTCCCCTCATTCTCTATGAGCGTTGGACTCATCTCTCAGCGCACGCCGGGCTGCAGCGGCTGAGATCTCCGTGACCCGACCATCTTCAGAAGCGGGACCCGGCGCGATGAGGTGAATATAGGGAGCTCTAACGGGGGGTTGGGAGCCTGTCACCCCGGCACGGGGGTCGACAGGTTCCCTTTAAGTTCAAGTTCAGAAGAGTAAGCCTCATTAAAAGGCTAGCCAAGTGAGGCTGAAGTACTGAGTCAGACTGGATATGGTTGTCAAGTTGCAAGTTTCCATGTTGAACGTTTTCAAACTAAGAAAAGAAAGGATCTAAAGGAGGAGGCTGCTGCCGCGGCCTCTGCACACAGTAAGTCCCATTTAACATAACATTAATTTTACATGGTTTAAAATGTTGGCGACCAAATATTCTATTTGGCGCCTAAATTTTTCAGGTTAGGAGCCAATGGCTCCTAGGTAAATTTTTTAGTCTGGAGCCCTGCATTGTTCTTACTGACCAAACTGAAGGCACATCATGTTATTCTTTTTCCTAAGTCTATTTTTCCAAGCCAAGTGGAGAACATTTTATCTCAATAAATTATTAGTGAGCGAATACTTCTGTTTACACAATTGGTTTAACCCGGAACACACAAATTAATAAAAAAACACACTCGCTTCCTCTAAATCCCTAAGGGAAATGAACAGCCGATCAAGGAGACCATGGACAGTGCTATGTGTTTCACTCTTTAATTTAAACCCAGCTGTTTATTATTTTTTCCAGATTTTCTGTATATTTTTATTTTCGATCCTTCTGCATATCTTCCTTAATGAGCCTCAATAGATGTCGGTTTACTGAAGGATTCCTCTCGCTGAACTTGTAATTTTTGTTCTTGTGTAGTAATTGGCATTCCAAATCTTGTGGTAAGCCACAAAGCCTGTTAAACTCGACTACTGGTTAAAGACTACACGCTTTGTTCTTGGCTGTCCCGTCTCTTCATTAAATTAGCAAACATCTACATACTGGAAGAGAATATGGAAGGAGAAACCTAACAGATACCCAAGGTAAGCGCCTTTAGCTGCTCATACTAGTCTGGGAAGAAATCTACAAGTGCAGCAAACCATCAAAAAATTAGTTCACAGCACTCCCAAGGAAAACAAGAGCACGGAGACGAAGGTCTGACTAGACAACTTCATAAGGCACTTTGTGTGTGTGCCGCAAACCTCTGCAATGATTCCTTAGGGACTATAAAGGGAACAGAGAAGAATATGCCATTCATAATGTTCTACTAACATATAACACATTGAAATGGACTCAACATTTAAACACATATAAAAATGAAAGCTCATCGAGACATATCCCAAAAAGATTTTAATAAACTTTTTGAAAGTCAATTTACTGGAAGTGAGGTCAATAAGAGTGCCAGATGAGATGACTGCCGCCTTGATGACCAGGGCTGGGATAAGGGGTAGGCAAACTATGCAGTTTCCTTGAATATCACTGAAGGAAGTGCAATATATCCATGAAAGTTGAAGGATGAAGTAGGAAGAGGAGCTTTAGGATCTTTTTATGTTTAGGAGAATATGGGTAAGGAGACTTCAGTTGGTAAATACTAAGTAAAATTCTGTATGTTCTAAGGGTGAGTCCACACATCTGTGTCTTCCATGGTACATATTAAAAGAAGAACATAGGACAGCACTCCATGGCTTGGATCAGCTGGATTAAAAAAGGTGAAGTGATGCAATATGGCAACCCTCACCTGGTAGAGTTGTGCTAACAAGGAGGCACAACTCTTGAAATAGCATGAACTGTGGACCGCAGCCACTCCCGAACTCTACAAGGGAATAATGAGAAATAACAACCACCTCCAAACACCGGCAACGGGTATCCAGGCGCAGGTCACCCTACTGGGTCACCTTTAGTCGGACCTGCGCCTGGATACCCGTTGCTGGTGTTTGGAGGTGGTTGTTATTTCTCATGGCACATATTAGGGCCCTTTTACACAGAAAGATTATCTGACAGATTATCTGCCAAAGATTTGAAGCCAAAGCCAGGAATGGATTTGAAAAGAGGAGAAATCCCAGGCTTTCCTTTATGACCTGATCTCTGTTTATAGTATGTTTCTGGTTTTGGCTTCAAATCTTTGGCAGATAATCTGTCAGATAATCTTTCTGTGTAAAAGGGCCATTAGAGATGGGCGAGCCTCGAGCATGCTTGGTCTCACCTGAACCTGAACTCTCAGCATTTGATTACTGAAGAACCTGGAAGCAGCCCTAAGGCTGCCTGGAAAACATGGATATAGCCATAGGCTGTATCCATGTTGTCTAGGACTCTCTACAGCTGTATCCAACTTCTTCAGCCCCCAGTAATCAAGTGCAATGAACGTATTCAAGGTTCGCTCATCTCTAGTATATATATGTCAACAACCTGCAACAAGCATGGACAGGCCCTATTAACTTCAATGGCCTGAATGTAGGTAGGTAGTGACTATGTTCGGGTAATTTCCTAAATGTAAACCATGCTTTTGAGTACAAACACATATATGTATGGGAAATACAGGAGGCTTTTAATAGGACCATATGCGCCACCTACTTTAGAATATTTATCATAGTGCTAGCACATATCTTTTATCCAAAAACAGAAGCGTCAGATTGTTAAATTTGTAAGAAATCATTTAGAATTCCCAAACATTTTGAGGAATTTGGAGAAGTAATTTAACTTGTCACTGAATTTGGATTTAAGCCCTTCTTGTGAAATCATATGGACAAAACTCTCCCATCTTTCTAACTTCAAAGGAACAGAATGACAGCAAGAAGGTTAACGGAATGATGCAACGCTGATCATTGAGACATGAAACACGGCCCTGACATATGGATGGAAGAAGGAGAGAAAGTGGTTAAGAGGGATGCTGAGCTGATGACAGATGATTACACAGGACTTCAAAACCCAAATGGAGGAGTTGGATAAAGATGGAGATGGTCAAATAGCCATCCAGCTATGGAGTCTGCCTCCAATCTGTCTGCCTCCAGTTTTCTGAAATTATTGGCTCACAAAAACTAGATTATGAAATCTTAGATTGCCGGATGTCAGATTGAGGACTTTTCACAGGATGTTTCTGAACAGATAATTTAGAATTGAATTATTTTAAACCTACATACAGTATGGCCAAAAAAAGTTGTCACCACAGATCAATGCTTCCTAACCAGGGTTATCATTTACAGTAGGTATGGTACTTAGCAATAGGTATGGAATAGCTGTAGGGAAAAAATTAGCAAATTTACAGTGTTAGGATAGGCTCACACTACGGAACCCACACGGCCAAGTTCCGGCGGATTACGTGGCTAGTACCCGTTCACGATGGCATGCATATCTGCCTGCTCCATAGACACTATTCTATGGCCGGGCCGATTCTGCTGTCCGCCGAAAGAATAGGCATGTCAGGATTTTTGGCAGAACGCGGAATCGGCCTGGCCATATAATGGTGTCTAAGGCATGGGTGGATATGTGCGCCGCCTTGAACGGGTACGAACCACAGAATCCACGTGGATTCCGTAGTGTGAACCTACCCTTAGCAAAGTGAATCGCTTCCCTACACTCGGCCGTTGGTTTGTCAGCCATCTGTCTTTGATCTCTGTTTCGCACCCAAAGCAAATCGGAGATCAAAGGCAGACAACTGTAAAGCCAGGGGCCTAGTGTTGGGAAGCGCTTCATTTCGCTAACACTGTAAATTCGCTCATCCCTACTGTAGAGGTTCCTTGTGGAAGGGGTAAAATTTTCCAATGCTCCCTCCTGGGAATTACTGTCCTAGATTACATGTGCAATGACACATTATTTACTTATGACAAAGGGAAATTTTGTTTTTTGAGATAAATTCATTATGTCACCATGTTGGCACCACCGGTGGGTACGGTAAGGTACCATACTCTACACATACATTTCTTTGGCTGACAGCAGTCTCCTCAGATTCCACTTAAAGGCCCAGTTCACACTGAGCAAATGCAACAGAATTCTGCCATGCTCAGTGTCCCGCTGTGAGTGAATGAGAGGGCGCGCGCTCCTCCGCTGCCGCTGCTCTCTGCTCACAGAAGTGACATGTAATTTCTTTGAGGGGAGAGGGGAGGAAGCAGACGTACGCGCACCCTCTCATTCGTTCACAGCGGGATTCCGCGGCTGAGAGCTCCCCGGCGGAATTCCGCCACATTTGTTCAGCGTGAATGGGGCCAAAGACATAAATGCTCCGCTCAATCAAGTCTCCTAATGCTCTGAATTGAAAAAAACAGAGGTATGCTGCTGCCAGACATCTTTGGTGGCTACTTACAGGGAATAAAAGGATTAGGCAATTGAAATCTTAAGTTGGGAGGCCCCCATATTGCATAGATCATAGGGATCAAAGTCACAGCACTCCAGCTGTTGCAAAACTACAATTCCCATCATGCCCACACAGCCAACGCTAAAGCGTTGGCTGTCCGGGCATGATGGGAATTGCAGTTTTGCAACAGCTGGAGGGACACACGTTTGACACCCCCTTCCTTAGACAGTTGGCTAAACCTGCCAAAAGTTTTCCTAATGTGTATGGGAATCTTTAATGCCATATAAATAGAAAATCAGGCCACCGGGTAACACTTTTATTGAATTTTACTGTATCAATTTGTATCATATTGGGTATAAAAATGGCCATTTTATTATTTCCACTAACTAACTCAAATTACATACTCGAAATCTTTTCGGGGGAAAAAAACTTTTTGGAAACTACAAATATTTCTCAGCCCCCAGACTACACTTTTTTCTTTTCTATTTTTGCACCCTGCTCTGAACTGATGACTGTAGCCTGATAAGCTGCACATCTGCAGACACTGTGAGGCTGGATTATTCCCATCTCTGACATTTATTTGTACAGAATGCAGTACACACAGGCAGCTTAGCTGAGAAATCTCTGCAAAGGACATTTTTGGAAGCTAAAAAGTGGATGTTTATTCATTTCCATGCATATATACCTAATCCTTCTCAGCTTATCCTATATCCACCGTGCGCTAAGCCACAGCATCTGGAGAAAGCATGGATGCCGTATGTGGGCGAACAGAAGAAACTTTTAATTTTTACGACTTTTCAAAAACATCTGAAAACATTAAAGGGGAAGTCATTTCCAGCATTAGGAGAATATGTTTTTGATACTGATAAACTATAAATAGTGTCCTGGAGTCTAATTTAATCTGGAAGACATTTTATTTACTAGCCCGGGGAGATCACATGCAGGAAAAACCACAGCGGCCAATTGGAGACAAGCTCGCGGAAGGTAATTACTATATCGGCCGTGGTATTATGTCATCCGTAAATTCCATTAGTCAGTTCTGGAAGCATGTCCTAATCACCCAGCATGATGTCGTATATAGCCTGCATGTTCTAGAATTATCCACCGTTCCACACATTCATAAGGATTGACAGCAAAGCCTGCACGTCTAGGCATAACAATCATTATCTCAGGTCAAAATGACAGGACAATTTGTACAGAAGGAACCTGAGGGCAAAATAAAAGTTACCTATCAGAGAGTTTATTCTATATACTGTGCATTTTGAGCTCTAAGATGTCTCAGGTGATAATAAGAGGGAAAAAAGCACAGAAAAAAAAAACATTCAAGGGATGGACTGAGACGGGACTAGGTCCTTTGGCAATAATGGTGATAGGCCCCTTTCTTACCAACATAGATAAATAATATAATTTATAGATTGTAAGCCGCGGCCCTTTTTTTGAACCTGCACAAGGCGCCGGCGTATTACCAAGAACTGGCCCAGGTTGAAGCACTGGAGGCAGGCCGGCCCGCTCTCAGTGGGAGGAGACCCCTGTCCCTCTATGACGCGGCTCAATTAGAATTAATGGAGCCGCATCATAGAGGGGCGAAGGTTTCCTCCCATTGGAGAAAGGCCGGCCCGCCTCCAGTGCTTCACCCACACACGGTGCTTGGTAATAGACTGGTGCCGTGTGCTTGAACCAGGCCGAAAGTCCCAACAGCGGCATCGGCTTCCCTACGTTGGCTCCATTCTAATCATGTGTAAATTTAAAGGGAATGTACTGATGGTACATTCGCTTTAACTTTTTATTATATCTACAGAGTTCAGGCATCAAGAGCACTCTAAAAGTAAATATTAATAAAAATAATAATATTGATAATACAATACACTTGAACCTGGTTAACATATTGATTTCTTTTATATGTAAATGTGGCCAAGCTATATAAAAAGAAAAAAAACTATGTATTCATCGTGCTACTTACCACTTTCTCATCTTGGTCTTGACACTTGAAGGAAGTGGACGCTCATCCAATTACTGATTGAGGCAAGTCACCTCAGCAGCCAGTGATGGGCTTAGCAGTCACTTCATCATTGTGTCAAGAGGAAGTGCAGGTGAGCAGCGCGACCATACAACTGGAACGGCAGGGGATAACGGTAGCTGAGTATCTATTGTTCCTCTCTGCCCAGCATGGCTATGTTTAGACAGACGCTTAAACAGAGTTAACATAATTACTTACTGCCCTGACAATCCAGTGAACCAAAGAGCATTTGGGGTAGTCCTGGGCATCCCCTAAGTGGGGTTTAAGTACTGATTTTGGCAAAGTAAATACTGGTATGTTTTAATTTCACATGTTTATTGGGGAAAAGAGGAATCTAGGTAGGGCCTTTTGGCTAAGTCCCCTTAAAGGGGTTGTCCGGCCAGGGTACCTTTCTTTGGGAATGCCTGGGGAGGAAGTGGGTGTTGCCTGCATTCCGCGGTTCCAGTCCCTGGTGTCCGGCCGCTTCCAGGGTCCTGAAACGTGCCATGGCAGGCTTCCTCAGAAAGTCAGTGGCAGAAGCGGGACACTGCTGCAGCCGCTGACTGGCTGAATGGGCCTGCCACGTCATGTCTCAGAACCCCGGAAGCAGCCGGACACCAGAGCAGCGGAATGTAGACAACAGCACTGGAGCTAGGGAGGTAGGTGGATGTAATTATTTTTATCCACACCCTCCCCAGCATTGCAAAAAAAAAAAAAAAAGAATCCAGACTGGACAACCCCTTTAAGCATTGTGCTAATGCCAGACTGGACAGCCTAACAGTGTAGTCTCATTCATGTCTAGGCCCCTTGTAACTTTTGGGGGAAGGTGGATTAGGTATGAGGCTGTGGGCGCCATTTACGTCATGGGTCCTAATGCCCAACTGGTTAAATTTGACAGAAGACACCTCCATACTCCTCTGTGTGAAGTCAGAGGTATTTGATGTTATAGTAAGGTACCACAGATATACATATAACACATTTTTTAACTAAAAAAATAGTTATAGGCGTAAAAATTTTTTTTTAAAGAATTTCTTGTAAACAGACAAAACTGATTGCAAATATTAGACCTAAACTACAAGAAATAAACAGACGTATAAACAGATCCTGAACACCGTTGGCACCTAAACACTAACGAAAGGGTAAGTCAGCGAAAAGGTCCTATTTTATTCCGAGTCATGCAGAATTCTGCCAAGTACACACACCACAAGTTATAGCCTTCTTTACTAAGCTTCTAAAATACCGAGAAGATGACCCTGATTTAACCGATTCACCTCTTAGATTCGCTCCGTGATGATGCAGCTGGTCAAAACAGTAGCCAAATATTACTCATTTAAGGGAAACAGTCATCATGACCAATCCTGAAGTATTATTTACCGCAAATTTGGAATATTTGGTAATGGTTGAGTCATCAGGGTAAAAATGGGACTAACAACTACAATTCATCACTGTCTACAACCAGGGTGTCAAACTTACGGCCATCAGGGTGTTGCAAAACTACAATTCTCATCATGCCTGGACAGCTTTAGCTTTAGTTTTGCAACAGCTGGAGGGCCACAGTTTGACACCTTTGATCTGGAAGATACAAGACATTATAGACTGGTTTTCAAGACTGTCCCACCAGAATATGGACTGTTGGCAAGTATATCTACGCGAAGCCGAAATGGCGCTCAAAAATCTGAATTTAACGTATAAAAAAAGTGATGTACATACCAATTACAATAAGTGTGTAGTTCACATTGATGCTTCCAAATCCATTGGTTGCTTTGCAAATGTAACTACCCGCATCTTCGCTTTCAACGTCTTTAATTTTCAGTCCTTGAATATAAGTCCTAAACCTTGTCCAGCCACTATGAATAGATCGCCCGTCTTTCATCCACATTGTAAGAGGTGGGGGATCACCCTCAACCGGACACAGCAGCTTGATGGTTCTTCCTAATCGTACCGTTTGCCGGTGGATCACTTTGTCTGAAATGCGTGGAGGACCTGTAAAGAAAACAAAATATAAAGTGTCATTGAATTTGAATAAAATTTTACCAAAATTGGATCATTAGGTATTTTATTTCAAAATGGCACAAAAGTCAATTTAACTTTAGATGGGTTCTCAGAGATCACCTTCACCAGTAATCCTCTTAGTGTACAATTTTTTTTTTTTACAAAAATAGCATGGGAGTTACTTAGTCTTCCTCTGGTTACATGGACACAATAAATCAAGTATGGATTCTCAAGAATTCTTGAGCTGGGCTCTTCGTTCTGGGTTGCTGGTGCCAGGCCCCAAGCCCTAGGACCACTTTCACGGCATTGACCTTTAATTTTTGTCCTTCTCGACAGCTCTCATATCATAAGATTACAATGTATAAGGAGAAAATGAGTCCTTACAGCATCTTTTTAACCCATATTTTTATCTCAGATCCAGTATACATATAAAAAAAAAATTGTTCAATTGTATTATTTTTCAAAAAGTAAAAAAAAAATTGAAATAGGTTTAAAAATGTGCAAAACAGGAGTCCGTGGAGCCTCGGTTGCGAGTCTCAAAACACGGGATAGCCAGATATCTCTAGCCTGTTGCCACGGGGTGCCTCCATGATAGGGAGAGCACCACACCACCCTGATAAATAGCCCCTTAAGTCCCACTCGGTTGCGAGTATTGGAACATAAATAGGGAAACAGCAGGGTGGCCCCTTTTTGTCAATGTCTAACTCAAGGTGCGAGTATTGCGATCATGACAAGGGCTTGCCAAGGCAGGCTTCCATCCACATACAGCCGTTTCGGGGTCATCAGTGGAGACTCTTGAATGAGTACTTCTTTGGAATTTTTTTCACTGTTCTCCTTGAGTTCAGTGATAACTGTGTTTTGTTGGTCGATTTGCTGTTGCCCCAACTAGCCAGAATCCTACTCCACACTGACGAGGGGCAAAAACCCCGAAACGGCTGTCTGTGGATGGAAGCCTGCCTTGGCAAGCCCTTGTCATGATCGCAATACTCGCACCTTGAGTTAGACATTGACAAAAAGGGGCCACCCTGGAGTTTCCCTATTTATGTTCCAATACTCGCAACCGAGTGGGACTTAAGGAGCTATTTATCAGGGTGGTGTGGTTAAATATTATTCTTATTTTTATGTTGGGTTTTTGTCTGGTATTTGTCAGCGCTGAGCCAGCAGAGTGTATAAAGGCAATTCTGGAATCTTCAAGTGGTTTTACAGTGCGATGCGCCTATGCTGCACTTTATAGCAACGTGATATGTTTTAATTCCGCGAGTGCTTGCTAAATCGCTGCCCTCCGGCTGCTAACTATTTTTCACGTTCAGATGCCCATTGGCACAAGTCCCCCTAACCAACGCTGCACATATATACACATAAAGACACATATATTAATAGAAAAATAGTGTCAATCTTAAAAACCCCAGGGTCAGGTGCTGGTAGTTTTTTTTTTTTTTTTTAAGAAAAGAGTATGAGTATGATGAAAAGATTGGTGCTTTGCAACTAGAAAACCTGGACAACATGCTGCCTACAATCCGGAGGGGTTCAGCCAATGTTAGCTTTAGGCTGGCATCAGAGTGAGATAAGATAGCTTGGTCCACACTTCACATTACAGCACGGTTGTACAAATCTATGTTTAAAATGTATTATTATACCCAAAATTCTAGGTCATAGGTCATGTTCTTAAAATAACCTTCTAATCATAAATTCTATTTTATGATTATATCAAAATAACCAATCCTCATAGTGTAGACTTCCATTGCTCTCTTTATTTACTCAGTAATGTTCCAACATATTTATCAATACAGAATTTGCTCTGTTCTGTTTAAAAAGTGTGGACTCTCTTTCAACCCAAAATTTAAAACAAGCAAAAATAGACCCAAGACCATAAATAAATTAAAGGGATACTCTAGGCAGGAGTTGTTTCTTAAGTATCGAACCAGAGCAGTGTGAAGCGAGCCCAAGTGTTGGAGTCGGGGAGGTAAGTGGACATCATTATCTTCATCCACCCCCTCCCCAGAGATACTCTAAAACACCTCTCCCCTGAGTACCCCTTTAAGGCACCAGACCCCACTCCTATGTAATACAGACTCCATACTAAATACAGACCCCAGGTCAGACTCTCTCTTAACCTAGAAAAAGGCTCCTCATTAATATAGATCCCCGACATCTCCATAATACTGACATCAGACCAAACTACTCATAAAAGACCCCAGACAGGACCGCCTCTAAATACACCCATCACCCCATTTACTTCTTAATACAGGTCCTAAAAATAATCTTCCTGTTAATACGGCTCCCAGACCAGATTTGACATAATACAGGCCGCATATCGGATTCTCCATAATAAAGACCTTAGACTTCAACGTCTCCATATTTAGTTCTTTATAAGTCTAAAATACAGAGAAAATCCCCACATTAAAGTAGACCTGTCACCACTTTCATGCAGACTGAACCATTAGTCATTAAGGCGGACCCCAGTGCTACCCTCTCCTCGTCAATCTTGAGTAATAGACCTCTTCCTATTTGGGTACAGGAAAAGATCTATCAATCAAGGCCACCAGGGAGGACAGGAACCACTGGGAACTGCCTAGATCACGTGTGGTTCAGTCAATATCAAAGTGATGAAAGGTTCTTTTAGAAAATAAATAAACAATAGGGATCTATTGTGATCTTCTAATCATGAATGATCCTAAGTTATCTCTGGACTCTCATCAATAAGCCAGAGGCACTTCAAAGGTGTCTCTCACTTATTATCATCGCATCGACTTCAATTCGGACTATATAATTCTCCATGTTCCCTGTAGAGGCGCTGCAGGGAAATTGAACATTCTCTATTTTCACCACAAATTGAAGAGTAAATGATCTCTGAGGGTGCCAAGGACTTTGGCGAGTACTGCGGAAATATTAGGGAAATTTTCTTTAAGTGGAAATTGGCTGGGACTTGAGTTTTCTGAATTTGATTATTATTCCTTAGGTCAAGCTTAATATATGACACCCGAACCGCGGAAATCCAAAAATATTCCAGAAATCGGCTCTGCATAGATGTAATAGTACAGTCCTCGTGGATGTGCTAATATTTCATACAAGCACACATGCATAATAGAATTTCAAAAATATTTTTTTTTTTACACTATCGGTGATAAAGAGATAAGCAGATTAGTAAATGTGACATTTGGGTCGACGTTAAGACAACATAATTACCCTCTGAAATTTGTCCTGTAATGCAGCGGCTTATCACAGTATATATTTAATACATCAGCTGCTTAGCTCCTCCACGTCCGCACTGCAACACATCCTCCGCCGACCTCTGGTATGTTTAATGATATACCCACATGTACACATAGCTAGACAGAATTTTTTTCACCCCTGTCTGATGACAGGAGAGAAAGGCCAGGGAAACAAATTATTTGAGGCCACCTGGATTATATACAGAATTTCTCATTTCCTTGCTTAACCAGGCAGACGTAGCAGAGCTCAGCTGATTAACTGGTGCGTAGGTGAGCTGGTCATTTGACACAATGCTTAACTATAGGACAGTGCATACGCTGTAGAGTTATGATGGTATGATGGAGAGCAGCTTGTCACCACTCAAATACGTAAAAAAGCAAAAAAAAAAAATATATATATATATATATTAGCCTTGTCTACTTTCAGCCCTTTAGGTGAGATAAAAGGATAAATATAACCATGTACTGTATTTTAGGACCTTGTTTCAACCATCTAGAGTTGTTTGAGGCCAAATAACACAAATGACACAAATGGCACAAATGACGGCCATCATTATGAATGTAATGTTCATTGTTTTGCCTTAAAGTGACTCTGTACCCACAATCTGACCCCCCCAAATTACTTGTACCTTCAGATAGCTGCTTTTAATCCAAGATCTGTCAGGTGATGCAGTTATTGTTTTAAAAACAACTTTTAATCTGGCAGAGCTGTGTCTAACGGCCGGGGCTTACATTTGTATATGCATTAAGCTGGCACACCCTCTCCTTCCCTCCTCCCCACCCTCCTCAGCATTAGGAATGATCCAGGAACATTTACTGCTGTTTGAGCTTTGCACAGGTGTATTAACGATCCAGCCCATGTTCATTATGCACACAGAAGGGGAATAGGACGCAATCTGCCTGGAGCATTCCTAATGATGAGGAGGACGGGGAGGAAGGACGGAGAGGTTGTGCCAACCTAATGCATATGAAAATGTAAGCCCCGGCCGTTAGGCACAGCGCTGCCGGATTAAAAGTCGTTTTTAAAACAATAACTGCATCACCTGCCGACCGGACCCCAGGACAGATCTTGGATTAAAAGCAGCTATCCGAAGGTACAAGTGGTTTGGGGGGGACAGATTGTGGGTACAGAGTCGCTTTAAACAGCTAAATCAAGATGTTGTAGGTACAAAGCCTTCTTGGGATGTAAAACAGCCAACAAAAAGGGCCCCAAACAATGTTTTTTTTTACTATTGGATTCTATTAAATCCAGTGGGGAAATGGCTCTTTGTTCACACATATAATAATATATAATTTTGGATGTCCCAACTGACAACCTATTTTTTATTATAGCTTTAACAAGATCAAAAGTTTTCAAAAATGTGCAAAAGTTTTTAAATGTGTCGCAAACAAAGGCCATATTCTATGGCTCAATCCCCAAAACAAGAAAAATTGATTTAAAAAAAAAAAAAAGAAAAATAGATTTTTTTAAATTATTTATTTAAAACATATTTTCTAAAAAAAAACAGCAAAAACAAATACTATTTTAAAGACGATGTTTCATGATTTTATCGTTTTTCACATTTTAATACTCTTACTTTTTTCTTACTATTTTTACTTTACTTATTTAACTTACTAAGTGAAATTCTTTTTATATTCCAACTGTTCAAAAATAAAAGAAATTGGCCCAGTAATGACAATCTTATCTACAATTATGAGCATTGTTAATATAAAGTTTTTCATTCATTCTCTTCCAATACTCATTTCGGTAACATGATACAAAGGCTTAGAAAATCTATACACCGTCATTTTTCTTTCCAGACCCCCTCCCCTTACCCCGAGACAAAAGTGGCAATGTATTGGGGTCAGTAAATGATAAGCAACTGCAGGGTCAATTCTGTGAAAAAAAAGAGATGAGTCGTCCACCTGTCTTAGTGAACAGCTGTGCGATTTTCAATGTATATTCTACTGTGGATTATAATGGGCCCCATCCAGAGGAGGAATCCCGGCCAATAAAAACACAAACCCTGAACACACAGAAAAGGCCGCCTGATGCCATACTGGCAAATGAAGGGCAAACCATTTATCAAAGCATAGCTATGGTCATATGCCGCGGGATTCTTGCACAGTCCAATAAACTGCTGCTATTTTTATTTCAATTTTTTTTTTCTGGTTTATTTTCTCTTGTGCGGGTGGTGGAGGGGGGGGAGTTTTACGAGGTCTTAATTGATATGCGGTGGAGATTCACGTCTCTGGTATGAACTCAATTCTATTAGAATAGACAGGAAGAGCTGTCGGTAGTTTGAAATAGAACATTGATGGAGTTTAAACATTTTTAAAAAATTACAAAAATTTTAAAACAGATCAGCCATAACATTAAGGTTATGTTCACACTACATAAAAGTACGGCCGTACAACAACGGCAACAACGGCTGTACTTTGTACGGTGTGGAACACTGCCTTTACTGCTATAGGATCCCGGCCGGAGCGTATACACATAGTATACCCTCCGGTTGGGATCCCATACGGCACCGCAAAGAACTGACATGTCAGTTTTCTGCGGCCGCAATTCAGTGGAATAGGGCGATTCACAGACATAACATACATTACAAAGTTGTATAACTTTGTAATGTGTGTTATTCTGTGAATAATTTCTTAGCACCGCGCTACCCCTTTAAGTGCCAGCCGGAATGATTTTGGCAAAGACTGGCCGAGTCACAGAACAGCCAGTCTCTCACGTAGTTTGAACATAGCCTAAGGCTATGTTTACACATGCTAAAATGTAGCACATCACCCACACATACGGTCCATACACGGAACGCGTGAATGACCCCAAATGTTACTGGTAAAGTAAATAACATTGATCACCATATGCCAAAGCGGTGGGATATATAAGGAGCAACTAAATCATGGATGACAAAAGTTAAAAGTGAAGTCTCTTCATGGTGTTGACCAGGACTACTACTTAGTTTTAATGTTACAGAGGAAAAAATACTGTATATTCCGGCATATAAGACAACTGGGTGTATAAGACGACCCCCAACTTTTTCAGTTAAAATATAGAGTTTGAGATATACTCGCCATATAAGACTATCCCTCTTTCAATGTATACCAAATAAAAATTAATAAAAAAAAACATCAGAAAGCAGTGAGATCGGAGAGGCAGAGAAGGAGGTACAGTAATACCGGTAGGATACAAGGGCCAGACGGGTGAAAGAGGTGGGTTTTCTGGGCACAATGCCACTCTACCGTATCTCTTTTTTTCCCATACCCCAAACACCTGCAACTTACTCCACCTTTTATATGGTCGCCGCATACAGGAGATGCAGACGTTGTTATCTTCCCCACCGTATGGAGCGACCACATATTCTTCGGTCTTATAAAACTACACCCGGGATATAAGGCGACCCCTGATTTTTTAGATTTTCCTGGGTTAAAAAGTAGTCTTATATGCAGGAAAATACTGTAAGTATAAAAATGCCTTACATTGGAGATGTTTAACAAGTTTAATAATTGAATGTGGATTTTTTTTCCCCTAATAAGTCATACAAAGATGCTCACTATAAAGTAATTCTTTTAAAAAGGTTTGCTACCATCTTTTTTTCTTTTAAATCAACTGGTGGCCAGAGATTTGTAATTAACTTCTATTTAAAAAATCTCAAGTCTTTCAGTACATATCAGCTGCTGCATGTCCTGCAGGAAGTGATGTCTTCTTTCCAGCCTGACACAGTGCTCTCTGCTGCCACCTCTGTCCATGTCAGAAACTGTCCAGAGCAGTAGTAAATCCCCATAGAAAACCTCTCCTGCTCTCCATACTGGAAAGAATACACCCTTTCCTGTGGGACATAAAGCAGCTAATAAGTATTGGAAGACTTTCAATTTTTTAATGGAAGTAATTTACAAATCTGGGGCCTTTTCTGTCACCAGTTGATATGAAAGAATTTTTTTCTTGGTGAACTAAGTAAACTTCCAGTGATGACTTTCTACTTATAATTGATATTGTGTGCTACTACGGAAGCCATTTTGAATGCTGAGTAAAAGAACAGACATTGTGTAGAAACCAGTATAATGAAAAACAAACCATGGTGTGGCCTATGGAAAGTGCGTGCAATAACATTCACTGACACATTGAGTGTTGGAATTCTAATGGTTGCCATGGACACCACACTCACAGTATAGTAGATCACTATATGGCAGCAGTATACACAATACACAGTATATAAGATCACTATATGGCAGCAATATACACAATACACAGTATAGCAGATCACTATATGGCAGCAGCATAGACAATCCACAGCATAGCAGATCACTATACGGCAGCAGTATACACAATACACAGTATAGCAGATCACTTTATGGCAGCAGTATGGCTCATGTGGGTATTAGCTGCATATAAGCAGCAGCATCATGTGCACTGTGGGAAGTGTTTTGCACCTCAAGGCACTGACAAAATCCCTCTTTACATTCCTAACTTTCTGTGAACCACTTTTAATGGTATCCTGGGGAGGGAGTAGAGTCCTGAGATCATTCCTGCACTTAAAGGAGAATTTAGCAAGAGAAATTCACATATGGCCTCCATACTTGTCGTGAAATGGCTCCTAGGAGACTATTTGCTGTAATGGAGTTCAAAGTATACAAATTAACACATTAACTATAATTATAAAGAGGAAATTCCAAGAGCGGGTGTACAGCCGAGACAGATAGATAGATAGATAGATAGATAAATAGGAGATAGATAGATAGATAATAGATATATATAGATGATGGAGATAGATACCATAAAACGTAGATAGGAGATAGATAGATAAATAAATAGATAGATAGGAGATAGATAGATAGATAGATAGATAGATAGATAGATAGATAGATAGATAGATAGAAGATATGGAAATCTTAAGAAATTTAGGAGCCTATACCATTCTCTTGTAGCGGAGGCGATACATGTCACCTCTACAGTGCATCTTTAGATCATATTTGTTCTATATTTGTAATGTATGCGGAGCCAATGGAGCCAGTGCACGTATACAATCATAACAATGTCATCACTATACATCAAAGTCCAAAGCATCCAAAGCCATTCAAAGAAGCCCAGAGTCTAGATGTCTATGTATGCTAGGCAGGTGTCTGCCATGATGAACCCAGTCTGCATGGCTAATGCTATGGAACAGCTGAGAGAGGGGGACGGAGGCCCAGCAGCCAATCAGAAGGCAGAGCAACTATTTATGGGGTCCTGTTCACAAGGTCAACAAAGACCCCCGCATACATCGCTGTGGAAATTGTAAGTTTGATAATCTGGCCTTCCGCCAGCAGGAAGACATCCGACATCAAAGCAGCATGTCTCATTTAACAAGAGTACATAACTTATGAAGAATACTCGCGTTGTGAATAGCTTCTGCTTGTCAGCACTTAGCATGCATTTTCGGAGAAGATGCGGTGGAGGGGGTGAGGGATTTACTCTTTTATCCCCAGGCAAAAGCATCAACGGTCATGTAAACAATAGTATTTAGTATATATATTTTTTGTATTTTTATTTTTACTACTGTTAACAGAATTCTGTGCCCTGAAGAATAACGCAAGAAAAAAGAAAAGCGGTATAGTAATTCATGCCTATATAAGCACAATCTTCAAAACTGTTATGCTAAATTGATGAGTTATACTCAGTATAAGATTAGTGGATCCAGCTTCCCTTGCCTTAATCTGTTTAAAGGGGCAACAGCAGCTCGTTCTTTTTTTATATGTCCTTGACTGTCTTAGGTACTATGGTCATGCCCCATTTAGGTGACTTATAAAGTATTGCCAACTGTAAAAAAAATCCTATAGTCCCTGAGAAATTTTCCACAATATCGATATATCTCTATGTAAATTACACTAAATACTATACTGAACTATCACTTTACTAAAGTAGGTTGTACAATTCTTTGTGACTTTTTCAGTATTAGGAACTGTAGCTATATCCCACTAATTACAGTGATACTATATACACCAAAACTTAGGCCAACATCATTGGTAGACATTGTGGGAAACCCAACCTGTTAATGTATCCATGGGATTCAAGGGACTCCAAAATCCACACGGCTAAAAAGTCATCCATTATAAATGCATCTACAATGGCACAAGAAGGACGTCTGTTTTCCTAGTATTAGATGCCATTGCCGCTGCTGGTGGAGAATGTGTTTTCCCACTGTGCAGTCAAATTTCTAAAATTTTATTTATATAACAAATTTTTATAAAATTTAGAAACTGTGTTTCTAACACTGAGATCCTTGGAACATAACTGCTTGGCAGGTTCTCATTGTATGAAAAAAGGGAACATTCTTCAAATCTTAACTGGGATCCATTTCTTTGGCGACAATCCCTTGGCACTCTTCAATTTCTGGTTATCTCCAATGAATATATTTACATTCACTGTTCAGTAGATAGCCTACGCTACTGCCAAGGGCCTTGCAAGGGTCTTAGAGGACGGAACACCAACAAATATTTATGGAACCTAGAGTGAAACTTAAGACACTGTTAAAATAAAGATTGCTTTTCTTTTTATTTTCCAAGAGGAATTGACCCGGCTTCTTGGCAGATTTTTCTGTCCAACTAAGTTTTAATAGCTCATAAGAACCACATGCTTCTCGGGAGTCATTAAAAAAAATTTAAAAAACTTTAGAGTCTTAAATCAAACATGACAATGAAAACGGGAGCGGCCAATGAAAACTCAGCAAGACATCGGCAACCAAAAAGGAGTCTTGATATTATTGAACAAAAACTACGAGATGTGTTTTCAGGGTGAAGCAACAAATGGCTCCTGCTTCATTGGTCCTGACACTTTGTAAAGTCAACATGGATATTCTACTTGCAAATGAGTAAAATAGGACGATAAGAAAACTAAAGAAGCCTAAGAAGGCTCATTTATGTCTCAGTTCTTTTTACAGATTTCAACTGCATATGCAGAAAATCGGTAGTAATTCACTGAAAAATACATACAGCAGTTACCATATACAGTTTTTTTAAAAATCCATTGCCAGAACAGAAACCAAAAACAAAGACTATATGAAAATACTTAAATTTTTATTTCAACCGGTAATCATGAACGCCAATGGTCGAAGTGTGCATACATCCATTTTCTTAAAATTTGGAAGTGAAAAATGTTAGAACCTTCGTGAACTCACAACCACACCTTTTTTTATGACATTTTTTCACCTTTGAACAATTTTATAAAGCATCTACCTTACTCCAGTAGGCATAGGTTTGCACTGAGATATGCCAATTGTTTTTGTAACTGTAAATTATTTTTATTGGTGTAAGGTGCAATTGAGGCTGAACAAGGAGAGCAGAACACTTCTACCAAATAGTATCTGTCCACTTTAGAATCTAACCTAGCCGTTGCATGTAACAGTCAAAAATTGTTACCTTTAAAATAAAAAATTGTAGAGATATTGTATGTTTGAGTAAATCTTGTTTCGAAGAGTAAAAGCTATAAACGATCATTGGGGCCAAGATCAGATAATATCAAATGAATAATATAAAAGTGTCCAGATGTACTGACAACAGGGATAGTGCCAGAAAACCGGCCGGCAATATGCATGTCCGCACCTGTGACATCATCCCTGAAGATAGGATTTTATCAATCTAAATGTTCTTGCCAGAAAAAAATATAATGAAATGCAGACAGTACCATTCAGACTCTGTCCTTCGTTGTATATTCTCTTCTGAAGACCTTGACAGATTGCCTGATGTGACAGAGTAACGTCCCAGCATCAACGTATAGGCACTTAAACAGGTCACAAGTTTAACCAGCTGAGCTGTCACAGGTCAACTGCAGACAACCCGTTTCATTTTTAGTATTTGGCCCCAGGGTGCCTGATTGTCTTCTCAAAGAGAACTTGGCCTCACCCCATGGAACACCTGGAGTGTGATATCCAGACTTTTCATAGAAATGGAGTACAGAGTTACAATGGTCCGAGAAAGTGATTTGTGTAAATTGTAGGGAATGGTATTGGATATCACTCTTAAAGACTATCTAAAGCCATAAATACAGACTGCTATAAGGAAGTGTGAAAAGTAAAGAATAAACGAATGCAGCTGTCACTAATGTCTATGACCAGGGAGGATGCCAAACCTCTGACTTGGGTGCTGCGTGCATCACAGACTAGTCTAATTTTTGGATTCAACTTAAAGATCCTTCTTAAACATCCATCTATGTAAAGAACAATGAAGGAAAATTAGGACAACCATGGGTGTTATTGTAGAATACATGAGTCTCTCACAGAATTCACAGTAAGATCTCTTAAGTCCAAACTCACTGGAAGACTAAATGAGTCATTGTAAGGCCACTAAGTAGACCATGGGAGTCACTGTAGGATCCCTCCTATCCACTACTTGAGTCGGTGTAAGAGCAACTGAGTCCATCACAGTAGTTATAGTAAGGCCACTAGAGTCCACCACAGGGTCCATAGTGGGTCCATGTTAGTCCACCACCGAAGTTACTGTCGAGTTACTTTGCCTCATAGATCCTGATAGCAAGGATCAACCATTCCTAGCTTAGTATCCTGCACAAATAGTGCTTACAGGGTCCAGACTATAAATAGTTAACATTTTAAAAATTTTGGGGACCTATAAAATTTAAAAGTTTACACAACTTTTCAAATTTTGGCTATGTATTATACAATATACTCAGTAGCATTTTAAGTGGTCTTCAGCAACTCAAAAAGTCAACCTGGCATTAAACTGGCTTCCCCCTGAAAGCCTCAAAAATCCCTCAATAAATTGTAACTAGTTATTAGCACGGAACTATCTATCTCCACCCAAGATCAGGGAATACACATAAATACTTTTACCATGAGAGACAAGAACTAATGTAACTGGATTGCATAATAGGTGGCTTCTGGTAGGATCAGAGGATCTTTTTTGGTTGACTCACAAGCAAATCACTTGAAAGACATACAACATAGGAAGTTCACACAGCTCAAGATACAAAACACTTCCAACCAAGATACAAACGTCTTCCAACCACGATTCTGTGGAACACAAATAGACCTTGCTGGTTCCAAAAACAGCAAGTGACTTTTACAGTATTGATGGCTGTACGTACGTATCGTACGTATCGTACGAACCCGAACTCTCGACAATGATTCCCGCTGTCTGCCCTCTCCGTGGAGAGGGTGGATACAGCGGGAGGACCGCCTGGAAAACTGGGATACAGCCATAGCCATAGGCTGTATTCCAGTTTTCCAGGTGGTCCTCCCGCTGTATCCACCCGCTGCACGGAGCGGGCAGACAGCGGGAATCTGATGCCGAGCATTCGGGTTCATACGAACCCGAACCTCGGCAGTTTTGGACCATCCCTAGTTGTGGGGGTGGGGGGGGGGGGTTAAGATTCTAGACGTTCCTGAAACAGAGAAGGAACAATTTTATTTTTTTTCCAGGTCTGATCATGGTACAATGTTAACAATTACTAATCTAAAAGGCGGTAATTCTGATCCACAGTCCTCACTTTTATGGAGAATACAGGAGACTACATCAAATGATTCGACATTGTCACCACAATGGTGTCACCCCTGAAGCACAAACTTGATCTTACAAAAAAAATGAGCAAATCAGCTAAGCAAAACCCCCGCAGCAATGTCTCGTGCAAACATGTTTAATAGCATGGCAATACATAACCATGTGTTGAAAAGAATAACACAAGTCTAACACATTACCTCACCCACTTACAAGCTGTTAATGGTGCCATAGGAAAATTGAGAGATGACACTGGTGTTTCGTAATGCCAATGACAACTGGTCACAGTTATGCCATATGGTACGGACAGTTTCCAAAAAATTAGCTTTTTCTCAGCCAGAACTCACTTTTCGAGACATGCAAGCCTACATTATAAAGAATACCCAGCTCAAGAATCATAACTTTGTTCTTGTTCCATAAGCTTATACTTCTGATCTTCATCTGACTCTTTCAGATAAATTTATCATTGTTCTTCATCAGAGTCCCAATGATTGGACACTCATCAATCAAAGACCTCCTAGAAACTTACAGTGTTTGTCCAAGAATAACTCTTAGTTAGCCATGTTGCTGGGAGGACATGTCAGTAATGTATACTTACCTTTCTCGCTCCCCCGCTGCTGATAGCCTGCTCTGCACTACTGTCAGTGTTTTCATAACATCTGATGTTCCCATAGAAAATGGCTGGTCCACATACACTCTAGACCAGGGGTCTCAAACCCGCGGCCCTCCAGCTGTTGCAAAACTACAATTCCCATCATGGCTAGGACAGCCAAACAGACAGCTGATGGACAGGGAACTAGAAGCAGGAGGGGTCAGGAAAGGTAAGTATACATTACTGACATGTCCCCCACAGCTCCGGCAGCATGAGCAACTATTAATTTTTCCCGGATAACCCTGTTAACAGTGGTTTCAAATTGATGGTAAATCCAATTATTTGAGATTTTTTTCTTTGTCAAATACAAGAACTATATACTTTTACAAAAGTCTGAAAATGGGCCATAAGAAAAGAAAGGGCAAACTACATACAGTAGTCATATATGTAAAAGTACTCCAAGTCAACATTTTCTGGCGATACCCAGTCCAAGCTGAGATGGTATATAAGGACCTTATTGGGCAAAAATACTGTATAGTTAGTTAATCTGTATGCATCGGTGTGTCTAGACTGCTGAATGCATATGGAAAATCGCTGCCAAAAAAAAAAAAAAAAAGAAAATTCTCAATGGCCATCAGGGAATAAAATGAAAAAGTGCTCATATTTGTTCAGCAGTGAAAGAAAACTGGAACACAACTCCATCCAGAAGAGCCCCGGGGCGCCAGCAGATGTCACAAACTACTTCCTACAAATTAGTAAAGCAAAATCACTCTTCAGGTTAATTACAAGGAGATGCCACACACGGAGAACAACAACAGGCCTGCAAAGCACAGACAAGAAAACACCTCTTATTGTATTACAGGAGACAGAGCATGAAATCTCTTGTCACAATTACATTACGTTAACTCAAGGCTCGGGCCGCTCTTCTGGGCGTTTCCCTGCACAATGTTTTCAGAGCATAGGTGGGAGTACTGCATGTACAGAGCGAAGGATGCAAACATGATATACAGTAAAAAAAAAAAAAAAAGATATGGAATATAAAAACATTTCCATATTCTATTTACTTAGCCAGAAACTTTCTCCTGTGCTTATTGTCTCCTTCTTCTCAGTATTTCAGTTTTTAATAAGCATTCAGGGCGAGAGTTGACAACGGCTCCAAGCACAACACTATAATACTGACCCCTATCTAGAAGAATATAAGTACAGTAATACTGCTCCTATGTACAAGAATATAACTACTATTATACTGCCTCCTATATACAAGATTATAACTACTATAATACTGCTCCTTATATACAAGAATATAACTACTACCGCCAAAGTGCTTTGGTAACCTCATGTAAGAGTATGCTACTCTTGGTTTAGAGCCTTGCCAGATAAATTTGGAGCAAATAGATCTCCATTTTGAGAAAAAACTAGCAGGGATCTTAATTGGCAAAGATTGTAAGAAGTACAAGACTTGTGGTAAAACATACATTTTGACTATATTTTTTCTCCCCAGCCAGGAGACATAAGGAATTTTAAAAGAATCCAGCTGCTTTGAAATTTTGGGTAATAGGGGTTAAAAATTTTGTTCATAAAGTTTACTCAGATCTTTAGGAATTTGGTTCCCTAAATATTTAATCGCCGTATTTGGCCAAGAGAAAGGGGCTAATTTTTGAAGGTGGACAATTTGTGCAGTAGGTACCGAAATAATAAGTGCTTCAGATTTTCCATAGTTTATTTTAAAATTAGAAAGTATGCCGTAATCCTTGAATATACTAAGTATAACTAAGAAGGCTTGTTGGGGGTTAGTGACGAACAGTAGTAAGTCATCTGCGAACGCAGCTGTAGTATGGGTCATGGATCCTACTTTTAAGCCCTTAATGCTAGGTGTTTGTATAATTTTCTGTAAAAGGATCTCTATGGTGAGTACAAACAAGGTAGGGGACAGGGGGCAACCCTGTCTAGTGCCATTCTTTATTTGGAACGGGCCAGACAGTGTATCATTGACTCTAATTCTCGCTGAGGGTTCTGTGTATAGGGACATGACGGCTGTAGAAAACATTGGGGGAAAACCAAATTTTTGTAAGGTTTTAAGTAAGAAATCCCAAGCGACTCTATCGAAGGCCTTCTCGGCGTCTGTGCCGAGAAGGACCAATGGGACTTTGGACCTCTTAGCATAATGAATCCCATGAATAACTCTAGACGTGTTAAATTTTCCTTCTCTACCTAACACAAAACCTGTTTGTTCCTCTGTGGTGAGAGCAGGAATAAGTTTTTTCATTCTAAGAGCCAATAGTTTCGCCCTCCATTTCAAATCTGAATTGAGAAGTCAAAAAGGTCTGTAACTTCCACACTGGGTGGGGTCTTTCCCTTCTTTCGGCAGAATAGTAATAAACGCTTCTAACATTTGTTTCGGTAGTTTAGCGCCTGACATTAGACAGTTTCAGAGTTTTGTAAAATGTGGAAGGAGGACATCTGCAAATTTTTTATAATATACAATAGGTAGCCCAACAGGTCCCGGGCTTTTGCCTGTTGGAATGGAAGCGAGTACCTCAGAAACTTCTTCAGAAGTGATTGGGGCGAGTAATAAAGTTTTGTTACTGCAAAGAGCGCACCTGCTTAACATCTTCCCCCTCCCAGCTGAAGCCTTCGATGTAAATAAACCCACTGCTTTCCACTCGGTGAGTTCGGAACTCTTTCTCTTGTTTGTACATTACATGCTGCGTCTGTTCATAGCACCCCGATATCTTGGGTTTACCCACATCGTCACTGCTGATTTGCTCCCATATCCTCAGTCCTCAATCAGTGACTGCATCTACTGGTGCCGGTTGAATTGTTCTTACCCTGTTTATAACTACTATAATACTGCTCCTATACACAAGAATATAATTACTATAATACTGCTCCTGTATACAAGAATATAACTACTATAAGACTGCTCCCTACATACAAGAATATAATTACTATAATGTATAAAATAGAAAATAAGTCCAAGCACTCACCGGATGAAGGGATCTCTTTGTGCGTTTATTCAAGACATCACAGGGAGGGAGCGGTGGCAAGGGTGCGGGAGCGTGTAGCAGACAACTGTTTCGCGCCTAAGCGCTTTGACAAGTCTTGACAAAGCGCTGAGGCGCGAAACAGTTGTCTGCTACACGCTCCTGCAACCTTGCCACCGCTCCCTCCCTGTGATGTCTTGAATAAACGCACAAAGAGATCCCTTCATCCGGTGAGTGCTTGGACTTATTTTCTATTTTATACACCGTACTGCCCTTGTCTCTGTTCGAGCACCACGGCTACTTACCTGTGCAGTTTATTAGCCCTTAATCCGACTCCAGCGCACAGCTACTGATCGAGCAGTATTCAGACAGTGCCGGCACCTGTATCTTCCTGAAGCATAACTACTATAATACTGTTCCTAAGTACAAGAATATAACTACTATAATACTGCTTCTATATACAAGAATGTAACTACTATAATACTGCTCCTATATACAAGAATGTAACTACTATAATACTGCCACTATGTACAACAATATCGCTACTATAATACTGCCCCCTATATACAAGAATATAAAACTTCTCCTATGCACAAGAATATAACTATTATAATACTACTCCTAAGTACAAGAATATAACTACTATAATGTGTATGGAGTAGACAAAGACAGCACTCACCCGGTATCTTCAATCAGCTCTCTTTATTCCATAGACCGCGGATAGCAGGGAGGGAGAGGTAAGGACGCGCACTGGGACGGCCGTTTCGGGGACACGCCCCCTTTGTCGACAAAGGGGGCGTGTCCCCGAAACGGCCGTCCCAGTGCGCGTCCTTACCTCTCCCTCCCTGCTATCCGCGGTCTATGGAATAAAGAGAGCTGATTGAAGATACCGGGTGAGTGCTGTCTTTGTCTACTCCATACACAGTGTACTCCTGTCCTACCGTCTTGCACCCCCGGTGCTCAGCCGAACTCGCCGCGGTGTATCCTGCATACTCATACCCGTGGGCCCATTGATACTGGATCGTTGTCTGGCGGTGCGGGTCAGCTGTACCTTTCCCTCGCATAACTACTATAATACTGCCCCCTATATACAAGAATATAACTATTATAATACTGCTCCTATATACAAGAATATAACTACTATAATACTGCTCCTAAGTACAAGAATATAACTACTATAATACTGCTCCTATATACAAGAATATAACTACTATAATACTGCTCCTATATACAAGAATATAACTACTATAATACTGCCCCCTATATACAAGAATATAACTATTATAATACTGCTCCTATATACAAGAATATGACTACTATAATACTGCTCCTTATATACAAGAATATAACTATTATAATACTGCTTCTAAGTACAAGAATATAATACTGCTCCTATGCACAAGAATATAACTATTATAATACTGCTGCTATATACAAGAATATGACTACTATAATACTGCCCCCTATATACAAGAATATAACTATTATAATACTGCTTCTAAGTACAAGAGTATACTATAATACTGGTTCCTAAGAGCTGTAATATAGAGTTGAATGAGTACAAGTTTTTATTCACTCTATGTAGGGGTTACTGTGGGTTAGCTGGCATGTTTTTAGAAGTATGCTCACACACTGCCTGACACAAACAGCGGGAGGAATGAAAATCTAAAACGTGTGATAACCATTAAAGAGTTTTATCATTCTGCTTTAGCAACACATGGTCAAAATAAGCAATCCCATCTACAAACATTGCATTTGCTATTAAACCAAATAATGTAAACATGATCTAGAAAAAACACAGTGCTCGCAACAAGATGGGCACCATGAGCTGGTATTTAAGTAGATGGCACCAGGCTTATAGTGAAAACACAAACAGAACAAACATATTTTTTTTTTTTAAAATGGAAGAATTTAAGAATTGTTATATCTTGGATCAATTAGGGAAAATGTAAAATTAGTTGCTAAAAAGTACACACTTCTTAAAGGGGTTATCCCAAGATTAAAAGTTATCCCCTTTTCACAAGATAGGGGATATGAAGCTTATCCATGGGGATCCGACCGCTGGAACCCACACCTTTCAAAAAAGCACATGTCAACTGGAAGTGGTAGTGCATATCCTTGGCCATTGTGCCAGACCCCACCAAAGCAGAGGATTGGGTACACCATGTAATTTTGGGATAATCCCTTTAAAGTCTTCACATCTAACACTATAAGGCATTTTAGGCAAATCTTTAGGGCCTTGACCAAGTCAACAGTAATGGGGAAAAAGAAAAGAGTCATAATCGGCAATTGCACTCAGGGCCTCTTCATCTTATAAAGATGACGTAGCTCGAAGAGGTGAACTAGGCGTGTTTCAGGCCCTATATCACAGTGTCACCGCGGACTCACGCGTTCCCTCACATCCCAGAAGGATGTGAAATACAACCACATCCCGATTAAGTATCATCTAATTCGGAGTCATAAAAACTTAAAGGGAAATATGACGCACAAGTCAAGGAAACAAAAGCCGATATGGTCCCCGCATTTTGAGGCATCACATGTATAAAAGACGAGGTTTGATTTTTTTTTTCTCCATGGCAGATTGCAGAAGACAAAAGTATTTCATTCCTTTCTGTCTTGCGTTGAGAATCCGTCTGCCAAGAGATGACTAACAAGCCTACCTAAATCACAATTACATTAGGAGTCCAGGAAGAGGGATCAATGTGCTCAGCCAACGTAAGCTATTGAGACAATCTGTCTGCCTGCCAGGCTTTTCCTAAATTCAACACCTTTCAAAACAGATTGTTCTCCCGTCTGCTTCACAATGTCTCTGCTAAGCCTCACCAGCCACAACCTAGTCATTACAAGTCATGCTCTGCCAACACACTGAATGGCCATGCTTCTTTTTTTTCTTGACATGGTACATGGCTCGTCAAAAAGTATTTCTGGGGAACAAAGTCTACAAACAGGATTGAGGACAAGAACTTTTGACAAAATCATCCATGCATGAATAAGACGACAAACCTAATTTCCCAAAATATTGGCCAAATATTTTTTCTTTGACTTTAGGGTAGATGTCCTGTCAGATCAGGGATGGGAATTCTCTTTCAGATCCCTCTGTGTCCCCATAACATTAAAGGCAGCCACCACGGTTTACAAATAACCCATAGATATTGGTGAGACCAGACAACTATCCACTGTGTATGGTAATCTACTGACTTTTCCCCTAAGGAAGATATTGAGGGGGGAGTAAAAACCTCCCCGGCCGCCTTGGTGACTCTAGATAACCTCGGGCCGATTGCACATATTCGTGATGGCGACAATGGGCTAATGAGCCCCCGACTCCGAGCTCCTGGAACTCCCGCCCGGAGGACCGGAGGCCGACGCGAGGATAGCCGCGGCAGGGCTCCAGCAGCTTGGGTCCGGGGAGCGGCAGCTAATGGGCCCCTGAGGTTGGGCAGGGGGGTTGAGGGGCGGAGGAGTTGAAATATCACCCATCCTGTTGGATGAGACTTTGGCTAGGCTAGTCTATCCTGATTTGTATGTTAGTCTATGCAAGACCTTCACTAACATACAGCTGCTTATACATATTATTCAGGCTTTATTGAATCCACTATTTAGACATTTATCATGCTTGATCCCTAACAACTGGCATCGGAAAAGTCAGGTACCATCCAAACACATTAGACTATCAATTAATATCAATGAAATTGGTTGATTTCGCCAGGTTTTGTCTACTATATATGTAAAGCTTTAGTTGACACTCTATACAACTTGTGTTTCCTTTAAACCTTGGAGGACAAAGTTTTGAAATAGAAAAACAGCCTTTTGGCCAAACAAGGTCTTCTGATTTCCCACAAGGACATCACAACCTTCTACTCGGCCCCCAATGATCTGAAACGTTACTATATGTTGGCCTTCCAAATAAATGAAATGAAGTGTGCATCTAAGGTTATATACAAGTTTTTAGACAGTAGGCATGATGTACGTAGAGTACTTCTCATAGTTACCAATTAAATATTTACTTCTATTGCTAACTGTACACCATGGAAGATAAATGTTGAGTGGTTGTACATTAATGCCATACATTATACATTAATAACTCAGAGATCACATTAATAAGCATGGACTATGAGAAAAAGCCGACAATAACCAGGTATAAAGCTAAGGGTGGTGGCTTCTTTATTTTACTGAAATAGGAAGTATATTTTCATTGCAGATGTTTCAGAAAAAAAATGTAAATCTAAGAGGACAAGTCCATAGCAAGAAAGAACATGACTATCATCTGCAAGAAACTACACAGACACAACACACGAGGAATAAAACCAATAAAGTCTTATCTGGAGGGTGAAATCTGGCACTAGAACAGAGCTACGAAACAAGAGCGGGATTTGGTTATTGTGAGTGCCATGTTAGCTCAGTTCCGAGAGTAAAAGCTTCTCTATCATGTGGTCTTCTTTATATTCTTCACCACATTTGTTACCTGTGTCTTTGATGACTTTTCCAAAAATATGAGGGTAAATAATCTGTATGATACAACTGGTGGTAAACACCAATAGATAGACCATGTTTGATAGCTCCATAGGTAGTCAGCTTCAGTCCTGGTTCTTCTAAAGAAGCCCACCATATAGGAATGCCATAATACATGAATCAATGCACCTTACCTTTCGCCTTGGTCAAATCACCTAATACTGCTTTGACATTTTCAAGGTTCTTTGTAAGCCTAAGCAGATCCAGCCTGAAGATGACAAGGATCCCACTGCGATAAATGAGGTTGAACTGTATGCATTATATGCAGATGACTAATAATGTGCTTTAATGTTTTTTTTTTTGTTTTTTTTTTCATTAGTCATTACTTCTATGTTTGGTGCCAACTATAAAACTCTTGGCGCCAAAGTAAATAGTTTCCTAACCATGAGCTGTAATGAGTTTGAATGAGGCAGCTCTTATAAACTAGGTTCCCGGTAGTAGTTCTGAGGAGCATAAAAGACAGTAAAAGAAGAAGAGAGCAACATTTTTCCATTACTTAAGGTGTTCGTACACCTACAACAGCTGTCAGCCAAACACTTGTCTGGCTGACAGCTATTCCTCCCATCCTGTGCATTTTCTCAAAGGGGAAAGGGGGATAAGCCGCTGCCAGGACCTCTCCTAAGTGTCTCAAAGTATGTCCCTTAAGAACACAATGATCAGATGTTGATATTTAATGAGCATTAAATGACATTTAATTCAACATTGGTTGGGGCAAGAGTGTGCATACCTCAGCATACATAGGATCAACCGATCCTGGAACAATTTTCTAGAAAATCCAACTTTTCTCTTGTATGGCCACCTTAAGTTATTACTGTTCTTCTAAGCCAGTCTTGATTCTGACTTTAACCATTTACCACATATTGGTCCTTCAGATTTGTTGGGTAGCACTTGTTTACTGCTGTTTTACCCTGACTCTAATTCTGACTCTTAGATATAGTGGGTAGCACTCGTTCATCAACCTCTCAGTACAACCCCTTCTTCCGGTAACTACTTTGTTTCTACCTAAAAACTCCTAGTGATAACTTGTGACTATCATTCTGCACAGCTCTAAATAATCCTACTGAATACCTACCAATGCTGACTACTCAGCAACATGGAAATCTTACCAATAAAGATATTTTTATGGGGAAGATTCCTTAGATCAGGCATCTAGGTTTAGTCGGCATTAACCTAACGGCAGTTATAGATCCACTTCTATCTTGTGAATCGTAATACACTCTTTGTATGTTGCCTATGTTTAGGGCAAAAAAAGAGTACTTGAATGAATCTACCATTCGACACACATCCAAGGAAAAGACGATTTGACTATCTATAAATCAAGGAATATCACATTCAGTCTCAAATGAAACCTGATACAGTAATGATGAACCATTGGTATTGTTCCCCGAACAGTAGGGAAACCCAATAGCGACGATATTTAGAGCCAGTCATCATCTCCCAAAGGAGTTGTATTTCAGAGTCCTGCAGATTCCATCATTCTCTTGGAATAAGAACCAAGAAGGTACAGAACATTCCGAGACGTCCCAAGACAAACTTAACAGCTTATCAGGAGCTGGTAACCAATCCGGCCGTCATAATCGATTAGGCAGAATGGGCTCCAAGAATGTACAAAGCGTCTTTATTCCTTATTTCCTACCCACAGTTTCTAGTCTACAGGAAAAAAAAAACTGACTGGGAAGGAACGCACGGAGCTGGACGCAAAGGCCTATCAGGTGACTGCAATGTTCAGCTGTGATATGGACTTTGTGTCTCGAAATAGACAGGCATCCTTTGAAGAACATGATCCGGGCTGGTCACAATGGCTGCAAGTAAAAAGACCCACTTCATTGACTTTTTAGGATGGTCCATCAGATTATATCAGGATACTCATCGGGATTCAAACTAATTCAAATGGTAATGGTCAACAATGTAGGAAGGCTCTAATTTCCGGCTTTACTTACTCATCCAAAAAAGGTGAGACAAAGGGTCTCTACTGGCCTAAAAATACAGGATTTCCTGGCATTAGCTTTAACTGGGGGGGGGGGGGCTATGTTTCTACAAAGTTGTTTGACAGCAACAAAGTAAACTTTCAGTTATTTTTTCCTATTTCTGCTTGCTAGGGATGAAATTAACCCTTGAACTCAAAAACATTTGCGAAATTCAATAGGGCCGCCATTTTGTTTTTAGTCGTTCAAAAAATGTAAGATACTACAGACTGTCCTTGTCTGCCCTCATATGATGTAAGTTTCACATAAAACTGGTTGCAAGGTCGCAGTGTGAACTCAGCCCAAGGCCACATTTACACGTCCGTAAATTTTGCGAACCTTACGGGCCTGTCGTGGATTGTCCCCAACCTCCCCCCCGCATGATGTATCAATATCATGCTGACAGTAGGGAAACTGTTTGACTCTCTGCAGCATTGTAATGACAATAGGCCGCACAGCTCTGTCAGTACAATGCTACGGAGATGCAAACAGTTTTCCCGCTCCCGGCATGATATTGATACATCATGCCGGGCCGGGGAAACTATCCATTATAGGCCTTCACTGTCCGTAAGTTCCGCAAAATTTACTGACGTGCGACTGTAGCGTAAGACAGCTTGATAAAGCTCCTCCAAAATGTTTGTTCACTATCTATAACTATGGAAAAACAAAGGTCACACAGGAGCTGAAAACATTTTTTTTAATCGTTTCTTTAATTGTTTTTGTTGTGCTGGAGTAATAAAAAAAATAATGCAAAAGTATACACTTTTTACATTAATAAACTGCTAATGTTTTGCTTTATTTCAGGTCCAATATGGAGCAGTTCTAAGCAGAGAATGATGCATTAGCCTCCAGAGTTACAGAGCTATGTAGATAAGCCTATACCCTTCTTATCAGGAAACTCCTGTGTAGGAAACAACACAAATAGCCTTGCCGATATCATTATGGCTGAAGCAGACTGGTGCATACACAACATGGAGACACTGTTATCCAGGCCTGTTAAGATCATGAGACAATGAAGATTAACAAAACAATACCGGCTGCTTAGGCCTGGTGCGCTTCTCCTTGAAAACAATCAATCTTATGCTAAGGAATACTGACATCCAGGAGTTCGGTAAAGGTCATTTACCTTCAAAGTCTTATCAATGCCACCATAGAACTTTGGTCTTCATCATGGTATGATGTAGAACAAAGACCCATAGAAAGACATTACCGGGGAGCTTCAAGCTAACATCAGGATACCGACTTCATTGATTCAGTGTAAAAATTGAAAGGCGTGCTAACATTAGCTGCAATCACAGAGGAGATTCATAAACACCTTGGTGCTCCACTGAGACAGAAAAACGCGGCCTAGCCTTAAACAAATAACCATCCTGTGTAATTGTAATCCTCCACTTCTCCGGTTACGTCTTAAATGTCCTATTTATTTAACTTCTTGCCAGTAGCATCTTTAAGCTTTGGAGTTTTCTCTCTGAGTGGTTCCACGATTAAGTAAAATTATGGATGATTGCAAAAAGGGGAAAAATCCTCGTAAGCCTAATTTTCCACCATCTGTATAGGACACGAACACAATTATGTTATATAATTATCCCCAAGATAATATGTTCTCCATGTACTCAACTATATCACTTAAGACAATGGTCTTCTAGAAGGGTGGTCTTTTCAAAGAAAAGGGCCAAATGGTTGTAAGTTACACAAAATTCTACAAAAACGCAGAAAAATGCAACAGCTCCCAGCAATGGCAAAATACAGACCCACTAAAAACATGAAAATAGTTAAAAGCAGCCCCAAAACTGATAAAAAAAAAATGCCAACAAAAATAATAATTTAGGCTCTTGGTTACCATTTGCAAAAAGTGTAAACCACCCCACCACAAAATTCTACTCCAACCCTGGATATGGTCACCATATATTGCTACATTCCAATACATTGTAACTAAATATTCACAATAGAACAGGCCTTGCCAGGTGGCTTGTCTTATATGAACAGAACAATGGTCCAAAATGATACCATATCAAGAGCATAAACTAAAGAGAACATATGAAAAACATAATCACAGTAAGTATTACGAGATTCTTGAGGTTCAATGACTTACATATCAATGTTGAGGGTAGAATATTTTACCACTACACTCAAAGAACATCTAAACTATGCTAAAAAGTATCCACCAAGTTGTAGAAAAATATGTAAAGATTTCAGGTTTTGTTAAAACAAGTCATAGTTTAGGATCATTTTGGGTGTTTTTCTATGGATTTGGGAAGCCAAAGAGGTGAAAGACATATCACCAAGGCACCTACTTGACATAGGCCTAATTCTTTTACCAAAGTCTCGATTCTTGTGACTATTTTAGGAGAGGTGGTCAACCACAATTTAACCATTTTAAGAGAGGTAGTCAACTTATAGGGTGGGTTGACACTGAGGAATTCGAGCAGGGAAGTTCCCACAGATTTTGTCGCTCGCCCCCACTCGTGCACGCATTTTCGCCCATCCCATAGACTCCATACCATGGTCGGGCGAATTCCGCCATCGGCCAAAAGAATGCTCAGGTTCATTCTTTGGGCGGACAGCTGAATCTGCCTAACCATAGAATAGAGTCTATTGCAGAGGCGGAGAGTTAAGCAGAAGCGCGTGGGAACGAGCAGCGGAATCCACCGCAAGTCTTCCACGTGTTTTCCTCTGTGTGCACATACCCATAGTCAACTCAACTTGGCTACATGTCGAAGAAATTATGTCTCATGAGAATAAAAATTTCAGAATGTCACCATAACCCCTAAAAAAGAAACCTTTTTTAAAAAATCCACTACCTAGGACTTCTTTTAACCATAGCCTCAAACATTCACGCATTATGACCGAGCAATGAATTGTGCACTTCCTTACTGCTAAGGGTGGCTACCATGTCAGGTGTACCCATAGTGAACCATTCCAAGCAACTTATAACATTTACAGCATACTAGGCTGATCCTCAGTGACATTTAGCACAGTTCTCATCTTTCACACAGGGTTAAACTGTGGTAGATTATCTTGGACCAATAACAAGCAAATAATTTTATCGGAATCCCTTGAGCAAATAAGACTCCTTCATCAGTAATAGCAATTTATGAAGAGTTGCTGTATTACCCCGACAAATTGGGAAGCTGAAGCCACTGTTATCAGAACACGTCTCCGCCACCTTCGCCTTCCTCCAGCCGCCTAAGCTGAGTGCTTTACAGTTGGCACGTCTCATCTCGACCGTACAGTTTTATTAGCTAGTAAAATCTCTTGATATAAATCTTTTAGTCTTTTTTTCATCGGAAGAAATGGGGCAAAAAAGGCTTTGAAGACAAAATGTTTGGATTCTAAAATTCCCATCTGGAGTGAAGTATAAACAAGTCATTGATAAAAAAAAATAGGCTTCCTTTGTGCTAAGTACAATAGTAAAAATAACCAAGTGCAAACAATGAGGAGCCTGAAATGTTTAACGTATTTGTTCTAAAAGAGAATCCGCACGTTCCATCACTCTAAACATTAGTGCAATGAGAAGAAACAAAACACTAACCTGATACTACTGACTGACTAGTATACTAGGTAAGATAGATAAGGAATGAAAGATAGGGAGAGATAGAGAGATAGATAGGCAATAGATAGATAGATAGATAGATAGATAGATAGATAGATAGATATGAGATAGATAGATAAATAGGAGATAGATAGATAGATAGATAGATAGATAGATAGATAGATAGATAGAAGATAGATAGATAGGAGATAGATAGATAGATAGATAGATAGATAGATAGATAGATAGGAGATAGATAGATAGGAGATAGATAGATAGATAGATAGGAGATAGATAGGAGATAGATAGATAGATAGATAGATAGATAGATAGATAGATAGGAGATAGATAGATAGATAGATAGATAGATAGATAGATAGATAGATAGATAGATAGGGAGATAGATAGATAGATAGATAGATAGATAGATAGATAGATAGATAGATAGGCAATAGATAGATAGATAGATAGGAGATAGATAGATAGGAGATGGATAGATAGATAGATAGGTGATAGATAGATAGATAGATAGATAGATAGATAGATAATAGATAGATAGATAGATAGATAGATAGATAGGCAATAGATAGATAGATAGATAGATAGATAGATACATAGAACATTGTTGAGAACCTATGGTCTCGACAATAAACTCTGAGATATCTATATACAATTTACTCTGTAATAAATCCTGTCTGCCGGGAGTATTGTTATATAGACGACGTTTTAATAAGATACTTGGTGCCGGGTGTACAGGTATTGTTGAACTCACAGATATGTATATACAATTTACTCTGTAATAAATCCTGTCTGCCGGGAGTATTGTTATATAGACAACGTTATAATAAGATACTGGGTGCCGGGTGTACAGGTATTATTGAACTCACAGATATGTATATACAATTTACTCTGTAATAAATCCTGTCTGCCGGGAGTATTGTTATATAGACAACGTTATAATAAGATACTGGGTGCCGGGTGTACAGGTATTATTGAACTCACAGATATGTATATACAATTTACTCTGTAATAAATCCTGTCTGCCGGGAGTATTGTTATATAGACGACATTTTAATAAGATACTTGGTGCCGGGTGTACAGGTATTATTGAACTCACAGATATCCATATGCAGTTTATGGTATAATAAATTCTGTCTGTTATATTGACAACGTTATAATAAGATACTTGGTGCCGGGTGTACAGGTAAAATCCAGATCTCAGCAGGGTACACAGTAACAATATGTTAAAGGTGATAACAGACCGCAACTTTGATCCATCACACAATACAAATGAACACTTGCCATCTGGCAAAAGTATCATGTTAAGATCTACAGACAACAGGAGCTGCTACCAATACATGAACTCATAAAAGTATAAGAACACAGGAAAGTTTCTGAAAGAGGTTAGAGGTGCCAGACAGTAAAATCAATAGTGTGTGAGGCTGTATGCATGTATTTGATCTTCAGCAAAGTCATCAAGTATAGAGAGAGGCTTTTATTTAGTGGGTGCTAATGGTTGTAGTTCTGGAAGGAATACAGTATATGGCAAATGCAAAAGATGCAATCTATGTCCGTCTATGCAACAGTTCTGGCACCATTTCTGTAGGAAGGCAGCCATGTTTTCCTAATCCTGAATAACCCCCTACCTGGCTCCACAAGTCTGCAATAACTTGTCTTGCCTTGCTACATATACAGGTTCCTTCCCTCTTCTCCCTCTTCTCAAGCAGGTGCAAGGATGACCAGACATCTAAGGTGACTTCAGCGTCAGGAAGTCTTATATATTAACCAAAAATGAACAATGGATTGTAATGTTTAGCTCTCCAAGTTTTGAACGTTTTGTAACTCCTGGGATGTATAGGACTTTACTATCTGTCTCCACTTAACATGAGAATTCCATGGATTAGTGTGAAATCGGCAGTAGTTATGATGGTTCAGAAGAAGACCATGGGTCGTGGCCTCTAAAGCCACACACTAATGATAAAAATCTATCAACATACCATCTAAGTCTGGAGAAAAGTCTTCCTTTATGTTGAGTGCATGTGGGTATTTTCACAGGCTTACTTGTAGAGAGACGTATACAGGTCCCAAACAGGAAGCATGGGCTTCAGCTCTGTCTCTCTAATCTCTCTGGCTTTCCATTCACTTTTCCTCGCTCGACTATAAAATTCCCTAATCAAACCCATAAAACAACACAGCAGATTCACAGTTAATCTCCACATTTGCGTGCAGAGACTGAACGAAAAGCGACGCCAATCTCTAAACTCACAAGTTAACACTTGTAAGTTCGGAGACCCTTATGTCCTGAAGAAGAGCTGTGTGTTCATCTATGGGTTCAGACATAAAACAACACTACGAGCTGTCAAGTATGTTTAGTAAAAAATTTTTACAATGCTACCTCTAGGGCGGAGGTATAGAGTCAGCTCAAAACGTCTGAGAAGTTTTCTTCCCTTCTCTTTTATAGTAGAACCATACTTTGTAATATGACAAGCATTAGAAACCTTTGTAATTGTCCCCCATGCTGCTCGGTTCCTAGCCCAACGGGATACCAAAATAACTGAAAGCAGACAAATACTCCTCCCTTCAGTGAATTTGCTTTATTCATAAAAATCAAGATAGGTTCTTGGAATCCTATGAAAATATTTTATATAATATAAACTCTTATATTAGATTCTATAGATAATATTAGTGAAAAATATTTATTTGTTGTATGACTGTACACTGTAAAATAGTCTGCATACTCACCTCCCCATATGCTGCCACTGCTGTTGGTTTTAGGACTTCTGGTTCATTCGAGTCATTCCAGGCCTAGTTTCAGTCCTTTTCTTCCTTCTTCCCATTATTGTATGGTCAGGAACTGTCCGCCTAATCATTGGCTGAATGGGCTTGAAATGTCATCAGAAAAAAGAGGGATACAGCATGGACCAGAAGACCTGACAGCAGCGAGGTGCAGGGGAGGTGAGTATGCAGGGTTTTTTAGTTCTGTTTTTTTTTTTTTTTCAGTGTACAGGGAGTCATATAACTAGAGATGAGCAAACCGGGTTCGGGTTCGAGTCCATCCGAACCTGATCGATCGGCATTTGATTAGCGGGGACTGCTGAACTTGGATAAAGCTCTAAGGTTGTCTGGAAAACATGGATACAACCAATGACTATATCCATTATTTCCACATAGCCTTATGGCCTTATCCAACTTCAGCAGCCACTGCTAATCAAATGCCGAAAGTTCGGGTTCGGATTGACTCGAGCATGCTCCAGGTTCACTCATCTCTACATATAACAAAAGAATATTTCCTCCAGTAAATCCCTTTAATGTCAAAACATTTGTCAGTATATGAAAAAAAGTGAGAAGCAAATTCCTACAAAAAAAAAAATCTAGCGAAAAATACATTTGTTTTCTCTTTTAATTCTTACAAAAAAAATCTAGCGAAAAATACATTTGTTTTCTCTTTTACATTATCAGTCTATGTTTTAGTGATACTTAGCGTGTTTTTACATTATGTTCCACAGATAGAATGAATGTGAGGAATATTTACACATGGACGTCACCCAGGAAAGAGATCTGCTGGGCTCAGATTTATCTTTATATTTTAGCTGATAAGAGAGCTATGAGCTCAGACATGGCTTGCATTCCAGCAGTGAGGAGATATTAGGAGCAGGGAGGCAGAAGTACTGGGAACTCACAGTTTACATGCAGGGGAAGCGATATCGAAAGGAGTCGGAGATTACACAGGGCCAGCTAAGGCTAGTGGAATCTCAAAAATTTGGTAGCTACACTAAACTGTACATTCTATGGCATTCTAACACCTCAACATGCCCGGCCAAAAATTGTTCACTCAATTATTAAGAACCCACAACTACGGAACTTTAAGGAGATAAAATAATTTATTAGAATTCCAAAAATACCAAATGAATTTACTTTTGATTTGTTATATTCTTATTGCAACCCCTTCTGGTAAATAAAAAGAGGAGGTGGTGGGGAGTGTAATAACAGTTATGAACGCATTTTTGGCCCATAAAGTGGTTGTCAGTTTCCAACCGTGTTCCTAACAAAAAGGTGAAAATTTGCACCATAATTAATCTAAGTAGAATAAATTCAGTATATAACTAGAGGTACTTCTTAAGTGCGGTACTGGCCTGACTAATGCATATACGACCATCCTAATATCATATTGGCCAATCGAATGATGGACAAGTAAAAATGTATAAATCCACTAGATTAAAAAATTTAAGATGTCAATCGTTGATATTATCAGGTTTTGTCCATAGCCTCAAAAACTTTTGCTTTCAGTGTCCCTTTTTTTCTCTGCATTTCTGGAATTTTTTCATAAGCCTTTTTTAGATTTTGTTTTTGTTCCCGAAGTGAAGAGATAGAACCAGCTGCACTTATAGTGAACAGGTGTGAAAGACAGCTCAACGTTCAGCAATTGTGACCCTCTTCCATCGGTATGAGGGTGGTCATACCTCAGCTGTGAAAACAGAGTAAAAGAAAAGTATCGAGTGATGTGTTAAAAAAATGTGTACTATATCCTGCCCTATGTACTACAACGCAGGACCGTCCAATTACATAGTCCTGACTGAGTGACATGTGGTTGCCCCTCCTTCCTGAACATGTATCACATAAAGCCCACATGTACAAGCATGACCAAGACTCAACTCCCGAAAGACAAAGTCAGCTGCTGCTCAAGATGAATTGTTTAGTCATTTCTGTCTGGAAGAGTTGAACCGGCTTAGACATCTCCTTAAAATACATAAAATGAAGGAGGGCAAGATGAATTCACTAACTCCTTATTGTATCTGTCTCCTATAGATGGTTGAAGAGGTGGTGGTGGGACCTAAGTACAAGACCACAGCTACAGATGGTTGGCGCCCACTTTGAAATTACAATGATGGTGGAACCCTTGTTCAAGACTGTGGCTACTGATGAATAAGGAGATGATTGAGGAGGCCATTTTAAAATAGTAATGACAGATTATTGAGATGGTCTATTTAGGATTGCAATGGTACCAGTTCACAGGAGCCTACTTTGAGGTAGTGACCGCTTAAAGGACAATGTTAAGATGGTGATGATACCTGCGGACAGGACCATGGCTATAGATGATTGAAGGGATCACTTCAAAATGGTGGTGGCACCTGAAGACAGGTTTGATATTACAGTTGACTAAGGAGGTCACTGTGAGATGGTCAAGGTACCTGCACACAGGAATACGGCTACAGATGGTTGAGCAGGCCACTTTGAGGTTGTGATGGTACAAGACATTGGCTATAAATGGTGGAGGAGGCCACTTTAAGGTGGTAATGGAATGAAACACAGAACTTTGGCTACAGATGGTACTTGCATACAAGACTGGGCTAAATGATGGGAAAAAACCTGTAGCATAAAATTCACACACTCTCTTTTCATCAAGTGATCGGGAAGAACTCTACTTTTCACATAAACTGGGAGTGCTGGCAGTATAACGAGATTATGTACAGCTTACAACCATACAAAAACATATAGGAGAAAAGCCGAACCAATGGAATGTGTTGTAAAAGATAAAGCTCCCAGTCTGCACTGTTTCCACAGCTGGGTTCTTCTTGACTCCTCCACAGGAAGACCTCCTAAGAACTGAGCTGTGACCCTGGAGGTCCTGCTCACTCACTGCCCTTCATTACTGTGGAAGTAATGGGATGGAGACAGGATCCCACATGTTGACACTGTTCTCACATTATACTGGGGACCTTCTCTGGTTGCTACAGTGATTTTCCTGGATCTCACGCCACCCATGCCATAAAAAGACAACTGCATCAATTACAGCAAACCCACATACAAGGGATGATGATGCCCTTTAAATCTTCAGCCAAGCAACTGTGAAGGAAAACTCCAATTTCTTCTCACCAGTACACAGACTGAAACGCGTCCTTAGGGCTCTACTATGTGTAAATCGCTCTACGCTTCATATCCTCACCCCTTTAAATATGAGTGGGAGTTCTGTAGGGACGGAATGAATGTGAAACAGCTAAAATCCTTCTTTCAGGAATGTCCATCATAATAACTTATAGAGTACTCATAACTTATAGTACAACTCCAGCCATCACACATCTGTATACAGAAAATGAAAGATGACAAGTCAAAACTTCCTTAGGAATCAAATTTTTCCATTTTTAAGGAATAATTTTGGGAAGTGACAATTACTCCAAGTACATTACAGGCACTCGCAAACAGTGGTCAACCTTCTAAGGTGTATAAATTACATTGGGCGGAGTTGTCCTTTAGATCTGTGTTATTTTCCATATGTAAACATTGTATGGCATCTACTTTTACCAGAAAACAGCTCCTCCCTTGCCTGTAGGCCATGACTGGTATTGCAGCCCTCACTTAAATAAAAAGTTAAGCCGGAATTCTAAACACAAGTGGCACTGTCTCAGTAGATTCTCATATTACAACTCTTTTAAGATAGTGCTGAATATTTTCTCATATGTACAAAAAAATAAAGCCCAAACTATTTAATAGTTCCATGATTTTTTTTTTACTCTAAGCAACAGTGCGGGTAAAACACACCTGGTTAGGCAAAGAACATGACATAGAATACTTTTATTCTTGGAAGACTTTCAACACTGCCCTCCAGTTGGTAAGTGGCCCTGAACAGGCGGCATTTAAGCATGGCAACAGCATGGCGGCACGACTTAGGGAATAATAGTGAATACACAACATTATGCTTTGTGTTGAAGAATTCGGTAGTGGCAATAAATCAACCTGAGTCACCTGCCTTACGTCAGCGCTGGCACAGACCATGCTAAATCCCTTATCCCCCATTCCCCCCGTCTATGTATCAAGTGGGGCCTGCCAAATGCTCGCTGACGGTCTAAAGGCCATATTCAGTCTCTGAATATTGTTTGAATGAATCTGTCATCGCAACCCTGTTGTACCTGTCATTACACACCGATTCCCACCTCCGAGAGAAGCAGGCAGCCAGTTCAATCTTTCTAAGCAGCTTCTTTTACCGACAATCACACAAGGTCAGGGGCTTTGGCTCGGTAGTTAAAAGTCAAACAAGGACCTTCTCTGTCTCGACTGCCAATTTTCTCCCCCCCCCCCAAGCATCCATTAAGTATCCATTTATCTGCTTGATTGAAAAAAGCTCTTTTTAAAGCCAATAATTCAGGTATCATTCTATTCAAAAACCGGAATTACCTCTAGAGAGGGTTCTTTTTCCCCTTTGGAGTCTTTCAAGTGGCTATTGTGAACTGCAGGCCACTAAACGGTACTGTCCAGAACTTGGCTCCTAGATAGATCTTGCAGAAAAGAAAAGGATATGGCAGCCTGAGGTCTGAATAGTTTACTTCCCCCTCCTGTCCCCTTTATTTCAGGTTGGAACACTTGCCCAGCTCTTGGTTGCTCTGAAATAGCATGGCAATTTAACCTCTGATACACTCTACAGGAAACCATACTTACGCTACGAGGTGAATAATCAGATAATTGACAGCTAGAAAGTCATGGTGTACTGAAAATCTATACACACAGATTCATATTCCTAAGCCATCCTGGGGGTCCCCCCAAAAGAGACACATTACCCTCTTAGACCTATGTGACAACTGACTTGCCCAGGCAACCGTCGCTCTTCTCTGTCAACAAGAGTAATAAGTAGTGTTGATTAGAGAGGCTGAACTGTTTAGGTTCAGCAACGTTCACCAAACCTAAACGTTCAGCATTTGTCTCCTCAAGGCTGCAGAAATTGGATGCAGCCCTGGGGAGTCGTGAAAAAGTGGATACAGCATATATCCTAAGGCTGTAGCCATATTTTCTGGGCCTCCGTAGGGCTGCATCCAACCTCTGCAGCTGCAGTAGGTCAAATGCAAAGCTTTCGGCATCGGAAAGCATTGCCGAATCCAAACAGTTCAGCCTTCTCGCTCTCAGGGAGCTGAGAGAAATCGGAACAGGAATCAGGGCAGGTGACTATCACTTCCTTTTTATTTATACAGCACTACGGGCCAAATATTTAACAAAAAAATCAACTGAATACCCCTTTAAAGGGGTAGTGCGGCGGTAAACAATTATTCACAGAATAACACACATTACAAAGTTATACAACTTTGTAATGTATATTATGTCTGTGAATGGCCCCCTTCCCCGTGTCCCACCACCCCCACCCGTGTACCCGGAAGTGTGGTGCGCTATACATACCTGTCACATGCCGACTCATCTCCGATCTTCAGTCTGCGATGTCGTCTTCGGACGGCCAGGCTGAATCCCTCCGAGCGTCCTGAGTGCCGGCCGCCCTCTGCCGCGTCATCGGCTGCTCAGCCGCGATTGGCTGAGCATAACTGTGCTCAGCCAATTGCGGCTGAGCATCTGATGGTGCTGAAGAGGGCGGCCGGCACTCAGGACGCTCGGAGGGATTCGGCCGGGCCGTCCGAAGACGACATCGCAGACTAAAGATCGGAGACGAGTCGGCACGAGCAAGCTACCTCTGAAAGAGACCCAACTATTTTACTTCCAGAGAAGACCTACTTTGCATACTTTCTTTCCCTAAGAGCATTGCCTGGTCTAAAAGGCTTCCTACCTAACTTGGGTACCTCCCCAAGGAGACACATTACCCTCTCAAACCAGAATCCATACAGTGAAAAGTAATTAAAGAACAAAAATAAAGAAAAACACTCATGGTGGACCTACATGCCCAGTTATGTAAGTAATTGGTCTTTATTTAGCTAATCTCCCATTAAAATGTCCTGACAACGGGGAATAATCTGGAGAGAGGATGTCAGCTGAGGACCAGTAATCTGTGCACAGAGTGATTTTTTGTAGTCTGTGTGTCTGACATGTCTAGTGACCTTGCTTGTGTCGGGGAAAGCACTGTTATCTAATGACAAAGCACGAGACACTTGTGTCTCAGATGCAGAGAAAAATTTCACAGGGCGCTGAATAATTAGATATGGAGTAAGTCATGGAGACTAAAACAACAGAAAAAGTTCTCCTTATGAAATGAAAGTCTAAAATAGAAATTGTATAACAATAAACATACTTCGATCCAACCTATAGCCCGTGGGTCAGGTGGAAACCCAACAACTTCTTTGGAAAGGTGGGTGCAAGTAATATACATTTACTAAACCTGGACACAACTTGTAATAGTTAGAAATTGGGGTTGGAATTCTAGAACATTTGGCGAGGTCATAACAAGTAATGTGGACACAGCTGCCACCTACCACATGAGTGTTATGGTTTATGGGGCAAGTGGGATTAGGTGGAAACTGATTGGTGGGGATAACTATGCTCCACTACTATATAGGGTACTGTAACACAGAATAAGTACTAATACAATAAGTAAACAGTATATTTCGCAGCATATTTGTATAACAATAACAATTTTGTTACTCTTTTATCGTGGTTTTGGTGGATGGATTAACCACTTTTGGGCTATCGTAATAATCTAGAATTTTCGTAGTTGAAAACAGACATTATCTAAAAAGGAAATGTGTTTGCTGCATACAGATGTCCTATGGATTGGAAGAGTATTGGGTCCATGTGTGTCTTTCATTATGGTTGCCCTAGCTACTGGATGAGTATTGGGTCAACATGTGTCCTTCATTATGGTTGTCCCAGCTACTGGATGATTATTGGGTCAAAGATTTCCTTCATTATGATTTTCCTAGGTATTGTATGAGTATTGGGTTAACGTGTATCCTTCATTATGGCTGCCCTAGGTGTACAAGGCCTTTCGTTTAAAGACCCAACATCTGGTAAGGTTTAGTCATTGTAGTAGTCAACACAAGACTGGTCAGACTAAGGATGTCATACCCTGGTATCTGTACACTCTCACGGGAAAACAATGCCAGATAGAAGCGGACTTTTGCGGACTAGGAAAGATAACACTTGCATGATCTCCATCAAGATGATATCATACTAGAACTGACAGCAGAAGCATACCATCATGATTCACTCGATCTTACAGATACACACTAGCTCCTGCATCCTCTACACTTCAATTCCTGCCCGTCAAACCACTCTCCCATTGCACTGTATCAAATTTCCTTCTCCATATAGTTAGTGAATGGACATGGTGCTTTGCACTGTCTTTCACTAGGCTTCTTATCTCAATAAATGGAAAGTGCAGAGATGGTGGGGAGGGGAAGTTAAAAACACAAGGACAAATTGAAGCTGTAAAGTAATATATTATTCCCAGGCAGTTCAAGGAGTTTCTTTGAAAGACGATGCAGAGAAAAATAATCTACAGTCTGCTAAAGAACCTTGGTGTTTCTTGGTATTTTACAGAGTAATTCGAGGGAATCAAACATAACTCTAAGTTTGAGTATGTATATATATATAGAGAGAGAGAAAGAGAGAGAGAGACCCCAAGAGAGAGAGAGAGATGTGGAGCCACCCCACATGGGTATTATGGATGGCAAAAGCTGAATGTGTTGTTGTACTCAGGTCCCCTCTTCACTCAATAGGTTGAGATGGGGTATAGCACTGAATCTAAGGGTACTGGGCCAGGCCTATCAACTCACCTAATGAAAAACACTGAAAAAAAAAATGTTTTTTTTTAACCTAGCACAGCTACCCCAGAAGCCCATATACTGTATGAACCTACTGTAGAAATAACATCTGGGACAAGTGAAGGAAGTTCCCTTAGCTTTTGTCCCCATCTCGAAAAATTTCCTAGCATTTCTTGCATGTAGTCTCTATGCAGGCCTATGTGTCTCCATGGTAACAGACAACAAACCCTGTGTAGTCTGATCCAGCACTTCTGTCTGCCCCTTCCTGCAAATATACCAAAAGTATTTTGACAGGCAAAGGGACAAATAGAAGGGATCATGGCTGCAGGATCAGACTACACAGCACTTGTTGTCTGTTACCGTGGAGACACAAAAGATTATATAGCACTTTGTAGTAATATCTACTAGGTTGGTTGTGTTTCTTTTAAGCTCATTGGGAGTAAGTTATCAGATTACTGTCAAGAGACATAACTAAATAGTAGAAATTGATGAAAATGAAAGGTCCCTTTAAATTTACATGACATTTTAGGTAAGAAAGCAATTACATGGGAGCACTACTCTACGCGATGCTCTAAATATAAATTCACAGCGTTCTTTAGCAGTCTATTAGAAAGAGACCCCCGCTGCGATAATAGGAGTCTTTTAAGATGTATGAATCTGCATAATTCATTTAGGAGAAAGCTCATTCTCCCTATGCCATAGACTTCTCCAGACACCGGCTCACACGACGAGACAGCCTTCAATAGCCGATGCAACTCATGCCAAGGCTGTGTGATGTGTCTGGCATCAAAGTCCTATCAATGAGAGGGCACAGGTGACCCAATGGGCTCCGGCTGGAAGAGGAACCTACAGGGAGTTCTCCAGCTGGTTCAACCGGGGAGATTAAACCTGTCTGTCTCTCGGCAGGAGAACACCCTGGCCGGCAACAGCAGAGAGACAGCGCCGAGCCGCCTGCAGCTGGGGAAAGACACAAGCCAAGTCAGTGCTGCTAGAAGTATGCAGCCGTGTGGAGCATTATGCAGAAATCAAATGTTTTACAGATTAAATGCGAGATAAAGTAATTTCATGGTCAGATTGATTATTTCATGGACAGGCTAATGGCAGCGCTGAAAAGACTTAATCCGGGCACAAAACAGCTCTTTAAACTCAGAACAACTTTATATTGTGTTATCGATGCCGGCGGGAAGAAAAGGAGTTCACAGACAATTTCATGAAGTATTATTAACCATTTACTGCGTATACATACACAAAGAGGGTGTAGTTCTAGGCAGAGGCACTGAAGAGGATTTATGGTGTATGGAAAATTAGATTGTATCATGGAAGGATAACAAGATAGATGGGTTCATTTAATGTGAGAGGAAAGAAAGAAAGAAAGAAAGAAAGATAGAAAGAACGAACGAAAGAAAGAAAGAAAGAAAGAAGATAGATAGGAGATAGATAGATAGATAGATAGATAGATAGATAGGAGATAGATAGATAGATAGATAGATAGATAGGAGATAGATAGATAGATAGATAGATAGATAGATAGAAAGATAGAAGAGAGAGAAGACATGAGAGAGACAGACAGACAGACAGATAGATAGATAGATAGATAGATAGATAGATATGAGAGATGAGATAGATGATCGATAGATAGATAGATAGGAGATAGATAGATAGATAGATAGATAGATAGATAGATAGATAGATAGATGATAGATATGAGAGATAAGATAGATGATCGATAGATAGAAAGACAAACAGACAGACAGACAGACAGACAGATAGATAGATAGATAGGAGATAGATAGATAGATAGATAGATAGATAGATAGATAGATAGATAGATCTTCTAACATGCATTTTCCTTGCATTACTGCATCATTGAATTGCATTAATTATTAATTTCATTGCATCCCAGACGACCTTAAATAAGTTACTGGAATAAAACTTATGTAAACATGCCCTGAGAGACGCAGATAGATAGATAGATAGATAGATAGATAGATAGTGTCACGGCCGCGGCGGCTTCCCGCGTTCCGGGTTGCCGCCGCGACCGCCTCCTGTCCCGTGCAGCCGCCGGGGTCCTTGTGTAGGGACCCGGCGCTGCTGCTGCTTCGGCCCCTGGGGCGCCTCACCTCTCCTCCGTGCATGTCGCGGTCTCTGCCGGCCGGCGCGCGCGTCCCCGCCTCCTAGGGCGCGCGCGCGCCGGCTGTCTCAGATTTAAAGGGGCAGTGCGCTCCTAATTGGTAGTTGCACCCAATCACTCCCCTATAAATCCCAGCATGCCCTGTCCCCTGTGTTGGAGCCTCTACATGCTTCCCATAGCGTTTGGCCCAGCCCCCTGTTGTTCCTGTGTCCTGTCCGTTACCTGGTCCCAAGTCCCTGTTCCTGAGTCCTGTCCGTTACCTGGTCCCAAGTCCCTGTTCCTGGTTCCTGTTTCCCTGTCACTCCACCTGTTCCCGTGTCCAGCCTGTCACGTGCGCTCTCACCTGCAGACCATTGCCTGTGCCATCTCCTGCCACGCCTCGCCTGCCGACACCAGCAACCAAGCCAGGGGTAGCGACCTGGGGGTCGCCTGCCGCAGCAAGTCCATCCCGCCTTGCGGCGGGCTCTGGTGAAAACCAGCGGCCCCTTAGACTCCGCTCCCTGGTGAGGTTTGTGCCATCGCTGGTGCCGGTCCAGTGGATCCACTACTCCAGGCGTTACAGTAGGCTCCAACCATGGATCCCGGCGAGGTGCCAGATCTCCGTGACGTCGCCAGAGTGGTCGCGCAACAGGCTCAACAAATCCAGAAACAGTCACAGCAGATCCAGCAACTCACTGCCGCCTTACAGCAGCAGACTACTGCCCAGCGCACACCATCTCCTGACGCTGCTTCTTCACTCCGACTGGCCCTCCCAAGCAAGTACTCTGGGGACTCTAAGTTGTGCAGAGGATTCCTGACTCAGTGCACCATGCACATTGAACTTTTGAGTAGTCAGTTTTCCACCGAGCGCTCTAAAGTGGCTTTCATCATCAGCCTATTAGAAGGTAGAGCCCTGGCCTGGGCCACGCCACTGTGGGACCGTGATGATCCTGTTGCTGCCAATCTCCGGGCCTTCCTATTCGAGTTTCGCTCCGTCTTTGAGGAACCTGCCCGTGCTTCTTCAGCCGAGACTGCTCTCCTCAACCTCTCTCAAGGCAGCTCCTCTGTTGGTGACTACGCCATCCAGTTCCGCACCCTGGCAGCTGAATTGGACTGGAACGAGGCCGCCCTATTGGCCACCTTCAAGAAGGGCCTGTCTAGTCGAGTGAGAGACGTGCTCGCTGCCCGAGACCTGCCTACCTCCCTGAACGAACTCATTCTACTGGCCACCCGAGTTGATACTCGTTTTTCGGAGAGGGAGGAGGAGGTTCGGCATGAACATTTACTAACCCATTCCCGTCGCCATCCCCAGCTGGCGCCGATTTTCCAGAATCCTGACCTTTCGATGTCCCAACCCTCTCCTGAGATTCCTATGCAGGTGGAACGGGCTCACCTGACGCCTGATGAAAGAATCCGGCGCTTGGAGCAGAATCTCTGTCTCTATTGCGGTGGTTCCGATCACTTCCGGCTGGGATGTCCCCTACGTCCCCAAACATCCGGAGGACGCTCGCACCTAGGTCCGGTGGGACAGGTGTCCCTAGGTGCGAATGCCACCATTCCAAGTCTGTCTATGCCAGTTTCCATCCGGACTCCCTCAGGACAAAATCATCAGACTACTGCCTTCCTCGATTCTGGCTCAGCAGGCAGTTTTATTGCGGCAACATTGGTCCAAAGATGGCGGCTACCCGTGACCCGACTAGCCAGGCCCCTGACTATCTCCTCGGTCACGGGCGAAATTCTTACCGACCGTGTGTACTACCAGACCGCATCTTTAGTCCTCCAGGTGGGTCCTTCACATCAAGAAGAGATTTCCTTCTACGTCCTGCCCCATTCTTCCCCCGCGGTCCTCCTGGGACTCCCGTGGCTACAAGAACATGCCCCTCAGCTGGACTGGAGAACCGGGGAGATTCTCAGTTGGGGTCAGGACTGTTCCCACCAGTGTCTCAAGTCACCTCAGACCAAGTGTATTATGTCATTTCCTGTCCCGGCCAAGCCTCTATCCGGCCTACCGGCAGAAGACCAAGACTCGGCGGATGCCTTCTCTGCCGAGGTGTACCCTCTCCCCGTACCCAAGACTAAGGTCGTGTCCCCTCACCACCGGAAGAACTTACAGAAGGTCCTCGTCCACAGACCCACAGTCCCTTGCCACGTTATACCGCCTGATCGCCTAGTACCAGTCGTCACCTCCACTCTTCAGAGAGTACCCCCCGGAAAGACTCATGTTCACCCTGCGCTTCAAAGAGGTATTTTGAAGTGGGGACATTCCTCGTTGGAGGCCGGGCACCCTGGAGTCCGTAAGACCGGCCAACGGATCTCTCGCCACTACTGGTGGCCCAGCCTATCCCAAGATGTCAAAGACTTTGTGGCTTCCTGTGCCATTTGCAGGCAAGAAAGAGGGGGAGGCCAAAGGGGGGGGGGTACTGTCACGGCCGCGGCGGCTTCCCGCGTTCCGGGTTGCCGCCGCGACCGCCTCCTGTCCCGTGCAGCCGCCGGGGTCCGTGTGTAGGGACCCGGCGCTGCTGCTGCTTCGGCCCCTGGGGCGCCTCACCTCTCCTCCGTGCATGTCGCGGTCTCTGCCGGCCGGCGCGCGCGTCCCCGCCTCCTAGGGCGCGCGCGCGCCGGCTGTCTCAGATTTAAAGGGGCAGTGCGCTCCTAATTGGTAGTTGCACCCAATCACTCCCCTATAAATCCCAGCATGCCCTGTCCCCTGTGTTGGAGCCTCTACATGCTTCCCATAGCGTTTGGCCCAGCCCCCTGTTGTTCCTGTGTCCTGTCCGTTACCTGGTCCCAAGTCCCTGTTCCTGAGTCCTGTCCGTTACCTGGTCCCAAGTCCCTGTTCCTGGTTCCTGTTTCCCTGTCACTCCACCTGTTCCCGTGTCCAGCCTGTCACGTGCGCTCTCACCTGCAGACCATTGCCTGTGCCATCTCCTGCCACGCCTCGCCTGCCGACACCAGCAACCAAGCCAGGGGTAGCGACCTGGGGGTCGCCTGCCGCAGCAAGTCCATCCCGCCTTGCGGCGGGCTCTGGTGAAAACCAGCGGCCCCTTAGACTCCGCTCCCTGGTGAGGTTTGTGCCATCGCTGGTGCCGGTCCAGTGGATCCACTACTCCAGGCGTTACAGATAGATAGGAGATAGTTAGATAGATAGATAGATAGATAGATAGATAGATAGATAGATAGATAGATAGGTAGATAGGAGGTAGATAGATAGGAGATAGATAGATAGGAGATAGATAACACTTTCTAAAACTAGTTAAAATAAACTAAAATCAACATTTACTTAGCAATAAAGTTAATGCGCATGTAGCAAATTACGTCTTTTTTTTTTTACACATTTCACGAAAATTCTCAAAAACTTGAGCCAATCTGGCAAAACTGATGACATATTCAGAATCAGCACCCCAAAGTTACCCTAAATTCGTTGAAATATCTTTGACCCCAAAAATGCTGTTGACCTGTGTAATTTATCAATAGATAGATAGACAGACAGACAGACTGGTAGATAGGAGATAGATGGTTGATAGATAGATAGATAGATAGATAGATAGATAGATAGATAGATAGGAGATAGATAGATAGATAGATAGATAGATAGATAGGAGATAGATAGATAGATAGATAGATAGATAGATAGATAGGAGATAGATGATTGATAGATAGATAGATAGATAGATAGATAGATAGATAGATAGGAGATAGATAGATAGATAGATAGATAGATAGATAGATAGATAGATAGATAGATAGTGATGATAGATAGGAGATAGATAGATAGATAGATAGATAGATAGATAGATAGATAGATAGATAGATAGGAGATAGATAGATAGATAGATAGATAGATAGGAGATAGATAGATAGATAGATAGATAGATACTTCCCCACAGATCCTTTTTATTCTTTACAGTCAGAGATAATTCGGTCATTAACCTATAGTAACTCCTTCAACTAAAGTATCTGCCACTTCCCATTCACGGCCCATCACATAGACACGGACAATGGAGAATATTTGTATAAGCCTTTCAGCTGGAGGAACAACATCAGTCTCGGAGTCTGGAAGAATTTCACCTGAGTTATCCCTAAAATGGGAATCTCTCGGCAGACACAATATGGCTCATTTGGTTGGCCGACATGAGCACAGATAATGGATGCTTCTTTCAACTCCAGTGTGCAAATGAGGCCGGGACTTGTTTTCTGCAAAGTCAGCCAGGCATTACTGCTGCCACAGTCACTTTCAATCAAGCCTTCAGAGCAGAACAAAACAAAGGAAGGAGTATAAACCATGGGAGATTTGCAATGAATACTTAAGTCAGGGAATGTAGATGGATAGGAGAGCTCGGCAATCATGTTATTTTAGCAAGGTAGGGTTTTCATTTCCAGACTACCACTCATGGGGGCCAGTCATAGGGGATTAATACGCCTTGTTGAAAATATCCTTTTTAGGGGTAAAGGAAATAAGGAACAAAAGCTCTGGAAGATGAAAGACGCTGGGACACTGAAGAGAGGAACCTGGAGGTGTGCAAACTTGCTAGGACTTCTACATGCACCAGGTGTTCAGGTATATCAAATAAACAGGACAAAAGCCAACATGGCCAATCCTGGAATGAATAATGGATCAGAGGATCCCCGAGAAATAGAAAGAAAATACATTGCGAACAAAAAATAAAATAAAGTTAAATAAAGAATAGAATTAAAATCAAATAAAGATAAAAACAGAAAAAAAATGTATAAAATTACAATAAATAAATTTGATAATGTTTAACAATTAAAAGGAGATCGGCCAAGTACCAAGTAACCAGTCATTACTTATCTCTACCTGTGCCTGCTATCTGCAACGCTAACGGCCCCGGGACCTCCCCCCCCCCCCCCCCTCCGAGTTGTGATGACGTCACTACTTGGGAGGAAGTGCCTGTCTCGGCTGATGGCTTATGGACTGGCTGCTCAACTAATCATTGACTGCAGCAGCATCCTGTCCCATTCACTGACTGGTTGAGCGGCCAGTCAATCAACTGGGTTGTGACATCGGCTTTAGTTGAGATTCTGGAGCCTGGTGGGGGCCCAGGAGCAACAATCCAGTGCTGAAGAGACACATGGAAAGGTGAGTTGAGATAGTTTTTTTTGTATCCCCCACCACCACCACCTTCAAAAATAAAAAAGTTCTTGGCCGGATTTCTACTTTAAAATAAAGTTTACTGATTACATTTTATATTTATATAATTTTTTTTTTACAGTTTGATTAATATATTTAATATGTAATTATTAATATTAAAATGAAGAAAAAGTATTTGTAGTAAATTATTGGACTATTGAATAAAATAGGGGTATTCTTCATAATATTAAACTATTACATTTATTAATCCTTAGGGTGGTATTACACGGAACAGTTTTAGTTTGAAAAATCGTTAAATCATTCGGATTTGAACGATAATCATTAAGTGTAATAGCAGACAATGATTAAACAACCAACAAGAAATCGTTGGCCGTTTAACAGAATTTGGACCTATTGTTATCGTTGATCGTTCCCATGTAATAAGAAGTCGTTAGGTTGTTTGCACTAGCGGCGAATGCAGTGGCAACGACAGGACAAACGCACTAACGATCTTAAGTAACGATCATCTGTGTAATTGATCATCTTCTGTCTAATTGGGTGAACGATTTCAGGTCGTTCGCCATATCGGTCATTTGAGTTTGTTTATCGTCAATCGTCAAAAAATGGCTTCGTGTAATAGTACCCTTAGAACTAAACTGAAGGGGTTTATCCAGGATTAAAAAAAACATGTCCGCTTTCTTACAAACACAGCGCTACAACTACCCTTGGGTTATGTGTGGTAATACAACTTGGCTCCATTCACTTCAATGAAACAGAGCTGCAATGGCACATCCAAACTGAGGACAACAGTGGGGCTGGTTTTGGAAGAAAAGGGCCATATTTCTCCATTTTTAATAACCCCTTAAAATATCTAAAAGGCAGGATGTTGAAGAAGGTGTACAGAATTAGAAAAACATGGCTGCTTTTTCTTTGAAGGACTTCACACCTTCCCAAGAATTATGTTTAGCATCACGGCTTAGCTCCATTAATGTGAATAGGACTAAACTGCAATACTACGTATGACCTGTTAATAGGTATGGTTAAGGCTGGGCGATATACCGTGAAAATACCGATACTGTCTCTGGTGTTGGTTAACCGACCTTAACTCTGCCTGGATGATATTTCCCTCGCCTTATTCGGCAGTCGCATCCTCCGCCTCCTCATCACAGCTTCTTTGAGTCACCGCTGCTACCTTGCCTGGCCTGTGTTAAACCTCCTGATAACCTCCAGATCACGGCTAAGGCGAAAATAGACTGATACAGGAGGTTGGAGGGGCTGGTGCTAATAACACTTACAGTCTTTTTTTCAAGGAAGCATCCCAGCTTTAGTGCAATAAAGGGCAACTATTAGAGATGAGCGAACCTCGAGCATGCTCGAGTCGATCCGAACCCGAACGTTCGGCATTTGATTAGCGGTGGCTGCTGAAGTTGGATAAAGCCCTAAGGCTATGTGGAAATCATGGATATAGTCATTGGCTGTATCCATGTTTTCCAGACAACCTTAGAGCTTTATCCAAGTTCAGCAGCCCCCGCTAATCAAATACCGAACGTTCGGGTTCGGATCGACTCGAACCCGGTTCGCTCATCTCTAGCAACTATCATTTGGAGCAGCCAGCAGGATATGCCACCAAGATCCAGAGACAGAGTTCTTCCAACTCGGCCTTTGTATATGCAGTCAAGGACCAAGCCAGAAGATCTCCGTCTTGGGCACACACCCAAACGGACAGCCCATCGGCAGGATTTCTGTGACATATCCTGCCGGCCACTCCAAACGACTGGTAACCTTTAAACAAGAAAGAGGAGAAAGAAAAACTAAAATTCTGTAGTTTGGCCTGCCTAAAAGAGGTGTGGTTAAAAAATGGGGTGTGTCATAATTATCGTTCAATTATCGTTACCATGGCTACATGTATGATTAACCGTGATATTGATTTAGCCCATTATCACCCAGCCCTAGGTACGGTGCTGTTTTTAAAAGAAAACAGCCACATTCTTTTATTCCTGGACAAGAGTCTAATTGTTAGGGCTGGATTAGAAAAGCCTTCCGACACTCTAACAAATAATTTCTGGAGGAAGTATCTAAATAAGTTGGTGCCTAGCACAGTAGTAAGTAGGTGACCATGCTGGATCTTCATTCCCCTACAGAGACCAGTATAATCACCCACTAGTCCTGTCTCATAGCCCTACAGGGTTTGGGATGATATGGTGTTGGTGCATAAGCAAGCACCACAAAGGAGGTCCCATTTTACATTTGCTTTGAGGTCCTCTATTCACTATAAATGTCCCTGGCCACCATACTACAAGACTAAACAATATTATCCGATAATGGCTCCCTAAAGCTACCAGTATGCCATTATACATGCTAAAATTCTATAAACAGGAGGCAAATCACTAATAAAATCTCGAACCCTGGGTGGCAAGGCTGATTCACCACCATAATTCAAGTTGAGAACCTCTGACATAGAGTTTCCTTACTTTAAATATAACACCAGGTCTACTCTACAAGAGCCAAGTCATTACAGGAGGCTTAGAATGGCAACGATGAAACAATGGCAGATTCTTTTACTGGCTACTTCAAGACTCTTCACACCCCAAGCTTATTAAACTCCGACTTCAAAAAGAAGGAGGAAGGTCATGGAAGAAGCATGAGAATGTGTCTGATCATCCCAATCAGCGCCTTTAAAATAAAAGAACACAGCGTCTGCAAAAACTGATATGGCAGGGAGGTTCTTGTCATCACGTATCTCATTAACCGGTTAGAGGCTCTGCTGGGACTCCCACATGGTTACTAAGCTACACTGTTGGCAAACCAGAACATTTTTGGGCTCTGATACCTTCTAAAATATGTGCAAAAGAAGCCAAAAGTTTGTGCTAAGAAGTCAAACAGAAATGGACAAAAAAAAAAATCAAGCACCAAAAGCAAAATAAAAGTAGTGATACCGGACCAAAGGTTTAGAAAAGGCAAAATTTAAAGGGACACTAAAAATAAATTGTATAATATCGGAAAAATTCTTGTTCTCAAGATCTCACTCATGTCCAATGCTGAGAACCTCACATAAGCGTAATATTTTTTTTAACCATGTTTTTTTCTGATTGTCTTGAAAAATTGCACATTCCGCCTTTGTAAGGTTGCTGAAGTTCTTGCCAAAAACAAAAGAGAACCCCATCGTAGCACAGCAGGTCTTGGGGTTTTATTAATTTTTTCTTGTAAGATCAAGTCCTGTTTTAGGGGCAAATATCACAGATAGAGAAATATTTCCCCTGGGGACACATTATTGATGGGGATATTGGGACTCAGCTAGTTCCACCCAACAGTAGATCCGGTGTTTTTGAGCCAGACCCATTTAATCAATTATACAAGAACAAAAAAAATCATATTTTAGAAGAGATAACTTAATTTTTTTTTTATTTTAACATATTAAAGCCTCACATCAGCTATTACATAGAGCAATGCACGGCCATTGCTTTTTAAACTTGTTATAAGACTTGAAATTACAAAGAGCGCAGATAATCGCTTTGTGTAATAGGGCCTTAAAGGAGAAGTCCCATGAAACTGAAAAATCCAGGCAGGCAGGGGTGTGGCAAAATAATAAACAAAGTAAACGTACCTATCCTAGTTCCCTGTATCGCCGCTCCTGGGTTCCGATGACAACTGCTGGTGTCCTGTAGCTCTCTTAGCTGCAATGTCACGTATCCGGCTGAGTGAGTACCCACTCATCCAATCAGTGACTGGGGCAGCCATTCCAGTCACTGACTGGTTAAGCAGGCAATCGGAACGCTAGGCCATTCCTTCGCAGCTGGAAGAGTCGGGTAGGTGACATACCCCGTTTTCAGCAGGAAATGCCAGCCATTGGTCGTCAACGGGACCCAGGAGCTGTGCAATAAAGGCCCGAGAAGGAGTGAATTTACTTGTGTATTATCTTCTCGCACCCCTCCTGCCTGCTCTCCTACTTTAATTTTCAAGGGACTTCCACTTTAAGTCTAGAGCTATTGTCTACTAGATATTATATAAATCTTGGAAAATTTCTAACTCCCAAAAAAGTAGAATTTTAAGAACTGATCAATTATTCTCCCTTTGTGGTCTAAGCAGCAGGATCACAAGAAGAATGACATTTTAACAGAAAGGTCATGGACGCTGCAAATATCTGTGATTACAGTAATGGTAAACCGAGGGATTAATTTAGGGTCAACTTTGGGGGAAAAAAAGAAGAAAAAACAACTGAAAATTAAGACTTTAATTTAAAAAAGATTTGTGGGCAACACCACGTGACAGAGATTGATGTTTTTCTAAAATATCACATGTACATTAGCCCCTTCTATAGTGTTGTTTTATGTAACCGGAGCTTCCAAAAATAAAGACTGGTGGATTGTGTTTGGAGCACTAAAAAAGTTATCAAGTGCTACAAAGAGGGCTACACTCACCAGGACAAACACAACATAACAACTCACACATGACAAATGGCAGCTGGATGAGAGCTAGTATCAGATCCTGAAGTTCCTCCAAGGAATTCTCAAAAAGTGCAAGCGTCAAATACCCCTACTTCAAGATTACAAGATTTACAGATATATAGTAAAGAATAAGTACAAGGTTTAGATTTATAGGTTTTAAAGGGTTCTACGCTGGAAGGATCTGGGTGGGACACCTCAACCACTTCAGATTCATACATGGGAAATCACTGGGGTGTTGTTCACCCCTTATGTGGTTAGATGAAAGGGAACATGCTTATTGCACCGAGGTGTGTTTTTAGTAAGTATTCTTTACATCTATGGCCATCTTAAAGCTAGCTAGAAATTGGTCGATTCTACTTGCTACTTACATCACAAAGACTGCCCATCGAAATAGTTGGTGATGTCTTCTAAGGTTTTGTAGCGTAAAGGTGACCATATACACATAGGAAATAATGTGAGTCAAACCCACTGATTTTGGTGGAACCAGATGGCCATCTTATGTGTATGGGGGGTATTTGGGTTTCATAACATCTAATGTTTTTATTCTCTTGAGAGGGAGGTCGGAAGTTATAGCTGTCCACTGTATATGTGTTCAGCCAACAACTTATCTGATGTTTTTGGCTAGCATCAGCCCTAGACCTAACTGGTTACCAGTTATGAAATAAGGTTCAGCTAGAAGCTGATCTTATGAATCTACTTGGTGGGCTTTATCAATCAAGGACCACCTGTAGCCAATTATGCTCTATTTCCACTAGACTTTGTCCCATTGTTCTACAACAAAGATGATCCATCACATGACCAATACAACCACTGGAAGCCAACAAATTACATTGACTATAATAAGGTCTGTTTCACAGAATCTGCCATGGAGGCTCCAACACAGGTGTGAACAAAGCCATAGGGCCCTATTCCACCGGACGATTATCGTTTGCATAATCGTTAACGATTAACGACCTCAAACGACCGCTATTGCGAAAGACCTGAAAACGTTCAGTCATTTCCATGGAACGATAATCGTTACTTATGATCGTAATTGCGATCGTTTTTTCTTCGCTATTTATTCGCTGTTGCGTTCGTATCTATTGCGAACGGGCGAATGATGTCTTATTCAATGCGAACGATTTGCGAACGTTTTGCGAACGAACAACGATAAAATTAGGTCCAAGTCTTAAGCCCCTATTCCACGTGTCGTTTAAAGGAGCAATATCGTTCGTATTCGGCCGATATCGGCCGCTACGAACGATATTCGTCCCGTGGAATAGAGTGCAACGATCAGCCGACATCGTTCATGTCGGCTGATCGTTGCAGTTGCTTGTTTTTCAACATGTTGAAAAACAAGCGACTGATATAGCAGCGATCTGCTGCCGTCGTTCCGTTGAATAGGAGCATCGGCAGCAGACGCTGCTATATCCTATGGGCTGCCCGGACGATCAGCGATCCCCCGGGCAGCCCCCCCGCAGCTCCCCGCCGCTCCCCTCCCGCACTCACCCGCTCGCTGCAGCCGCGTTGAATAGCGGCGTCAGCGAGCGGGGAACGAGGAGCAAACGAGCGCTAATAGCGTTCGTTTGCTCCTCCAAACGACTCGTGGAATAGGGGCATTATAAAGCAATTAACGATCATCGCTTAGATTCGAACGATTTAACGATAATCTGAACAATAATCGTCCGGTGGAATAGGGCCCATAGACCAGTGCTAGAGAAGGCTAGCTCTGCACAGCATCCCTTATAGCGGACACCCTCTGCCCTGTTCATATAATTGACTACAAATGTTAATGACACAGTAAGGCTTTGTATTGTGAGGTACAGTTCGCAGCAAACTGCCAAAACCACCTTCCTGTATTAAAAAAAACAAAAAAAACACAGCCTAATAAATGAAGACTTGTGCGGCTAACAGGACTCTAATTGGAGAACTGCTTTAAATTAATATCAGATGCTGCGATTTTTACCGATGTCAACACGCTGAAAAATAAACAACATACACAGGTACGATAAAGCGACCTTATGTACACTGTTACATTGTTCTACTAGATCAACAAACAAAGGCAACTATAGATAATATAACAGTGCTGTAGGGTTGCGGTGTGTGGAAAAACTACAAAAGTTGAAATCATGGTAATATAATAATGAATCTTGAAATTGATTACGGTTCAGCTACAATGGTCCATAAAAGATTCAATAAGTGCCCAAAATATAATTCTAATTCAAAACTGCCCAATGGTGTGACCATAAATAGTATAAAAAAAAAACTCGTATAGTTGGTACTTTTTGACCTTACACCCATTTTCAATCTAATGTAGATGTGACCCTCAAGTCTGTAGCTACAAGATAAATTTAAGAGCAGGGAGAAGAGACTAAAGCCCTATTACACTGGACGGTTCCTTGTTTTCTGCTTGCTGCCAGCGCTATTACTCGCGTTGGCAGAGAGTGGGTGAGTGCAGAGGGGGCCACGGGGAGCTGCGGGGGGGCTGCTCGGGTGATCGCTAGATTGTCTGGCCAGCACATAGCAGATAGCGTCGGCAGCAGATCTCTGCTATATCAGTCGTTTATCTTTCAACATGTTGAAAGACAAACGACTGCAACGATTAGCCGACATCTTTCATGTCGGCTGATCGCTGCCTTCTATTACACAAGACGATTATCGGCCAAATATGTAATTGTTTTGTGTAATAGGGCCTTATGCCACTGCCAAAGAAACAAAAGTTTGAGTATATTGGATCCTTTTTGGTTCTCCTAACATCTACCATCTATGAAGGGCTTATAAGCCCCCCTACACATAAGATAGGTGGTCAATCCAGTTCAAATATACTGGTTCAAATAACCATCCGATTCCATTGAAATATATCAGTGAAACAACTTATCTGTATGACCACCATTAAGACCTATGATTTTTAAGCAAGGGTAAGACCCAAGAAATTACATTTCAAGTAAACATTCAACAGTTCAAAACTTGATCTAAGAAGTACAAACTAACAAACTACAAACTAAGATCCATGCAGTCAGATACTATAGACACTGTAGAATCTTGCCTAAAATTCTATAGAATTCTGACTTTTACACCAAACAAAGGACTTTTCAATCCCCCAATCCCACCTGCACCTGGGCCACACCATCCACAATTTCCGACACATTATAAACCTCAATGTTAAACCTAATTAATTCTCAGGAACAGAAAAGCCATTTCATAGCAATCATGGCAAGGTCACGTCACAACTAACCAACGCATATCGACTTGCGGATCTCTCGTCCAAATATTTTTGAAAACCAATTCACCGTTTGGTTCGAATTAAGATGTAAATTAAAAATACACAAGAGCTCTAAGATTGTGGAGCAGCTGAAGTCATTTTAATGGAGGGGTAATATTATTTTTAAGGCATTTTCACACTCTTTCCAGTCCGTGTGAAACCGTACACCGCAGGCTTCTATGCTGAACCTCATCAGAGGTCCCAAAGTTACCGGTTCAATCAAATGAGAGGTACAACAGGAAATCCTATTAGTGTTCAGTCACTACGTGAATACGTCTGCGTGCCAACTCCCATTACAGAAGGCAAACAGTATATCCAGTGTTCTCGAACGCTACATGAAAGTGTGCCGTCCCTATTTTATATCTGGCCTTAATTTACTTGTCATACCTTACACATCACGTCCAGGCCACAAGTTACAGGTGTGAACAATTAACTGGAACTTGGTGGCGGTGGTACACGTTCATTATTGTTCGTGGCAAAGAGACCCCTGAGCTAATCCCGTAATTGTGAGAGGGTAATAAAATGACGTTGGGGTGGAAGGAGATAGATTGAGACTGGAACCAACACTGAGCTCCCCCTTCCTTTCCCTTTTATAAATATGGTTAGCTAAAGAACATGCCGGAAAACATTCGAAAAAAGTTGGACAAAGATTTCATTATTTTCCCACCTAAATCTATGACTATGACGTCCTCTTATTTTAAAGAGAAAATATCGATTTACTTCATACCACAAGCTTGACGTTATCCTGACCATTATCCGGTGTCAATTTTTCCCAAAAAATTGTAAAACTCTGAGCAAGAACTGAAAAGATTTCTTTAAAGAACTTCCCATATCTTGGTTCACACTCGGCCAAAAAAGCTACATGGTTTTTCTATAATCATAATATCTTACAAACTACCCGATAATCCAAAAAGTCTCATAATCCAGCTCAGAACTGCACTACAATGTGGAATTTCACAAGAACAGAAGAAAACAGAGCAGACCTGTTAAACGATTTTGCACATGGCCACATGACGGCTCTCTAAACCTGTCAGAGGCAGAGTATACAGATCCCTCCTACACCTCCATATTCCTCCAACATTAGAGGAATTGTGGCATGCTCCCCATTGGATTTCAATGACCACATCCTTTTGTTTTTGGAGAGCTAAGCCACCACCAGAGGAGTCTGGCAGCAGCTTAGCCCTAATAGGAGAGACAGTTGTCCACAATTATTATTATTATTATTTATTTATTTATAAAGAGCCCTTAATTCCAGAGCGCTATACAAGCGATTAGGGGAACAGACAGGAACAATACAAGATCAAAACGCATAACATGAAGGCAAATGGCAGACTGGTACATGGAGAAGAGGACCCTGCCCGCGAAGGCTTATAATCTATAAGGTAATGGGAGAGAAACAGGAGGTAAAGTGCAGCCAGTCAAGTGTGATGCAGAGTTATTGTAGGTTGTAGCCTACTTTGAAGAGATGAGTTTTCAGGTTACTTTTGAAGGACTTGATGGTGGATGAGAGCCGGATGTGTCGAGGTAGAGAGTTCCAAAGTATGGGGGAGGCTCGGGCAAAGTCTTGGAGGCGGTTGTGCGAGGTACGAACCAGAGGGGAACGCAGAAGGAGGTCACTGGAGGATCGAAGGTTGCGTCAGGTACGGTAGCGGGATATCAGGTCAGAGGCGTACGGAGGGGACAGGTTGTGGATGGCCTTGTACGTCATGGTCAACAATTTAAAGTGAATACGTTGGGCAATGGGAGCCAGTGAAGGGATTGGCAGAGGGGAGAGGCAGAGGTAAAGCGAGGGAAAAGGTGGATTAGTAGGGCAGCAGAGTTTAGGATAGACTGGAGGGGAGCAAGGGAGTTAGATGGAAGGCCAGAGAGAAGGATGTTACAGTAGTCCAAGCGGGAGATAATGAGAGCATGGACCAGCAGTTTTGTGGAGTCAGGGGTGAGAAAAGAGCGGATTCTGGAAATGTTTTTGAGGTGAAGGTGGCAGGAGGTAGTCAGGGCCTGAATATGTGGTATAAAAGACAGGGCTGAATCAAAGGTGACCCCAAGGCAGCGGACTTAGGGGACAGAGTGCAATCATTCATAGTGATTGACAGATTAGACGGCGGGGTGAAGTGAGATGGGGGAGAGATTATTAGTTATTTTGTCCATGTTGAGCTCTAGAAAGCGGGAGGAGAAGGAGGTGGATATGGCACTCTGAAGTCCTAGAAAGCAAATAGGTGACATCCGGACCAGAGAGGTAGATCTGAGTGTCATCAGTGTAGAGGTGGTACCTGAATCCGTGGGATTCTGTATGTCCCAAGCCAGAGGTATAGATGGAGAAGAGAAGAGGCCAGAGTACAGAGCCTTGGGGAACACCAACAGTGAGGGGACAAGGAGGTGGTGTGGGAGTGGGAAACACTAAAAGTGCGGTTGGAGAGGTAAGGGCAATCCAGTAGAGGGCAGAGCAAGTGACACCAAGGGATGAGAGAATTTGTAGGAGGAGAGAATGGTCAACTGTGTCGAAGGCAAAAGATAGGTCAAGGAGAAGGAGCACAGAGTAGTGGCGCGAGGTTTTGTCAGTTAGCAGGTCATTGGCCACTTTGGTTAAGGCAGTTTCTGTGGAGTGGTGGGAGCGGAAGCCAGATTGCAGGGAGTCAAAAAGCAAGTTGGATGAAAAGTGGGAGGAAAGTTCATGGTAGACATGTTGTTCCAGGAGTTTTGAGGAAAATGAAATGTGAAAAAGTAGGATCCTGTAGCTCCACCAGTCCTGGACTATTAGTGGCCAAATTCGAGGTTTAGAGGCTATTACAGTGAAGGACAGGCTTCATCTATGTCTCAGTCCATGTGGAGGACTTACTAGAACTAATAAGTTAATCACCAAAAAGTCTTTGTTTCCCAAAGATAGAGGCTTCCCGAGGCCTAAGAATCGCTTCTCAGCATTCCATTTGTTAAGTGACAAGAGGAACAGCTGGGGGGCCAGCAATGTGGTTTCCGTCAAAAGCCATGCTTATAGAATCCTAAAAAGACCCTCGCCACAGCAGAGACCTGCTCTGTTGTTACAAAACTTGCTAAAAAAGGTTGTTAAGTCGTCTACCCTTGACCTTAAGACGGCTCCCTCCCTTTCTGTTCACCATCTAATCGCCCCGCAGGCTCACAAATCTTCGAGGTGATGCAGGAAAGATGTCCGGGCCTACGCTAATATTTATTCCTTTATCCAGGAGCTCCAGAAATCCCAGACTCTCAGCTGGAAAGTACACAGCAGTTGACTTATGAACCCGGCCTGTGGACTCTCTTTGTTTCGAGCTGTAAATAACTGCAGGGTATCGCACTCCGTACAGACCTCGTGAACAAATCCTGCTCAGGGTAGTTATGATAGGCTGTACTGTTCTGGCATTCACTTCATGAACCAGGGAGATCAGGATGAACCAATTGAGTACAAGCCTAGTCATGCAACTGCACTGTGCCAATAGTAGGGCGCCATTCACACTGTAGAATGCCATGCCAATGAGGAAATGTATGTTGCATCTGCTTCAAAACTGCATCCCAATTTAATGACTGGGAATTTGTTTTCCATAGTTTTGATTCATCTGTTGCAAAGTTCAAATAACTGATGGGAAACACGTCGGCCATAGAGCCTTGATGGTTGATAGTTAAAGGGGTTAGGGCCAGTTCACATGGTGCAAAATTACAGCGCTCAATCCTCTGTGAAAATTCCGCCCATAAAATAGCTGCAGAGCCAATTTCCATTGAGTTCAATTCCGCTCTGCAGTTCACACAGTGGAATTTCCACACGGAACGTTCTGCAGCGGAACAATGTTTGCTAGAAGAACGGACACGATTTTCCTTTTTGAGATTTTTCAGCCCGGAACGCAAGCGGAATTTCCTTATGGATTTGTCAAAAAAAAATTCAAAAGACAACTTTTCAACACATTGGGGGAGACTTATCAAACATGGTGTAAAGTGAAACTGGCTCAGTTGCCGCTAGCAACCAATCAGATTCCACCTTTCATTCCTCACAGACTCTTTGGAAAATTAAAGATGGAATCTGATTGGTTGCTAGGAGCAACTGACCTAGTTTCACTTTACACCATGTTTGATGTCTGTGTCTACCTCCCACATGTCCGTGAGGAAATTCTGCTTGCATTCCGCCCTGAATGCACGCGCATAATTTCACGAGTGCTGATTCCGGGTGGAACACTTTCCTCGCTGATTCCGCCTTTTTGGCTCCGTGTGAACTGGCCCATATCCAGGATTAGAATAACAGCTGCTTTATCCCAAATCCAGTGCCACCCCTGTCCTCAGGATCTGTGGGGTATAACAATTTGGCTCTAATTACTTTAAGAGTGCGTTCACACCTACAGGATCCGCAGCAGATCGTCAGCAGATTTGATGCTGTGTTCAGTTATTTAAATGAAATCTGCTGCGGATCTGCTGCGGACCCGCAGCGGAAAATACGCTGCGGATCCGGTAAGTGTGAACGTACCCTAATGGAACTACGCTGCAATACCACCCACAAACTGAGAACAGAAGTGGAGCTGTTTTAAGAAAAAAATGCAGCTATGCTTTTTCTATAATCCTGGACAACCCTGCAAATAGATTTGGCCTCTAGGACAGACGGATGTCGGACATGTTTATAACCACTCGTCTGAATATAATTTTTAACCCGCCGGTGACGACATAGACTGATGTTACTGTGGCGGTGGAACTAAATTCCTGAGCATGTCTTTCGAGAAAGTCTATGTCTCATAATCATGTTATTGTTCTCTGTAAATGGACCCAGACTCTGTAAACACTCTCGGAGATGGGGGGGGGGGGTATTCACTATGTGTCTTGTTTTAAAAACAGTAAATTATGTTAATTCATTTCCTCTGGCCAAACAGTGGTAGTAAACCTAAGCGGGGCAAGGGCGGACAGGATAAACAAGGCTCAATTACATGGCCGCTGGGAGGAGAGCCTTAACAAATGCTCCTTATTCGCCCCTCTTTATAAAGGCCCTTTACATTATATTCTGACTCGTGCCGGTCCCTCACTGACGTCTTCAGGCAATAAGAGGAGGCGGAGGTTTCTTAAAGACATGAGACTTGCCACAAGAGACTGACTGACTGCTCAAGCTGGTTATAGAGAAATATCCAGCCGATGTGCACTCAACAGGCGGGTCCCCTCCACGTAATAAGGAGTCACACTGGGGGGATCTAAGGACTCAGGGGTAAGAATTTGGGTCTGTCCATGACGCTGCTATAAGTAAGGATTCAGTACAGGCCGGACTGAGGCAGAGCTTTAGGGGAGGCCAGCATGACTGGGCATGGAGGGAGTGGGAAGGTTCTAGGGGAAGGGAGGAGAATACCAGTGGCTAGGGGTGGGCAAGATGGTTTCAGGGGGAGGAAAGTGGGAGTAGTAGTTGTGGGTCTAGCGTCCAGAATGGGGATAGGGATTGGTGGCAGGTAGGGTGTGGTTGTGGGGGTCTGGGGTCTGGGACAAAAGAAAATGGGGAGGATAAGCTATATAAGCTGCTAAGGGATCAGTTTAGCCATTTTAGTCAAGCAAAGCAATTACGGCCTGTATTATACTGCAAAGCTACATTCACAGCTTCATAGCTGAAATCTCCCAGCATTTCTTGCTGGCTCAATGTCCAGAAACCGCTTGTTTTAGGGCCCTGACGATTATCGTTCAGATTATCGTTAAATCGTTCGAATCTAAACGATAATCGTTCGGTTGGAATGCAGTTAACTAATAACGACCGAACCAGAAATCGTTGATCGCTTTATAAGACCTGGACCTATTTTTATCGTTGCTCGTTCGCAAAACGTTTTCAAATCGTTCGCATTGAGTAAGACATCGTTCGGTTGTTCACAGTAGATACTAACGCAATAGCGAAGAAATAGCGAAGAAAAAACGATCGCAAATACGATCATAGGTAACGATTATCTTTCCATGGAAATGAGTGAACGTTTTCAGGTCTTTCGCAATAGCAGTCGTTTGAGATTGTTAATCGTTAACGATTGTGCGAACGATAATCGTCCGGTGGAATAGGGCCCTTAGTGACGTGTCCCGTTTACACCAGGCACCACAAAGTAACCTGTCAAACATAACCCAACCCACCCCCCCCCATCAAACATAACCCAACCCATCAACCCCCCCCCCCCCCCCAGTTACCCCTCCAGCAGAACAGTGACTGCAGCTCTGGAGTATAATACGGGATGTAACTCAGGATCAGTAATGTAATGTACACAGTGACCCCACCAGCAGAATAGTGTGTGCAGCTCTGGAGTATAATACAGGATGTAACCCAGGATCGGTACAGGATCAGTAATGTAATGTATGTACACAGTGACCCCACCAGCAGAATAGTGAGTGCAGTTCTGGATTATAATACAGGATGTAACTCAGGATCAGTAATGTAATGTATGTACACAGTGACTTCACAAGCAGAATAGTGAGTGCAGCTCTTGAGTATAATAGAGAATGTAACTTTAGGGACAAACCAAAACATGAACAAAATGCACATAAAGATATCAGCTTAGAAGTCATGGATCTGGGAAAGCTGGGTACAACCTTTGAAATAATTGTGGTTTAGGCCATATTGGCCGTCACCGTTCAGGTTTCCACCTTCCCACTGGATAAATGTTTCTTCCAAATAATTTCTGTAAGTCGGAGTGTGGAGTTGGAGTTATGGAAAATGGATGAAATAAGCAGGAGAGCTGCATGTCCTGAATGATAAAGTGGCAACCTTATAAATCCATCATGCCCTGGAAGGGGCAGAGACTGGCAGGACAATGGGGCTTGCTTAATTGCCAAAGCAAAATCCATTCAGGCATTCACACTGCAGAAAGGAGAGAGTCAGTGAAATGACAGGGGCTGGCAAGCGATGAATACAGCCATTAGGCCCCTGAGATAGCGTTTAGTAATTCACACATACAGTAGTCGGCCATTCACCCACAACTGGTTTATAGCTACTGTGTCTCCTTCAATCAAAACTGGTTAGAAAAACAAACATCTTATAAAACTCACGCTGGGCTGTAATACCAACACTAATTAATGCCCCAAATAGAAGCGTGGGCATAATATGGGTTTAATCACCCACCATTGTCTTCTTTTATTAGACTGGAGTGATAGCTCCTTGTACGGCTGCTCTATTCTATGTGGTCATTATGGCTGCAGGCTATAGCCCTGGGCTCATTGAGATAATCACATGAAGCACGGGTCACTTTACCCCTACAAGATCAACATACTCCTCTTCTGCTGCTGCTCCTATACCTAATAGGTACTGTTTGTCCATACAATGTCATTACCCTGGGCAATAATGTCCTTAATAATAGCATCAAATAAAATAAGAGGTCACTGTCTCCACCAAGGTCATCACGTTCTTCTCCTGCTGCTATTATTTTCTATGATCTGACTCCAGAATTTTCTATTTCTGTACTGACCCCTAAAATAGGAGACCCTATTACAGCACCGCTGGCGTCACCAACATAATCACATGAGTAAACAGGTCACTGCTTCCCACACTATCATCACATTCCTCTTCTGCTGCTTAAAAGAGATGTCCCAGTTATTTAAAGTGTCACTGTCACTAACAAAAACTATTGACATGTCATGGAGACATGTCAAAAGTCTTGATCGGTCAGAGTTTGAGTGCTGAGGCCCCCACGATCACTAGTGAGCTAAGACAAGCGCTCATCTCGCTACTTTCTTTGAGAAGTCTACGAAGCCTTTCGTAAGCAGTTAGCAGAGAGAGAGAGAGAGAGAGAAGCGCTTAGCTTAATGCTTCTCCCGACTTAATCTTGCCTATGTGAACTACTAGACTCTGAACGATCAAAAGTTTTGATGTCTCACTCACCTGCTTTAACCTTGCCAAAGCCAGGAGCAGCACTCAAAGCCAACAGCTGGCCTCAGTGGTCTCTATTGCTGGGCCAGTGATTGACTGAAGGATGCCCCAATGACATCATGAAAGCAAGCAAAAGCACATTACACAGAGAAATAAAGATGGAAGCAGGAGCAGAGTGAGGATGCTGGACAGCCATAGTTTTGGCTGTCCAGGCATGATGGGAATTATAGTTTTTCAACAGCTGCCACCATAAGCCAGTTATTCAGCTCAGCAACATACTTGGTGTGGAGGACTGGTCACTTTCCCCCACAAAGTCAACACACTCCTCTCCTGTAAGGATTATTAACCCTAAGCTCTCACTGGCTCTAGGACATTATATTCCTGCCTTGTTCATCATGCAATGAAGACCAGCATGATCACATGACTAAACAGGTCACTGTCATCCACAAGATCAACACACTCCTCTCCTGCAGCTGTTATTAATCACATACTCTCAATGGCGCTGTACACCTCCATCACGTGCAGCCTTGTCCTCGCTTAACATGTCGTGCTCATATCAAATAACTTTATTTATAAACGCTTGATATAATACAACGCATACTAGGTTAGGCATTGCCCGCTCCATACAATCCAGCTACTATATTTGCATGACAGAAACTGACATTATTACCTGTCCAGGAGCAGGGGGAAAAAACAGTAAAAATAGATTCAGCATGTAAGGACGCCGCGCTTGCCAAAAATCCCTTCCCAATTTTACAGGCATCATAAAGAACGTCTAGAATATATGAGCGTAGTCTCATTTGCGGGTATTGGGGAAGTATTTTACAAACAGAGCGGAGTATCAACTCCAAAACGTAAAAACCAACACCGGGAGTCATTCGGGACGGGGGGGGGGGGGGGGGGTCGGAACTCTGTACCCTTTGGTGATGCGACACCTCGAATTCCATCAAACGCTCGTGAAGCAAATTTACCAGATGGGAATAAGGAAGGGTCGGGGAGTGGGGGCTAGAAAAGAAGGGGGGGAAATAACTCAGACGGCTGCCAAGACGAAAACCACTTTGACTTCTTGAGTTACGCAGAGGAAAAAAATATCTGCAGGAACAGAAAACAGAATAAGCCTTTTCGTTAAAAAAAAAAAAAAATTCTGTTCTTAATTTACTTTTTTTTTTTAAAGTATAAAAAAGTTCAAGCACTGGATGGAAGACGTAGCCTACAGAAACTGGCCAGATTTCCTCCTGTTAATTGAAGAGTCTTTGATGAAATGAAAATTCTAGGTTATTCACGGCACGGAGGAATAATATGTTTCTGTCGGGATACAATGGGCCGACTGTGTAATCAGGGCAACACCGTACAGATGATGTTTATTCCACTCGGAAAAGTGAAAAAAAGAAAAACGAAATGAGAAGGGAAAAAAAGTGAATGAACACAATGACAGACGGCATCTATTAACTTGTTAAATGCCGTGTCTGATCTGGCTCCAGAGAGTGGCACTCTCTAAGCTCCTGGTCATACTTACTGACTGGGATTCGAGATGAAGGAGGACTTGGCAACGTGATACGGGACTGGCACGTCCAAAAAAAGGTAACTCCTGCCCAATCAGGTTATCCACGGGCATCAGATGAAGCGAGCAAAGTGAAGCGTTTAAAGTGGCAGTAGTCAATTTTGACTTGATGCAGAACATGTGTTGAGGTTACTCCATGTCACAAGTGATGAAGTCAGTTTTCTTGACCGAAGCTGATGTCATGACAGAGATATTTTAGGATGCCGGCATTACAGACAGTTCTCCATTAACCTGCAAACCTGAGATAATGGACTGAAATGACTGATAAGGACAAACCAATTAGAGGCCTGGGAAGGGGAGAGCCACTTATCTGATACATACGTCCTGGAATTTACTTTCTTAGTGGATAAATAACTTCACTTAACAACGTGATCTTCGTAAGTGACGTAACCTGTAATATCAGCTCTTGTTATATAACAGGAACAGCCATGGGGTCAGTCCTTAGGCCAGCAGTGTCTCATAACTGATGGCTTTTTGCAAAGTTATAAAAGTTTTGCTTTTAAGGCGTTGTAGGGGGCCGGGCTCTATGCACAGTACATCAGTCATCCAGGGAAGGTCTGTGACACTTGAGCTCAGAAGGAAAATATGATTTTATATCTTTGCAAACAGCTGTAAGCTAATAGACAGCTATCAAGTGTTATATCTCCCATCAGGTATATGCCCACATCTGCCCTAATATAGAGCTGATGGATTGTCTTTAAACACAAAGAATGTGCCCTACATCATTACAAAGTGTTATCTAGTATAGTAGAAATTTACAGTTTTTTTAAAAAAAAATACAACTCACGAGTAAACTTTTTGACACATGCATCCATCATATTTTTATTGCAAACTAAATGGGTAGGCGCTATGTCACCATAAGATGGAAGAAAGAGTTAATTCAACAGTGGTAACAACTTTATGCTAAGCTACAACCACCTTTATACTTTGGGATTGGTTCACTTTGACCCCTAGTCATCAGAAGTAATGATTGTTCTCTACAGCGCCACCTAATGGCAGAAACTGGTACTGCAAAAATACAACTTTTTGACACAATTATTTTCTACTTCAGCCCATAATGGAAGAAAGTGCTATTACAATAATAAATCAATACCTCTTATTGTGGTAACAATTTTACACTTAGTTTGGTGCCCTTCTAGGTGTAAACGAAAGAAAAAAATTAAGACACCCTTAAACTGTAACTAGCAGCTGGTATATATGAAACCCTGCAGTGCAGATGTCATGACTGAGCTCTACATCACCACTCAATGGCAGAAATAGGTACTACAACAAACATCTACTAAAAAGCAGTAGCTTTACCAACATCTAGGCGATACCTAAAACTGGACAGAAATTGGTCAATTAAAAAAATTAATAAAAAAAAATGAAAAATTAATTTAAAATGAAAGTCAGGCATTTATGAAAAAATCATTATTGGAGCAAAATCTCATTTGACAGCTTTTCCGAATTAAGTTCCAGAAATAACAAAATTAAAGAATATTACACCATTATGTTAAACGTCCCTCTCATACGAAACGTCTCGCTCCCCAAATTACCGTCTCATTACCGGCTGCATTTATCTACAGCGCCGCGTCCCCCCATTACGGCCTCCATATAATGCGCTCACAGGTTTTTCTTGTCTCTGGAAAACTAAACATCTTTGAATTTCGCTCTTAATAAACACCGGGGGGAAAGATGGCAGACTTTTCCAAATTAAGAAACCCAGACGTGTTTTTATTCCTGTCGACGGGTTTTGAAGGCCTACCTAGGAGCGGTGTCTTGAAACGCAATGAAATATGGATTTATAACATAACTGCGTTATTACATGGCGGAGATTAACAGGGTGTTTGGAATAAGACTTTTCTGACGTGTGTGTATATAGAAATGAGGAATGGCTCAAAGACTGAGAAGGACGACCAGATTTCTCAGAGAAGCGGTGCGCCTTACTCAGGTATTAAGACCCTACAAAACAATCCAAAAAATTCATCCGCTGCATCAGCTATTTTCTCCAGGGATTTTTCTAACCCTAATCTAAAATAGTGCTAGGCTGCTCCTTCACGAAGCTTGGCTGACTCAATATCATGGCTGACTGATGGTTTAGGGTTAGCCTCAGACATAGACTGTAGACAAGCGTCTTCCAGCCACATTGCGTAAAGAGTACCTCCACTTTTAGAATACTATTGAGAAATGTCAGGGGATAGCATTACACCCCCACTGACCTCACGTCAAGTTATCCCAAACATACAGCAACGTCTAAGCTAGGAACCAAAGGATTCATGTCTCCATGGCTTATATTCTGAGTGATGGGATATCTAAAGGTCTATGAGCTGATATTGTTTGGTCACTGGTTCATTGAGAAGCTTTGGGGTTCTGCTTATGGAGGGATATAGGTAGATATCGATTTTTTTCTAATATTTTTAAACTGATTGAAGGGTGTGCTGAAATACATGCTGGGAGGGTGTCACAATGAATAGCTCAGATGGATGTTGCTGTTTAGCAGCTGTACACTGGCATCTGTCTCCCACAGTATGGATAGATAGATAGATGATAGATAGATAGATAGATAAGATAGATAGATAGATAGATATAGACAAATAAATAGATATGCCATGTAAAGAGATATAAAGTTTTGGTCCCTGTAATGCCGCCGTACACTGTCTGGTTTGGGTCTTATCACCAGGTTCACACGTATTACAGCTGGGGATAAGCTCAGGGTGACCCTGTGGCCCCGGGCAGCTGCTGAACTGTATGGTAGGAGCCAGGTTATAACAGATTATGGAGGCTCCGGAACAGAACGTCTTATATGTATCCAATGTCACCGGCTCTGCAGCTCATACACACAGGGATATAACAGAAGCATTTCTGCCTCCTGTACCTGAATCCCCAGTGCTGCAACCAATACAAGTCCTCCAGCATGTGATTCACCATTAGGATCGCTAATCTAATGGATCAACACTGCTTATAGGGTACGCCGCCATTCTGAGAAACTCCACTTACAGAACAATGAGGGTGACTGTACGCCACCCACTGAGCAAGCTGTAATTATGGCTGATGCCGTAGTAGAGCTCATGTCACAACACATCTGTCATATATACGCTCTATGGCACATGCCTAAACATCTATATACCTTTTACTTTCCTTATCGTGAGTGACCAAACATGTCCTTGAGTATTCACTTCTAAAGCAGCAGTGAAATGTACATGTAATACTACATTTCACCTGTAGTGGCCGCTGCAGGTGAACTCTATGGTCAGGGGATCTCACTGGTTTTCCCCAATCATCCCTGATTTTTAGAACAAACATGATTACTGGCAAACAGAAGGTTAATCTGATTATGTGCACAGAAATACAAACTGCGTAGCAAAAAAAATAATTCTTAAATAATATTATAATCTGCTATGTTTAAGCAAAGAAGGAAATCATACATAGAGGTTTGGATCCCTAACAGAGCACCAGAAAATAACAGTTCTGCAACCACACTGGACACGGCCCGGGGTCGGACACTTGTAATTATGGCCGCCAACTCTATATTTACTGATCCAGAGTGAAGACTTTAAAACTTTAATGACACAAAACATCTCACCAACTCCTATTAATAAAATACAAGTTATTTTAGTAACTTCGGAAAATTCTAAAAATAGTTTCCATGTATGACATCAGCGGGCGATCGCTCCAATACTGAATGATGATCAGGACACTGGTTTAGAGAAAAGGTAAAAAAAAATAACTCAGATTCAGAAGTAGCAGAGCTGAGATAATCATGGTCATCTGTAAGGGTTCATTTACACAGAAAGATTATCTGACGGATTATCTACCAAAGATTTGAAGCCAAAGCCAGGAATGGATTTGAAAAAAGGAGAAATCTCAGGCTTTCCTTTATGACCTGATCTCTGTTTATAGTCTGTTCCTGGCTTTGGCTTCAAATCTTTGGCAGATAATCTGTCAGATAATCTTTCTGTGTAAATGGACCTTAATGGTATGTTTACACAGATTTATCTGACAGATTTTTGAAGCCAAAGCAAGGAACAGACTATAAACAAGGAACTTCTCATAAAGGAAAGACTGAGATTTTTCCTCTTTTCAAATCCATTCCTGGCTTTGGCTTCCAAAATCTGCCAGATAAATCTGTCTGTGTAAACGCACCATAAGTAAGCCACATAAACCTATTATATACCTTTATTATCATGGAACGGAAATGGCAATGACACACTCCACTCTGCTACATCTGCATATTTAATCTCTATTTCAGCTCAAATTTAGCTCTGCTACATCTAATGGTTGTATATAGTTTATATGATTTAGGGTATATAGAACACAGACATCATCAGAGCTGAGTTTGTGACCACTGTTTTATGGACCATTATAAAATAATCTCACTTTCTCAATGGCAAACTCAGCTCGGCTACAACTGTATTATAGTCACTAATAAAATAAGCTCTCAATGAAGTATACTATGGACTCTGAACTGAGTATGTCATTTGGTGCACCTAGTGTTACTGTGTACTTTTCCTTACTACTATAGATATAATCTCTACACACACAGTTTTGGTCCCTTTAAAAATACAAACACAGCTCTACTACATTTATATTAGCATACCATTAAAAACAATCCCCATGCCTTGAGGACAATTCAACTCTGCTACATCTACTTTAGAACCCTATGATAAAATTACATCTCTATTCAAATTCTTCCTTACTCTTTACAAAGTCAGCACTGCTACATCTGTAGTAGAATTCTTTTAAGAACAATCTCTTGTCTCAATAACAAATTTAGCTCTGCAGCATCTATCATAGACTCCCTTAAAAACTGATCTCCTTTCTTAATGACCAACTTAGCTCTGCTACATATGTATTAGGATTTCTCTGAAAATAATTTTCTGTCTGGGTGAGCAGTTCAGTTCTGCTACCTGTACCTGTGTTTTGATTGGCTGACTCAACTCAAAGAGGGATATTGAGCATGGTGTGAACACAACCTAATAGGTATTCTTTAACACTGATCCTCCTTTTTTCAGTGACAAATTCAGCTCTGCTACAGGCCACATGAACTAGATACATGTGTCAACTCTACTATGTAACTATGTAACATGGATTGTCTTAATAAATCTATATTAAAATACCTTGAGGACAACTCAACTGCTACATCTACCATAGAATTCTACGATAAAAGTCTGCTTTCCTATGTCTATATTAGAATTGCTATAAAATCATCCTCCTAACTCAGTGACAAAGTCAGCACTGCTACACCTGCATTAGAATTCCTTATAATAATCTCTATGACTCAATAACTGATTCAGCTGCGCTGCATCCATATTAGAATCCCTATAAAACCGTTATTTCATTTTGCAATGACCAGTTTGGCTCTGCTACATGTGTATTAAGATTTCTTTGACAATAACGTTGGTGGGACGTTCAGCTCTGCTACACCTGTATTAGGATAATTTATCTTCCTCAATAGAAAATTCAGCTCTGCTACATGTACATGGTTGTATTCACACTGTACTTTTTTTTATCCACCAAGTGGGCGATAAAATCAAAAGGCAAGGATCCCGGTGGATGTACTGATATCCAAAGTGGGAAATGGATAGCGTAATACGTTAACACTGATCTTCCTTTCTCGATGACAAATTCAGCTCTGCTACATGCTACATGAATTTGATTGACATGTGTCAATAGTACTCTGCACCGATGTAACATGGATTCTTTAATACAATGTTACAATAACAAATTCAGCTCTGCTGCATGCTACATGAAGTTGATTGACATGTGTCAATAGTACTCTGCACCTATGTAACATGGATTCTTTAATACAATGTTACAATAACAAATTCAGCTCTGCTGCATGCCACATGAACTTGATAGACATGTGTGAATCGTACTATGTAACTAACATGGATTCCTTTAATACAATGTCACAATAACAAATTCATCTCTGTTACATCTGTATTTTATTTTATTTGTCTGAGGCCACAGAACGCACACATTGCATACCAACTACTGCAAACCAACAGCTGCTTCGCCGGGTCGTAGCGTAAAAATGAAATCTATGCCCGGCTAGGGTTAGATGTAAACCTGCCATAGAACTCCAGGAATGGCCGCACATGACATCGCGTCTGCTGGGACGCCAACTGCGTGTCTAAGAAATTCTGTGATCTCCGGTAAAGCAGAGCCCCCCTTTATATATATATATATATATCAGAGACGCCAGCAAAATGGCTACAAAAATATTCTACAAAAAAAAAAAAAACAGAAGCTCACAGAGGAAATTCTAGGTTACGCCGACCCAACAAAAGCTCCTTTGTGAGCGCCACCCGGAGCTGAAGTCACATTACTACTGTACCAGGTACCTCCGAGCTCTTAGCACAAACATGCCACTGTTGTAATGTAAAGCCCTATGAGAACTGCTGCTTGCTGCATGGCGCTACGGGAGATGTAGTGCACCAGCAGCTGCTGTGCCCAGGGCTACCGACACCTGTTACATAAAGCGTATAGACGGAGCGAAGGAGTTTAACAAAAGACGCTGCAGATTCCGGCACAGCGCTGAGGACTCGCAGATCAGGAAATGAAATACAAATTATGGAGAAATTTGTAGCACTAAAACATAACACGAAAAATTAAGCCAGATGTGGCGGGTGTTTTCAGTCCTGATCTCCTCCGGCTTTGTTCTCGCAGGGATCTGTGCAGTTTCACACTTGTGTACGCTCCACTAAGTGCAGCGCACCGCTAAGAGATCAAGTGCAGGTTGTAAGGAGGCCAACGGAGGCGGCGGGGGGAGGGGAGGAGGGGGCGAAGTCAGACAAGGGGATATAATCCCGTAATATATGTCGTATACATAGATGAGAGGAGGGCAAAGTCCTTTATTCTGGAAATGCTGATAATCCGATAGATAGATAGATAGATAGATAGATAGGAGATAGATAGATAGATAGATAGATAGATAGATAGATAGATAGATAGATAGGAGATAGATAGATAGATAGATAGATAGATAGATAGGAGATAGATAGATAGATAGATAGATAGATAGATAGATAGATAGATAGATAGATAGATAGATAGATAGAAGATAGATAAGACAGGCAGATAGATAGATAGATAGATAGATAGATAGATAGATAGATAGATAGATAGATAGATAGATAGATAGGAGATAGATAGATAGATAGATAGATAGATAGATAGATAGATAGATAGATAGATAGGAGATAGATAGATTGATAGATAGATAAAGTTTTCAAGAGGAACGCACTGCTATACAGGTGCAGGGGGTGCCAGCGAGCAGGGACTTGATGAAACAGACTTCAATATCTTTTAGGAACTCTTGCAGCACTCCAAGATAAGGTGAAAACAAACGTGTTTTTATTCCGTAAATGCAAAATTCACATGCAGCGTTTCCGCTCCTCAGTGGATCCTTTCTCAAGCACTTGAGAAAGGCTCCACTAAGGAGCAGAAACATTGCATGTGAATTTCGCATTTACGGAATAAAAACACGTTTGTTTTCACCTTATCTTGGAGTGCTGCAAGAGTTCCTGATAGATAGATAGATAGATCCTTCTATGTTGTGTGTGTCTATGTGAACTAGATAGATAGATAGATAGGTAATAAATAGATAGATAGATAGATAGATAGATAGATAGATAGATAGATAGATAGATAGATAGATAGATAGGAGATACATAGATAGGAGATAGATAGATAGGAGATAGATAGATAGATAGATAGATAATAGATAGACTGACAGATGATAGATACTTTGCATTTCTGCAGCTGTGTGAACATGCCCTTAGAGAAAAGAAACTCATACTCAATAACAGCAATCTCATTGCATGAAGCCTCTAATACAGAGGAGCATACTGTGCAGGGGCTGAGGAGCAACCGACGACAGTTACATGAGACTTATGTTCACCGCCATGTCCGCTCACAGAGGCGTGGTTGGTGGCGCTAATGACCTAAATGTAAACCAGCCCTTGTTGCCCATAGCAACCAATGATAGAAGACATTAAATGGAGCTCTGACTGGTTGCTATGGGCAAAAAGGCCCATTTGATATAAAAGGTCCAAAACCATCCCACTGAGCTGGTTCTGACCTCTTAGCTCATTTACACACTAAGGGGGAGATTTATCAAACATGGTGTAAAGTGAAACTGGCTCAGTTGCCGCTAGCAACCAATCAGATTCCACCTTTCATTTTCCAAAGAGTCTGTGAGGAATAAAAGACGGAATCTGATTGGTTGCTATGGGCAACCGAGCCAGTTTCACTTTACACCATGTTTGATAAATCTCTAACCCTATTCCACATACTGTCCACCTACTTTTGGACCACCCTGTGTATATGGTCTCACAATGTCTAAGGTAAATTATAAACTTACAATCAAATAATCAAAATATAATCAAAACATTGAAAAAATAAATGTTTCCATTTTCATCCCCCCTTTGTTATACAGCAGCAGCCATGACTAAAGCTACAATCTATTCCAAGTCAGACAATTTCTTAAAAGGTCGTAAAGCATTTAGTGTCCGGCTTCCTCTAAGATAAACCAAGTGATCTCTTAAGCAGCTGCCATTATGGTCTGATGGTGATAACAAAGGTGCCGCACCGCAGGAGCCGTCACAATTCACACTGAGGGGGAATGACACCCATGGTTTGTTTGGTTTACCCAGAGAAAAACAAAAAAAACTCCATCTGATATATCCATTAGTGGAGCCTTACCGCAGCCTCCATTGTCTCTGCTTGCTGTCAGTGAATGGAAACATTTGTTTACATCCAGATCAATACAATACAAAGGGAACGCATCACAATGCCTATGTCTCTCACTGATTTGTACCACGGATGGATGTGGCCCTCCAGCTGTTGCAAAACTTACATACTTGGACACCCACAGCTTTAGGCGTGATGGGAATTGTAGTTTTGCAGCAGTCAGAGAGATACAGGTTCCCCATCCCTGATTTACACCAATATGAGATTCTATGCAAACGTAACATACGTCATAAGAGACTTCACCAAAGAGTTCCCCAACACGGCACATCCACTACATGACAAAAACTTCAAAGAGTTCACTTTTTTTTTTTTTTAAAGGAAAACACAAACCTGAGACATTAGCTTGTTACCTATAGCAATCGGCGCCATCCACTTCTAGAATCAGAAAAGTCATTGGTTGTCACGGGAAAAACATTTACTAATTACAACGCCCAATCTGATAGTTTTTTGCTGTTTAAACAACAACCAGAAGATAACAAGATGAAATCTGATTGGCTGTTTTAGACAACTCCTCCCCCTTTTCCAGTCGCCATACATTACTCTTGCACATCAGTCTTACCTCTCGCAGAGTCGCAAAACGCAAATAGTCCAGCAACAAGAAAAGCAAACTGGAATTCCATGATGTCTGCCGCGTTCAGCCTTTCAAATACCTAAAAGGCAACAACAAGAACGACAAAATTAAACATCTGACTTCAATATTATCCAGTACAGATCTTCAAAGAACACAAATCTAATTTTTCATAAAAGAAATTTTAATTTTATTCGAAATTTAATTAAAATTTTAAAAAATGTAATAACCTCGAAAAGACCTGATGTTGCTGTAACGGAAACACATGATGTCACTGTACATTTCTGTTACTATTAGAGATGAGTGAACCTCGAGCATGCTTGAGTCGATCCGAACCCAAACTTTCGGCATTTGATTAGCGGTGGCTGCTGAAGTTGGATAAAGCCCTAAGGCTATGTGGAAAACATGGATATAGTCATTGGCTGTATCCATGTTTTCCAGACAACCTTAGAGATTTAGCAGCCCCAGCTAATCAAATGCCGATCAATTGGGTTCGGATCGACGCGAACCCGAACCCGGTTCGCTCATCTCTAGTTACTATGTATGCCACATTACAATGAATAAAAAAATTGCTAAAATATATTACAAGAAAAAAATAATAATAATAATGACAGTGACCTACAGAGCTTAAACTCCAAATGCAAATGTGAGAAAAAATATCAACTGATTGCAGGAATTTGTGAAATAAAGAAATCTGCACTATGGGAATTTGCCCCTATAGTGTTCTGGTCTGGGTATTCAGAACCTCAACAATGGTTATATCATTAGGTGGGAGAAGCACATAGCTGGGCGCTTCTATCTCCGACTTGTGTCAGGAAACAGGCCCATAGACTAAAAATGAAACTTGTCCTCTTCAGCAAAACGGAAAAGAGTGTGAGCTGAGGAGTGAAGCGCATACCCCAGCACTTCTCCCAGCTCTAACAATCAGCAAAGGGTCAAACACCAAGATCCCAACTTTGGACATGTCCCTACGATGTATCAAAAGTTGTTGTTTTTTTTTAAAGTGACAGTACCCATTAAAACGCTCAAATCTGCATTAAAAACCACCATGCGATCTCCTTCCGGCCCTGGGTGTAATTGTGATCTTATTTTTACTACTATATTTGTACTGCCTATTATTATTGATTACAAAATCCTGGTCCCAAGAGCTTACAATCTAACTCACCAACAATGTCAATCTGGGACTATGCGTTTCCTCCAGTGTAGGTGACAATGCGACGTCGCTGCCAATTAAATGTCGATGCCAATTAATCGTACGACGAGCGTGTCAAAGGGCGTCGCGATTTACAAACGAGTTGTGAAAACAGCCCAGAGGTGCACGTTAACTGCAGCCAAGTACACGGCTAAACTCTCACTCTCTAAACAGTGTCAGAATTCCTGGCTCTTGTAAACGCTTCCCACCCTGGGGACACACAACAATCCGCGGATTGATTCCAACAAGTTAAATAATTACACCTACAATCTGGACGACAAATTTAGCAAAAAAAAAAAAGGGGGATGGCAGGGGGGGAGGGGGCTATTAACCCCTTGCCAGCCAAACAAACAAAAAAACAGCCTGATACTTAAGGGGTTAACCTAAGAGGTCAATCCTCTGGTCTGCACTGGCCCTATGTGGTATCAATAGCGCCACGTGCTCTATAGGTCTTCACTTCCTATACGGCGCAGTCACATTGATGGGCCGTCATGAAAAGCTGCATTCAGTGGGTTCAGCTCCTGATGAACACAGGACACTTGTCCGCCGCGTTTCTGAGTCAAAATATCAAATTCCGGGAAGGTTTTAAAGTAAATAGGAGCAACTTGGGAGCCAAGAATAACCTAGTTTAAGAAATTGAGCGGGGTCCTGAGAATGTACCATGTGGCCCTCCATCGCTGTGCCGGATACATACACTGTATACAGCCGTGGTCGCTAACCTGTGGCTCTCCAGTTGTTGTGGAACTACAATTCCCAGAATGCCCCATGATGGGAATTGTAGTTCTTTTACAGCTGGAGAGCCACAAATTGGTTTACTGTGTACAGATTATATAGCTTGGCAATGTATACATCCTGATGGCATACCCCTCCGATAATCCACCACTTCTGATAATCTGCCATCACATGCTGGAATGTTGAAATTTTTCTCTATATACTTGGCCATTGAGTGACACACATTCTCGTACATCATGAGACATTCTGACCCATAGGGCTCAATACTGATATCAGATATAAGTGTATACGCCACATTCATAGGGTTACGTCTGTAACATTGGCCATAGGCGTTGTGTGCGGCTACCTAGTCTGTGAACAGAGATGTATGGCCGCCCCTCACTTATTACACGCTGTAAAGATTTCCTTTGATCTGTGTACTGTAGTGCGCTGTATGGTTTATGTGCTGTTTATAGGAAATCTATGGGGTGCTTACCGCTCATGTAAAACTAGGCTGTGCATACAGGTAACGCTATGGGATATAGGACGCTCTTATAGGGAAACGTTCACGTAGGGCACTCCGGGTTATTAGATGCTCTTATATGGCAATGTATAAATGAAGGTACAGGACACTGTATATATACACAGTATAGGGTTACTCTGTCTGTATAGGGCACTGTGTCTATTACGGATTGCTTCTATAGGGCATTGTATGGGTAATGTGCTGTTTGGATAGGGCACTGTATCTATTATGTACTGTATAAATGATAGGTTTCACACACAGTTACTTGTATATAATAACAGGATGAATATGTACAAACACAAATGTAACAATGAGCAGTCTATACAATGACCATGACATGTTATTAGAGGATTATTACAGGGAAGTCCTATAGGACACTTGTTCCGGTGGAGCACATAAGAGAAGAGGTAGCAGCCAATGGGTTAGGTGCTGCTGCTGTTGGGCACTCTATGGGCCAGCAGCTCTTCATAGGGTAGAAGGTGTTCTGTAGGTTTCTGCATTTTGGGACTTAGTATTCTATGGGTTCTTGGGCAGTGTACGGGTTGGTATATAAATATACAGCACCATATGGGTTATATGATATTACATGGGTGGTTATTGTTATAGGATTTTATAGGATTTGTGTGTCACTGTTTTGGTATATGGTTATTCCCATGGATATGGATATTGTTTGGCACTATAGGTTGATGTTCTTATAGGACAGTTTATGGGTCAGTGTACTTGTTATTCTAGAGTTAGCATATGGGTTATATAGCACTGTATGATTAGTTGCTATTCTTATAGGCCTTTCTTTGGGTTATATGTCACTTTATAGCGTAGGGTTATTCTTTTTAGGTATCATATGGTGCATTGGCTCATAGTTTAACTTTATAGCATATTCTATTGCTTATGTGACATAGTACAAGGACGGTATCTGCTACTATAGGGCACTGTATGGTACAGTATCTGCTACTATAGGGCACAGTATCTGCTACTATAGGGCACTGTATGGCACAGTATCTGCTACTATAGGGCACAGTATCTGCTACTATAGGGCACTGTATGGTATAGTATCTGCTACTATAGGGCACTGTATGGTATAGTATCTGCTACTATAGGGCACAGTATCTGCTACTATAGGGCACTGTATGGCACAGTATCTGCTACTATAGAGCACAGTATCTGCTACTATAGGGCACTGTATGGTATATTATCTGCTACTATAGGGCACTGTATGGTATAGTATCTGCTACTATAGGGCACAGTATCTGCTACTATAGGGCACTGTATGGCACAGTATCTGCTACTATAGGGCACAGTATCTGCTACTATAGGGCACTGTATGGTACAGTATCTGCTACTATAGGGCACAGTATCTGCTACAATAGGGCACTGTATGGTACAGTATCTGCTACTATAGGGCACAGTATCTGCTACTATAGGGCACTGTATGGCACAGTATCTGCTACTATAGAGCACAGTATCTGCTACTATAGGGCACTGTATGGCACAGTATCTGCGACTATAGGGCACTGTATGGCACAGTATCTGCTACCATAGGGCACTGTATGGGCTGGTGGCTGCTGTATGGCATACTGGGTATTCTTCTAGGGTACTATATGACTTAGTATCTGCTCCCAAAAAGCACTGTATCATACAGCATCTGCTATTACAGGGGACTGTATTGGATGGTGTCTTCTCCTGCCTGGCACTGTTTGAGTGATGCATGGGTTGGTGGCTTCCTGGCACTGTATGTATGATGTATGGACTGGTGCTTGCCTGGCACTGTATGAGTGATGCATGGGCTGGTGTTTGCCTGGCACTGTATGGGTGATGCATGGGCTGGTGGCTGCCTGGCACTGTATGGGTGATGCATGGGCTGGTGTTTGCCTGGCACTGTATGGGTGATGTATGGGCTGGTGGCTGCCTGACACTATATGGGTGATGTATATGTAATGCATGGGCTGGCACTGTATGGGTAATATATATGTGATGCATGGGCTGGCATTGTATAGGTGATTATATGTGATGTATGGGCTGGTGTTATCCTGGCACTGTATGGGTGATGTATGGGCTGGTGTTATCCTGGCACTGTATGGGTGATGCATGGGCTGGTGTTATCCTGGCACTGTATGGGTGATGTATGGGCTGGTGTTATCCTGGCACTGTATGGGTGATGTATAGGTGATGTATGGGTAATGTATGGGCTGGTGTTATCCTGGCACTGTATGGGTGATGTATAGGTGATGTATGGGTAATGTATGGGCTGGTGTTATCCTGGCACTGTATGGGTGATGTATAGGTGATGTATGGGTAATGTATGGGCTGGTGTTATCCTGGCACTGTATGGGTGATGTATAGGTGATGTATGGGTAATGTATGGGCTGGTGTTATCCTGGCACTGTATGGGTGATGTATAGGTGATGTATGGGTAATGTATGGGCTGGTGTTATCCTGGCACTGTATGGGTGATGTATAGGTGATGTATGGGTAATGTATGGGCTGGTGTTATCCTGGCACTGTATGGGTGATGTATGGGTGATGGGTATGGGCAGGCTCCATCAGTGATGCCCGGGGCACATGCCGCCCTGTAGAGGTGTACGGATGATGCCGTGTCCCGCCGCCGCCGCTGATCACCCACCTCCGGGCAGTCCGTGCAGTCGGGGGTCTCCTCCTCCTCCTCGTAGTAACCACATATAACAGAGCCGCTATATCCCCGTGCTCCCCCGCTGTGCTGGTGCTAGCCCCGGGCTGGGACACGCAGAGCCCCCGGGATCCCCGCTCCGGTAGTTGCCGTGCTATGCGCTCCCCGCAGGCTTTGTGATTCCAGGGACCGCAGAGCGAGAACACAAGACCCTCCCACTCCAAAACTTTCCGCCAATCAGCGCACGCCGCTCTCCTCCCGAGCCAATAGCGTCACGCGGAATCCTTAACCCTTAGCGCGCTGTTACTCTGGGGCTCCTGTTGTGTGTGTGTGTGTGTGTGTGTGTGTGTGTGTGTGTGTGTGTGTGTGTGTGTGTGTGTGTGTGTGTGTGTGTGTGTGTGTGTGTGTGTGTGTGTGTGTGTGTGTGTGTGTGTGTGTGTGTGTGTGTGTGTGTGTGTGAGCGTGCAGTGTGAGCGCAAGGTAGAGCGATACCCGGGGATGGAGCGGGGCGCTAACCGGGGAGCGGACACCGAGCAAGGGGGACCACGGGGGACAGGACTGTGTGACCGGGAGAGACACCCTGCAGACATGTGACTATAAAGGTGCGTTCACACCTACAGGATCCGCAGCAGATCCGCAGCAGATTTGATGGTGCAGATTTAATTCTGTGTTCAGTTAATTAAATGAAATCTGCTGCGGATCCGGTAAGTGTGAACATACCCTAAAGATGTAGCGGAGCTGAGTGTGTGCGGGGATACAGCTCAGTGTCTCCTTGTCTCTTTGCTGTCAGTGAATGGAAACATCCCAATGCTTATCACAGCTGAGGGTTTGCTACAATTGTATTTAGACTAGACAATACTAGATCTTCCCCACAGTTGTTGCCAAACTACAAGTCCCAGCATGCCATGACAGCCTTTAGAGCCGTGATGCCCAACCTGTGGCTCTCCAGCTGTTGCAGATCTACATTGCTGCTATAGACATGCACTAATACTGAGCAGCAAATTGTTATTTCTTGCTGCTTCTTACATCGGAAGTTTTGTTACAATTGAATTTAGTCTAGATGATCCTCTAGGACAGGGGTAGGGAACCTTGGCTCTCCAGCTGTTGCAAAACTATAACTCCCAGCATGCCTGGACAGCCAAAGCTTTAGCTTTGGCTGTCCAGGCATGATGGGAGTTGTAGTTTTGCAACAGCTGGAGAGCCAAAGTTCCCTATCCCTGCTCTAGAGTAGTGATGCCCAACCAGTGACTGCAAAACTACAACTCCCAGCATGCCCTGACTGCTGCTGGAGAGCCACAGGTTGGGCATCTCTATTCCAGACAGATACATTTTTCCAGCAGCAAATTATTTCTGATCTGGTCTCTGTTCACACATAGCAGGTTGTGCATGCGCAGTCTGCTCCAATAATTCCCTCCATTCTCCTGAATGATGAGGATTCCAGCGGTTCCACAAATTCCACTATTAGAGAAGGGGATCCTAATATATTATAAAGTTGCAGACTATCATACTGTGAGTGGTATCTAGCATATAGACTGTGCAGCCCTAAGACGCTTGTTCAGCTCTGCTACATCAGTATAGAACTACACAGCTGTACACAAGATGGGACATGCATGAGGCAGACACACTACAATGCACACGCATAAAACACTGCACACACACACAAAGCCAAGAGCGGACAAAGGACAGGATACAGAACTGGGGCTGCCTTTAGACGACTTCTCCCTTTGTCGGTGTTAGGATTGTTAAGATTTTTTGTTTTTATACAATATTGATGAATGACGGTCATTGGCAGGTATACACGCCCTCCGCTCCTTCATTGTAAGGCCTATAATATTATATCCCGTCAACACAAGATAGATAGATAGATAGATAGATAATAGGAGATAGAAAGAAAGAAAGAAAGAAAATAGGAGATAGATAGATAGATAGATAGATAGATAGATAGATAGATAGATAGATAGGAGATAGATAGATAGATAGATAGATAGATCGATAGATAGATAGGAGATAGATGGATAGATAGATAGATAGATAGATAGATAGATAGATAGATAGATAGGAGATAGATAGATATATAGGACATAGATAGATAGATAGATAGATAGATAGATAGATAGATAGATAGATGGATAAATAGATAGATAGATAGATAGATAGATAGGAGATAGATAGATAATAGGAGATAGAAAGAAAGAAAGAAAGAAAGATAATAGGAGATAGATAGATAGATAGATAGATAGATAGATAGATAGATAGGAGATAGATAGATAGATAGATAGATAGATAGATAGATAGGAGATAGATAGATAGATAGATAGATAGATAGATAGATAGATAGATAAGAGATAGATAGATAGATAGGAGATAGATAGATAGATAGATAGATAGATATATAGGAGATAGATAGATAGATAGGAGATAGATAGATAGATAGATAGGAGATAGATAGATAGATAGATAGATAAGAGATAGATAGATATATAGGAGATAGATAGATAGATAGATAGAAAGATAGATAGGAGATAGATAGATAGATAGATAATATATCCCCTCAACCCAATCCCCCTCCTTGTGGTTCTGCTGGGATCACCATCTAACTGTGCTGCATTCAATATATATATATATATATATATATATATATATATATATATATATATATATACACTCACTGGCCACTTTATTAGGTACACCATGCTCGTAATGGGTTGGACCCCCTTTTGCCTTCAGAACTGCCTCAATTCTTCGTAGCATAGATACAACAAGGTGCTGGAAGCTTCCTCAGAGATTTTGGTCCATATTGACATGATAGCATCACACAGGTGCCGCAGATTTGTCGGCTGCACATCCATGATGCGAATCTCCCGTTCCACCACATCCCAAAGATGCTCTATTGGATTGAGATCTGGTGACTGTGGAGGCCATTTGAGTACAGTGAACTCATTGTCATGTTCAAGAAACCAGTCTGAGATGATTCTAGCTTTATGACAAGGCGCATTATCCTGCTGAAAGTAGCCATCAGATGTTGGGTCCATTGTGGTCATAAAGGGATGGACATGGTCAGCAACAATACTCAGGTAGGCTGTGGCGTTGCAACGATGCTCAATTGGTACCAAGGGGCCCAAAGAGTGCCAAGAAAATATTCCCCCCACCATGACACCACCACCACCAGCCTGAACCGTTGATACAAGGCAGGATGGATCCATGCTTTCATGTTGTTGACGCCAAATTCTGACCCTACCATCCGAATGTCGCAGCAGAAATTGAGACTCATCAGACCAGGCAACGTTTTTCCAATCTTCTACTGTCCAATTTCGATGAGCTTGTGCAAATTGTAGCCTCAGTTTCCTGTTCTTAGCTGAAAGGAGTGGCACCCGGTGTGGTCTTCTGCTGCTGTAGCCCATCTGCCTCAAAGTTGGACGTACTGTGCGTTCAGAGATGCTCTTCTGCCTACCTTGGTTGTAATGGTTGGCTATTTGAGTCACTGTTGCCTTTCTATCAGCTTGAACCAGTCTGCCCATTCTCCTCTGACCTCTGGCATCAACAAGGCATTTCCGCCCACAGAACTGCCGCTCACTGGATGTTTTTTCTTTTTCGGACCATTCTCTGTAAACCCTAGAGATGGTTGTGCGTGAAGATCCCAGTAGATCAGCAGTTTCTAAAATACTCAGACCAGCCCTTCTGGCACCAACAACCATGCCACGTTCAAAGGCACTCAAATCACCTTTCTTCCCCATACTGATGCTCGGTTTGAACTGCAGGAGATTGTCTTGACCATGTCTACATGCCTAAATACACTGAGTTGCCGCCATGTGATTGGCTGATTAGAAATTAAGTGGTAACGTGCAGTTGGACAGGTGTACCTAATAAAGTGGCCGGTGAGTGTATATATATATATATATATATATATATATGTCTTTTAGGTTCCATCAATTTTATGTTGTGTTATTCTTCATATCATATATGATGGAAACTCCAACACTGGTGTGAACAGAGGCTTATACTGCTGTGATTGTATCCTGCCATACAATAAGGGGGCAGCAGAGGGCCTGGGTGGGAATGCTCTCTATACCCACATAGTAGAGCTGAATTTGCATTGCGCAGGAGAGGAAGTTTTTTCTTTTCTTTTTTTTTTTTTTTTATGAGACTTCGACACAGATGAAGCAGAGCTAAGAGCGTCTTATGCCCCACTCTAAAGTTTTAGGGTGGTATTACATGGGATGATTTTTCGCCAATTAACGATAAACGACCGATATGACAAACAATATATTACGCAGGACCATGATCGTTACTTTCGGTCGTTCTTGCGCTCCTCCTTTCCTGGCTGATAGACTGAACAACGTATTATTACACCGAACGATGTTTGAACGATTTGTAATCGATCAATGATGAAAATAGGTTCAGATTGTATCAAACGATCAACAATTTCTCGTTGGTCGTTTAACCGTTGCCTGCTATTATCGTTCAAATACAAACAATCTAACGATTTTTCTAACCAATATTCATCCTGTGTAATACGGCCCTTATCCTATCCTCGGAAGAAGAGATGGCAAGCTGATCTGTGGGGTTTGACCACCAGGACCCCCACCAGTCCAGGTCAATTGTCCCCCCTTAATGCTGAACTCGAAGTAGATGGTATTTGCATAAAAATACTGCACCAATATCTACACCATCTGATGTGGCTTTTCTGCTGTGGTACTGTATATCTGCCCTGTGTGACTGTACCCTGATGAAGAATACAATGGAGGTAAGTACAGTCGTATGTGAAACCAAGCATTTATAAAATCACTACCTCAGCTCTGCTACATCTGCGTTAGCCATCTCTTTTCCAATGCAGTGATATTTGCTGCAACGACTTGTATTGGACAAAGGAAACACCGAACATTATAGAATATTGGTGTAAATAGCTGTGATTTCAGAAAATACATCCATTTAACCAAATGCTTGCATGACGTAGAGGGTATTCCTCCTCCTTGGTACCTTCCTGTGAGACAGGGCAGCCACTATGCGACCCAAGTGTGTATCACATTGTATTCACAATGTATCCAGGATTGGGGAAAAAAACATAGCATCTTTCTTATGAATACAGCACCACCCCTGTCTTCAGGTTGTATGTGGTATTACAATTCAGCTGAGCAGTCAATCTGAGAAAGCAGTGCTGCAGTGTAAAGCATGGATAAGGAAGTGGCAGCCTTAGGGCTCGTTCCCACTGAGCAAAAGCAGCTGAATTTCTGCGCTGAATCAGCGCTGAAATTTCAGCCGTTAAAATAGGTGCAGAGCTAATTTCCATTGTGTTAAATGGAAATTCTGCTCTGCAGTTCACACAGTGGAATTTCCGCACTGAACTAATCCGCTTTCCGCCAGAAGAATGAACATGTTCATTCTTCCGCTAGCGGAAGCCTATACAAATCAATGGGGCTCTGATTTTCTGTTTCAGCGCGGAATACAAGCGTAATACAAGCGGAAATTACTCGCTGAATCAGCGCGGAAATGGGGAAAAGGGGGGGGGGAGGAGGAATCTAGTATATGTTCTGGTATAGTCTAGTTTACTCACCAAATACTCGCTGAATTTCAGCGCTGATTGCATGCGGATTCAGCGCGGATTCCTCGAGTATTCCGCGCTGAATTTGTCAAGAGCTGATTACGAGCTGAACACTTTCCTAGCAGAATACGCAGGGATTCTGCTTACATTCTGCTTATATTCTGCTCGGAATTCAGCGTCAGTTGATTTCAGGCGGAAATATTTCCTTGCGTAATCCGCTCCTTTTGCTCTGTGTGAACGTAGCCTTAGCCTGCAAAGAGACAAAAGTGGATTCCTCATTAGACAATGTAGATAAGTGGGACTCACAGAGCATTGCTCAGACAGAGAGCTAAGAGCAGGTAAGCATCCCCCAAGGCTTCTTAGAAACTGATACAGGAATTTTTGGTGTGAAGTTTTCTTTGCAGAGAAGAGCAACATGTCCGTCCATAGAATGTGCACACACGCAGAGACCCTGACATCCCTGCGCGGACCCCCTCCCCAGCACGACATTGCACAGATACCCAGGACATGCCATGCTAGACACAAATATGTATTGCCCAGGATTATTTTCCAGGCTTTGATGTCTATACTGTGTGTACTGGGGTAATGATAGCAGCCTGCACCAGGCCTCCCCTTTCATCATATGATCCTGTGATGAAAATTAGTGAAATAGAAGCCTGAATAAGGACCGGGGGGCCACAGGGTCCCCACCACCTCTTTTCATAACAGGTGATTGTCAGGACTTTAGGGATTAAGCGGCTTTACTTGTGGACATAACCATGATGTGCAGTTACAGGGTACAAACCTTCCCGGCCTTGTTACCTCCAGTACTTGAGTTCACCTTGAGTCAGTTCCATCTCCTATGTATTCTGTGTTCGGTATCTGTATAATCTCTGCATCACATCTGATTATATCTGGTTATCTGATGATATCGACATCATTTTTCAGTTCATTTTGACTCCACAAGCAATGTAGAACAATAAAATCCTAGGCTGGTGATGGACACTGTCAGTAAGCTGTTGTTGGTGGATCCAGTGAGTATTCTGTATTCTTAGTATAAATTGGTATATTGCTGTGAATGAGCTCATGGCCTGTTGTCTTTTTAAACAGATTGATGGGGCTTTAGAAGTTAGACCAACACCAATTAAAGGAGAAGTCCGGCAAAATTTTTTATTAAAGTATTGTATTGGCCTCCAAAAGTTATACAAATCACCAATGTACACTTATTACGGGAAATGCTTATAAAGTGCTTTTTTCCCTGCACTTACTACTGCATCAAGGATTCACTTCCTGGATAACATGGTGATGTCACTTCCTGGATAACATGGTGATGCCACTTCCTGGATAACATGGTGATGTCACGACCCGACTCCCAGAGCTGTGGGGGCTGTGGCTGCTGGAGAGGATGATGGCAGAGGGATGCTCAGTGTCCCTCCAGTGCCCTGTGTCCCTCAGTGTCCCTCTGCCATCATCCTCTCCAGCAGCCACAGCCCGCACAGTTCTGGGAGTCGGGTCGTGACATCACCATTTTATCCGGGAAGTGACATCACCATGTTATCCAGGAAGTGACGCCTTGATGCAGTAGTAAGTGCAGGAAAAAAAGCACTTTATAAACATTTCCCGTAATAAGTGTATATTGGTGATTTGTATAACTTTTGGGGGGCAATACAATACTTTTAAAAAAAAATTAAAAATCACCGGACTTCTCCTTTAAATTTTTCATGGCCAGTCATGGGTGCGAAAACTCCTAAGGGCAAAACTGGACTCCCTAAGAGTTCTATTCCAAACTCAGATGGCTATAAAACCCTATGAATAAGTTCAGTTTGGGACCTCAGTGTTGTGGTCATACTGCGCTTACGAGACTGTAGCGACGTCATTGGTCTGCTGTAGAAAACTCCCTATTCATACACTCTGTTGACTTCAAGGGGCTGCTCATATGGAAGAAGGTGTTATAACAGACCAGCATTTGAGTATTACTGAGTTAAGCTGTGCTAGGTAACCATACAACTCATAATGGGAATTAAAAAAAATATTATAATAGCAGGATCTGTCAACAGCAACTTATTGATGGTGTCAAAATGATTTTGCACCACATGAAGGCTTTGTCACTGTTCCTGCTACAGAGACACAAGTGTGGCTTCTTAGCTATCCAATCAACTCATAATTTGGATAAAAGGATCCGTCAACAGCAGCTTGGTGATGGTTTCCATGTAGCGGTTTCAATATTGCACAGTTAGGCTATGTTCATATAATGTATTTTTCATGACAAGTTTTCAAGTAAAACAATGTCTGTTCTTGCCTTAGAAAAATGTGTTGCATTGAACATTCCAGCCGTCATGCATTGAAATCAATGCAATTTTCAGTGCAGCAACGGCCTTTGTTTGACACTCACTACAACGGACGTTGTTTTTGAGTGCCAAACAATGGCCATGTGAACATAGGAGGAGATTTATCAAACATGGTGTAAAGTGAATCTGACTCAGTTGCCCCTAGCAACCAATCAGATTCCACCTTTTATTCCTCACAGTCTTATTGGAAAATGAAAGGTGGAATCTGATTGGTTGCTAGGGGCAACTGAGCCGGTTTTACTTTGCACCATGTTTGATAAATCTCCCCCATAGCCTTAAACTGAAAACTAAATGAATCTGCTAAAAACATAAAACCAGTTTCTAATGATAAAACAATAAGAAAGAATTTATGTATTCTGGAGGTGATTCAAGATCCCAGACCGCACCAATGTCATCTTCTCTCATGTATCTATGATATATAAGAGGAACATTCACACTGGATTTCCACTTTAATATGATTATCCCTCACTGACAGAGGGGGCGTATGATGGATGGAGGTGGAGATAGCGGTGGGCCATCTGATCCCCCAGATTATCTAGGAACAAAACAGTTTGCTCAGGAAGAAGATCTCGCAGTGTCCGTCATTTACATATAATGGGGATTGCACAGGTGTGGGGTCTGGAGAACACAGAGACCACTGGATATCAAAGTCACTGAGGACCCTCACAATGTAGCAGGCCTAATATTTGCCTACAAGCTTATATGTGGTAACTTAGAGATCATTCCCAACGTAACAGGAACCCCGCCATTATGGCCACATTTAGCCTTAAAAGTGAAGGCAGATTATAGCAATGGGGAGGCTGCTTATCACCATAGGATGTTTGTTCTCACATAAAAGTATTGTTACAAAACAGAAAGAGTATGTTTCTATGTATGGTAAAAGTAATATATTTCTAGGATTGGCCCCAATCGGTAATATATGTTTATTGTTGGATGGCAGAAAATCAGAAGGAGCAACGTATTCAGCAGCACTTTACAACTGGGAAACAACAAGCATGTACAATTACAGAGAGACAATAAGACTACGTTCACATCAGCTTTTGACCATCTGGCACCATTCCGTCTACCTTTTCCGTTTTGGAGTAAGCAAAACTGAAACTGTCGGATCCGTTAAAATCCCCATAGATTTTAATGTGTTCCGTTTGCCCTAATTGTGCTCCGTTTGCATGCAATCTGTTCAAGATCGAGGAAAAAATAGTGTTTGCAGTATTTTTCTTTCCGTTTAAAAAAACGCATCATGAACGGAAAGTACACTTCCGTTTTTTTTTTTTACATTGTAGTCAATGAGGACGGATCGAAAACGGAAGGTATTTCCGTTCACATCCGTTTGTTTTCATCCGTTTTTGCACTGAGCATGCAAGAAAGCAGCAAGAAACCAAAGCAGAAAAATAAACGGATAGAAAAACGGATGCTGACTGATGTACAAAAGTCAGTTTTTTTTAAGCCAAAATACAAACGGACCATTAAAAAAAGATGAACATTTTGCAATCAGTTTGCATCAGTCTGCTCATCAGTTTATACTCATCCGTTTAATTAATATAGACGGATCCGTTACAAAACAAAAAAAAAGCGCTAGTGTGCCTGAGCCCTAAGACAACAGGGGGAAAGAACCTGCCCGGAAGAACTTACAGCATCTGGAATATCAGAAATACCTAGCTGGTTTTAGTCCTCATTCATACATGAAATAGATAGATAGGAGCTAGATACATAGATAAATAGATAGATAGATTGATACATAGATAGATAGATAGATAGATAGATAGATAGGAGCTAGATAGATAGATAGATAAATAGATAGATAGATAGATAGATAGATAGATAGGAGATATATAGATAGGAGATAGATAGATAGATAGATAATAGATAGATAGATAGATAGATAGATAGATAGATAGATAGATAGATAGATAGATAGATAGATAGAGATATATAGATAGAAGATAGATAGATAGATAGATAGATAGATAGATAGATAGATAGATAGATAGATAGATAGATAGAAGATAGATAGATAGATATATAGATAGGAGATAGATAGATAATAGATAGATAGAAAGAAAGATAGGAGATAGATAATAGATAGATAGATAGATAGATAGATAGATAGATAGATAGATAGATAGATAGGAGATAGATAGATAGATAGATAATAGATAGATAGATAGATAGATAGATAGATAGAAAGAAAGATAGGAGATAGATAATAGATAGATAGATAGATAGATAGATAGAAGATAGATAGATAGATATATAGATAGGAGATAGATATATAGATAGGAGATAGATAGATAATAGATAGATAGAAAGAAAGATAGGAGATAGATAATAGATAGATAGATAGATAGATAGATAGATAGATAATAGATAGATAGATGGGCTCCGGTATGTGGACGTTCCGAGTGCCCCAGCAACGGGCACGGTTTGCACCGACGCGGGGTGTGTTGGAGGAGCGGCGCAGCACACCCGGTTCCGGGTGTCGGATGCAACTCCTGTCCTGATCACCAGCCTTAGAACTTTGGGGAGTTCCGATGTCCTCAGCGTGATCCTCTCTGTTTTGTTTACGGTCCTTCATTGTCACGATGAACTCTTAAGCAGCACATTTGAATGGCCGTCGGTCATTAAGGGGCGGTGCTTGGTTCACACATGCGCACTCCTACCCACCCCACGCCGACTCCGACGGCCATTTTAGCTGCTTTGTTCTTTACACTTGCTACAAGTGGTGAGTGGACCCCTCCCTCTACATATACGTCATTAATATTAATTTATTGAAGTTTTATCGGTATTGTATTTGTTATTTGCACAACAACACTTTGAATCGCATGATGGACTTACTCTTTATTATCATGTATTTTACATGTCTGAAACATTGTCTATGAATTGTTTATTATACACTTTTTTTCACTTGGGTAGTTTAATATGCTAATGAACTAGCCCTATAAATATGTATGAAGGAAGTTCCCATGATGCTTGAAAATGATTCTGGATTGAATTGAAACGTTGTATCCTGTACCTTGTTGATGGAATAAACACTATTCACCTTTACTCCGGTGTGCTGCAGACTCTTGCCGTTTTCTACACTGGGGATCCTATGCCAAAGGACTTTCACTGCACAGATAGATAGACAGATAGATAGATAGATAGATAGATAGATAGATAGATAGATAGATAGATAGATAGGAGATAGATAGATAGATAGGAGATAGATAGATAGATAGATAGATAGATAGATAGATAGATAGATAGATAGGAGATAGATAGGTAGGAGATAGATAAGAGATAGATATATATGAGACAGATAGATAGATAGATAGATAGATAGATAGATAGATAGATAGATAGATAGATAGATAGTAAAATGACTTTGGCACTCCAAAATGAAGAAGAAGTGGGTCTTTATTTGCCCATGAAACACAAGTGCGACGTTTCAGCTCTATCAATAAGAGCTTTTCTCAAGCAGTGAACAAAATCTGCCCCGGAAGGGGTATATATACAGCTGTGTATACAATCATTGTCATAATATCAATCAGTGTAATTAAAGTAAATCATAGTGGAAATCACAACAAACGTGCATATATAATATCAGAAGATGCATAGTGCAAGTGTTAAATACATCTAAGAAAATACATCCGTGATAAAAAAATATATATTAAGTGTCCAAAAAGATGTAATTAAAACATTCAGAGTTAATCATGCAATTAGGTGCATCTGGGGCAACGAGTGAGCACTCACCGTACCGGATCCTCTGCTGTGTAAAGTAAAATGCATGTAGACACTATGGGGTGAAGACGCCAGGTCTGAGCAAGGAGTTGAATCATGGAACGCAGCGCCATGTTGGAGCGCAACCACGTGCGCATAGGTGGGCGGTACGTAAGTCAAGTGCGTCACCGGACCAGGGAGCTCTCTGTGGATCCGCCAATCACACCAGTCGTGGGCGGTTCTACAGAAGACATTCTGTGTCAGCCAGTAAAGTGAAGTGAACCCGCCAATCACACCGATCGTGGGCGGTTCAGCAGATGACATATTTTGCCAGCCAAGGTAAACATATAAATTGAGTCCATAGCAAGAATTGATGCAGTGTGGCACCGGTCTAGTGTTACTCGCGGCTTACCTATTAACACAGTGTGCCGCGTTGTCCCATACCTCCGGATGATATAAATCACCCGCAGAGTCGGATACGCGACTCAAACCTGTGGGAGCCGCAACACATCTTGGACCCGTGTTCACACGAATGGCAGTTCAAGTCCCAAAGTTGGCTGAATGAGAGCAGTGAGGTCCAAAAAAGGAGTTGCCGACCCCCATAGTATAAAGAGGATTCAGTGAGGATGCATGTAGGTGTAGTCCACTCGTTGATCCCCAAAAAATGCTTGATATCTACAAAAGAAAAATGAATAAATATATGTTCCACAATATGTAACTATGTATAAATTGACAATTATATTGTTCACTATTGTTCACCTCAGACTGGGTGATATATGTCCTCTGGTGTCCATGTCAACTACTGTACGTAGGAGAGACGACATACGACATTAAGACATGGTTGAGTCAACACAGATATACAATCAGGAAGGCCAGATTAGACTTACCAGTCTCGAAACATTTCACAGAGGCTGGACATACAGAACGAGACCTCCGATTTATGCCTATAGATCAGATTCCACCTCTACCACGGGGAGGGGACCACCATTCTAGATTGAAAAAAAAGAGAATTGGAGTGGATATTCAGACTACTACATAGTAAACTGCTACAATATACTACTTGAGAAAAGCTCTTATTGATAGAGCTGAAACGTCGCACTTGTGTTTCATGGGCAAATAAAGACCCACTTCTTCTTCATTTTGGAGTGCCGAAGTCATTTTGCTGTTTATATTTATCACCGCTGGTTCCTGGTGTGACAGTCGGCACCCACGCACTTTTCCGTGTGCAGCAACATTGTTTTGTTATATAGATAGATAGATAGATAGATAGATAGATAGATAGATAGAAGAATATTTTTAGCCAAAACCAGCAATGGGTCCAAAACAAAGAAAAAAATGCAAATAATTACATTCTAGTGTTTGATAGCTTTAAAAATATATATTTTTTATATTTTTATATAGTTTTCTTCATCTTCGATCCTCTTCTGGTTTTCGCTAAAAAAATAGTCATCCAAATATTGTTTGTGAACCCAATAGAAATGAAAAGCACTAATGTAAAATTTTTGTTTATTTGTGTGCTTCTTTTTAATTGTATCGGGCAGCATGTTTCATTATAACTGTCAATAACAACAGGTACAGTACATATACATATATATATATATATATATATATATATATATATATATATATAGGATTCTCCTCATGAAGGATTCCTCATCATTCCACAGACTGTCCTTATTTTGGGTGGCAGTCTCCCATGTCACTTGATGATGAATCAGCGGCTTTCATCTCATTTTGTGGACGGTCTCATATTATTGAAAGACTTTGGATCAAACAAATGACATGTTGTGTATAAAAAAAACAAACGGATACCAGGACTCATAATGTTGGCCCAATGAGGGCCCAATGGGATTTTTGCTAGCTCACCTACTCAAGTAATAACTGATTGGATCATTCTCATATTGCAAAAAATTTAAATACTGATAATAATAATAATAATAATAATAATAATAATAATAATAATAATAATCAAATGTGGACGCAAATCTGGAGAGCAAAACAATTATGCTGCAAAAACACATTTAGCCATTCCATTCCATAGTTTTTGTTGCTACGAATTCACAAATTATGAAGCTCAGTTTAAAGGACAATTCCGGCCAAAAGTATTTTTTAATATGTTATTACTTATGGAAAGTTAGAAAAATTTCTAATGTACATTAATTATGGGAACATATACTGCTATTTCTCTTGATTTAGTAGATCATGGAGTGTTGAAGTTCTCTCAAAATTTGTGACGTCACAAATCAGGTGTAATTCCTATGAAGTGTCCAGCAGGGGGCGCACTATATGTAGAAGTCTATGAACTGTATTGAAGTGTATGGAAGATGCAATGTAATGTAAAAACTACACTTTATTAATGGACTATGTGTATGGAATAAATTGGGGAACAAGGACACTTGCTCCCCAAATGGAGGCTCGGTGCAGTGGGACAGAAAGACACTACTACTCCTCCCATCATCTGCTTATAGTATGAGCAGATGATGGAAGGAGTAGTACTAGGGAGATCCCCAGCACCAAGCCCCCCCCTCAGCCGACATAATCCCCCACCCCACACCCGCCGCAGCCACAGGTAACCTCCTGGATCTGGCCCCCCGTCAGCAACCCCCCAGCCTCCCCCACTGCTGCATGTGCACTCACATCCCTGCCGATCCTGGTCCAAATGATAGAGTTACCCAGGTATTCTCACTTAAACTTTTGTTAGATAATAAAGAATGTGAATGCATTTGCAAAATTCTGTAGTTTGGCCCCTTTCTCTACCTTTAGTGTTAACAGCTTATTGCCCTGGTTCTTAACTACAACTCTTCCCTCTAAGAACAGTGCCTGGGCTGTGACATCACAAGGTTTTGCTGTTTTGCTCTCCAGATTTGTGTCCACATTTGATTATTATCCTTTAATGGGGAATTCATCTTGCACTCACTTCCTGGTTTGGTGCTGGGGGGGCGAGGATGGAAAGCAGTGGTGCTGAGCTGAATCAGCTCGGCATTGCTGTGTCTCCTACTAAGGTTACACTTGTCTCTAGGGAAAACCCAAGCCCTGGACGCATGTGTAAGCTCAGTGGGAGACAGAAAAGGAGTGAAAACATACACAAGCCTGAGGACCCCAAAGGGGCCAAACTACAGAAGAAAGTATTTTTGCAAACGCATTCACATTCTCTATTATCTAACAAAAGTTTAAGTGAGAATACCCGGGTAACTCTATCACTTTGCTCTGTATCAGAATAAAATTAAAGGGGTACTCCAGCAAAAAAAAAATAATATATATTTCAAATACAACTGGTGTCACAAAGTGCCAGAGAATTGTAATTTACTTCTATTTAAAAAAAAAAAATCACCAGTCTTCCAGTACTTATCAGCTGCTGTATGTCCTGCAGGAAGTGGCGTATTCTCTCTAGTCTGACACAGTGCTCTCTGCTGCCGCCTCTGTCTGTCACAGGAACTGTCCAGAGAAGTAGCAAATTCTCATAGAAAAACTATCCTGCTCTGGAGAGTTCCTGACATAGACAGAAGTGGCAGCAGAGAGCACTGTGTCAGACTGGGGAAAAAAACACCACTTCCTGCAGGACATACAGCAGCTGATAAGTACTGGAAGACTTGAGATTTTTTTTTTATAGCACTAATTTACAAATCTGTATAACTGTTTAACACCAGTTGATTTGAACACAACTGTTTTTCTCCGTAGTACCCCTTTAAAGAGTTCCTTAAAGGGGTATTCCAAATAAAAGCACTTTTTCCCTATCCACCGGGTTGAAGATGTGTCGAACAATGGAGGCCTGACTGTTGGGACCAGGGCCACTCCATTCATTGTCTATGGAAGCACCAGAGATATCTGAGTACAGTGCTCGGCTATCTCCCATAGATAATAAATGGAGTAGTCTCTCCTATGGGAAACTATGGAGTGATGGGCCAGCATGTCTGCTGCTGCTCCATTTACTCAGAGGACAATTGACCCCTTCTTGTGGTTGGTGGGGGGTCCTAGCAGGCAGACCTCCACCCATCAGCTGGTTATCCCCTATCCTGTGGTAGAGAATCCCTTTTATTTACATGTGAGTGTGTGAGATCATTGTGGGTGTTCTATTGATGCAGTGTTACAGTGTATATATACAATAACAATGGCAGATCGCTTATATATATAATGACTCTATTACACCTTCCTAATTGCTTCCCCTACTAATTCACAATTTCCTTCATGAAACATTGTTATTTCTTCCAGGTTGGTTAGAGCTATTACATTGTGGGGTGTGTGTTAAAGGATTTAGCGGCACGTCCAGATTGCTGAGGGCGACGGACCACACCCAGGGTGTGCATCCCAATCCCTTAATGCTGCGCCTGTCGTGTCTTATTGCTTCCTTATAAATCACACAATGTAAACATCTCAAGTGGAAAATCTATTGGAACAAGTTGCTAGGCAATTTAAGACGACATGTGATTAGTAGTACAATTTAATCCCGGCTCTGTGAATGTCATCATGCGGCCCCCATGCGGACGACATTTGGAAATTGAACATTTAACATATTTTCCATGGATGTCAGTCATAGGGAGAGAGAGCGGAGGAATTACCCATGGTGCTGAGAACTGATGCAAAGGATTATCTATCTATCTCCTATCTATCTATCATCTATCTATCTCTCTATCTATCTATCTATCTATCTATCTATCTATCTATCTATCTATCTATCTATCTATCTCCTATCTATCTATCTATCTATCTATCTCCTATCTATCTATCTATCTATCATCTATCTATCTATCTCTCTATCTATCTATCTATCTATCTATCTATCTATCTATCTATCTCCTATCTATCTATCTATCTATCTATCTATCTATCTATCTCCTATCTATCTATCTCCTATCTATCTATCTATCTATCTATCTATCTATCTATCTATCTATCTATCTCCTATCTATCTATCTATCTATCTATCTATCTATCTCCTATCTATCTATCTATCTATCTATCTATCTATCTATCTATCTATCTCCTATCTATCTATCTCCTATCTATCTATCTATCTATCTCCTATCTATCTATCTATCTATCTATCTATCTATCTATCTCCTATCTATCTATCTATCTACAAATTCCACTTCTTCCATATTGTGTCGAGTGGCAGGTACAATGTAGTCTGCATGTACAAACCTTTGGTTCATTTCAGCCACTATAGATATAGATATCTATATCTAGATCTATCTATCTATCTATCTATCTATCTATCTATCTATCTCCTATCTATCTATCTATCTATCTATCTATCTATCTATCTATCTATCTATCTATCTATCTATCTCTACATCTATCTATCTATCTATCTATCTATCTATCTATCTATCTATCTATCTATCTACTATCTATCATCTACTATCTATCTATCTATCTATCTATCTATCTATCTATCTATCTATCTACTATCTATCATCTATCTATCTATCTATCTATCTATCTATAAGTTATCTATCTATCTGTAAGTTATCTATCTGTCTATGGTGTCCCACCATGGGTGTTGCTATTGGTTACACCCTTCGTAAAAGCCTGTACTTTTAAGTGTAAGTGGTAATGTAGTAGTACCAGAGTTTTGCCACAAGATGTCGTTATTGCAACAATGTATATCCAGATATTGCACAGCTGTAGGAACCAAAGGGTTATTGTTTTGTTTATGTACCACATGGATCTGTACACCAATGAGAGTTCTTTGTTCTTCTCGCCTATCATCTTTCTCTTTACTTTTGCACATGCACTCCTCACCCACTCACAGCACAGTTTACACATGCTGTAGGAAGGAAGTCACATGGGTAGAGGAAGTGTAGGGTCTTTTGCTTTAAGATTCTGTAGAGGAAGGACGCAAGCTAGGACGTTCTCTACAGCAGTCAAGTTGGGCCCTGGCTCCTGCCAGGTCCCCAGTCTAAGTTGTGGTCTAGACTGACAGAACATGCATCTAGACAAAGTTTCTTCTTAAAGAGAATGTACCACCAGGTACATCCTCTTTAAGCTGAACCCACAGATCGAACGGCGCTGTCACGGAGAAGCCGGTTCTATGCATCGGAACCGGCCGGTGCTCAAGCACTGGAGGCCGGCTGGGCTGCCCCCAATGGGAGGGAATTCCCTCCCCTGTATGACGCTGCTCCATTCATTCTAACGGAGCCGCGTCATACAGGAGAGGAAATACCCGGCGTCGGTTCCCGTGCATAGAACGGCACCGTGCCCGGGAACCGGGCCGGGGTCCGAAAAACGAACCACGGCACCGGCTTCCCTGTGACGGCACCGCTCATCCCATGGGTTCAGATTAAAGAGGATGTACCTGGTGGTACATCCTCTTTAAGTAACCGTATTCCACACTATGCAGTGTTAAGCTACTACTAGAGAGGACAAGTCAGGGATCATCCTAACCCACGCCATGGACCAGAGGAACACAGTACAGGACAGTATTCACCAAGAAGTAAGATACTGATCTGGATAGAGCAAAGTTGCTAGAGGCCTAGAGGCTCAACCCAGGTAACAAGGTCTGGGGCTTGTGTCACCCTCTAGGACGGGTCACCCGACACTGGTGGGCAATAAGTGGTACAAAGACCAAAGAGTCAAAACACAGGCACAAGTATTCTCTCTACTCTCAAATATTCTTCTATTTCTACCTCTGAAGTTCCGGCAGAGCACAATACTACATTGGGCTGGGACTCTCTCGACATCCTCCTCTCTACTCTTCTGATCCTCTCTCCTACCCCTCATCACGGAACTCAGTCAGCACGGATGTATCACTCCTTCTACTCGCAGTACAGATCTGAACTCTAAAGTATTAAGTAACTTGAAAAGTGTAAAGTATTATATCAAGGCAAAGCTGTATTATCTACTGCCTATATCAAGTATCTTCACAGTAAACCAGACTATATTTCCACTAAAGAGACTCTGTGATTCTTCACTAAGCACTGACACAGCAGATAAATCCTCCTTGGGTCATCTGCCCTTTCTGTGGGTGGCAGTGCCAATAGTCCAGGTGGGTCACTACTCCTCTCCGGACCACCATGATAAATACCCAAGGGACCCCACAACAGCCCGACAGGACACTGTCCATAGGGGAACAAGGTATAGCCAGCCCACTAAAATAAAAGCAGGTGTGCCCGTATACCTGTGTGCCCAATCGGCACTGACCTCGCAACAGATGTAAGATGTTTTTTTCATATTAAATGATGAATTTAGCAAAGTGGGAAGGAAAACTGATAAGAGTAGAAAGACATTTTTCAGTGATGACATATATTTTCTATCTTTACTTAAAAACCTCAATGAACATCTAAAGGGAATCTGTGGGCTCCATCATGCACAGAGCTGATGGGGAAATACTACACGTGATATCTGTCTCTGAGCTAATGACTGTTTCAAAGTTAAATAATAAAATAATGTTATAAGCTCAAAAGTAGTGGAGGCAGGGCTGAGGTGCAGCATGCATACCCCCTCCCTCCCCCACCTCTCCCTCCTCTCCAGGTTTTGGCTTCCAGCACTTTTCCCTGTACATGACTAATGCAGGATAGGGAGGGGTGGGTAGGAAGGAGGTGCATGCTGCAGCTCAGCCACACCTCTATGACACTTAAGCTTGGAAGGTAAACATTATTTTATACCTTTGCAAACAACCACCAGCTAAGAGGTGTGCTTTGGTTTAACATACTATTAATTATCTGCAACTCTGAGCATTATACAGAGCTGACAGATTCCCTTTAAGCATCTGAGATAGAAGAATATACTAGAAGCCAGGCATAACAATCTGTTAACCTGTACCACGGTGCCACCACATATGAGTCACCATAAGTCATCTTTTACTGGAACAGTATATACTGAATAAACCATGCACCATATATACCACCAAATCCAGCCACCAGTTTATTTCATTTTTTTGTTCTTTAACAATATATCGCTACTGTAATTCAGCTTGAGGAGCAGGAGGGAAATCAAACCTGATAAGGTCTAAGTAAGTATAGTAAGTGTTCAATCTTTCTATACTGCCACCACAGGAGAAGTAAAGTATTACATAGGGATATTCCAATCAATAGATCATCTGTCTATTGCAGGACAAGTCAGGTCCTTCAGAGCAAGAGACACTCTTTGTAACTCCACAAGATGAGAATGAGGATCCTAAAGAGACCACCCCCTCTATTAAATACCTAAAGGGGAACAATTACTGCAGCGGGAGAGACGTCAGGGACTGATAGAGGAAGGCAGATAAGGGGCGCTTACCCCGCTGAACGGCACCGGGCAGCAGGGGGCGGGAGGGAGGAAGATGAGCACTTGACACCAATCAGCATGGGGAGGGATATATGGTAAGTAAAGAGAGTCACTTTTTTTTTTTTTTTTTTTTTTTTTAGAGAAATTGAAGCCTGCCTGAACTACTAAATTGAGGGAAATAGCAGTATATGTGCATTTCCCATAATTAGTGTATATTAGGAATTTGTCTAACTTTGCTTATTTAATAACATATTAAAAAATTGATTTTGTCCGGAGTTGTCCTTTAATCTGGTAATATGGTAGACAAAGGCTTTCTAAACTGGACAACCCTTTTAAGAATCTTAAGCATCTAGGATATCTTGAGTTAACACTATGAATGCTTCCTTATGTTAATGTAATTTTTACAATTTCACTTGACAGCCCCGGGCGGCTCCATTCCGAGGGATGAAAATCTAATCAGCAGAATTCTGTTTGGAATGGTAATTTGTGCAAAGCTCCAAACAGCGAGATGTGTTTATGGAAATGTAGAAAATCACTTGTTTATTGGCTGACATCACACGTAAACCCAACGCTTTGTATTTCAAACTCTTGACTGTGAGAAGGTTTTAATTGCGGCAAGAACAATGTAAATTTTGTTGTTATTGATCTCTGTTTCCCGTTTCTGGTTAATTGTGGTTTCTTGGTGCTGGATAGGACGGAGATGGGAATTGTTATATGATCCTCGATTTGTTCTGCTCTCTCTATATAAGCTATTTATGTCGTGATTAAAAGCCTTGTGTTAATTCTCCAACACCAAAGTCTCTACCTCCAGGGCAGCCAAGATCTCTACCAACAAAAACCTCTATAAGAAGACCAGTGATGGTCTTCTATTACTTCTCATATACATAGATACATCTCCAATTGTTATGTGCTATCCTGTGGGTATATATAACAATTAGGGTACTATTACACAAAGCGATTATCGGCTTGGTGTAATACACTTGGTGTAATAGCTTATGTAGAAAGGCAACAATCAACCAACGTGCACACTATATCGGCTGATCAATGTTTTAAAGCATGGACCAAAATCACGATACCGATAGTGCCACTTTCTCCTATGGGCCACCCGAACAGCCACTCCCGCAACTCCCCTTCCCGATTCTCCCCGCTAAATATCTGTGCGTGTAATAGCACAGACAGCGAGCAGGGAATGATTAGCAAGTGAGCGCTGACCTGACAGGTCGGCATTTGCATGCTCCTCATATCGGCCCATCTAATAGTACCCTTAATGCCAAGACCCCTGGTCATAATAAGAATAAACAGGATCGTCCCCCCAAATGAATAAAGCTCAGTGCTTGGCAAGGTTTGGAAGCCCCATGGAGAATAAATGGAGCACTGGAGCCAAAAACAAGTGGACAATTTATCTCTGTCAATGGAGCTCAAGCAATTGTGTAAGATTGGGTAAGATTTTTGGAAACAGTTGAGCAAGCTAGAAATGTTGGGAGATTCAAGCTTTGAAGGCAGCAGAATTGTGAAGACAGCTCTGGATTAAAATATAGGTACAAGATCAATAGAAGTTATCAAGGTAAGTAATACAATGTCCAGAGTTGTGCAGACAGTGCCTTGTAAACTTGGAAAGATGGTAACATGTCAGTTTTGGTGATCATGTAAAATCTCTTAGCTAGGAAGGTCGAGCTGTTACTTAAAATATTTCCAACTTTCCCTGTTTTCACTTAATGTCTAGAGATGAGCGCCACTTAAACATGCTTGGGTCCGTCTAAAATCTGATTGTGTGGCATTTATTTAGCGGTGGCTGAAGAAGTTGAATGCAGTTTGGTTCCATCTATCCGAAGATGACAGCATTTTGGTGAGAAGTCTTTTGCCTCCATACTTTCTTTTAATATATGTTGCTGAACTGGACTGGTGGAGTCTGCTAGTGTGGAGGCTAATAATAGCATAGTGAGTGCGGACTTGCATTTGTCTATGAAGTTGAATGCAGCTCAGGATGCCTAACTTCTGCCGCCACCGCTAATCAAATGCCACAGGCTCGGGTTCGGAAGGACCCAAGCATGCTCGAGTGGCGCTAATATTTAATAATGTCACAAATCCACCATAGTTATGCCAAAAAGAACTCAGGATGACCACAATAAAATGGTAGAATGGAGAAGAAAGTTAGTCATATGCATCTATCTAGTGAGTATAAAAAATTTTAGGCTCCTTGACCAAAATGATTTGATGCATACCTTAAGCACAAGTTCCATCATAATTGTTAATTCCCATTCTTTAGGAACCATGGACCTAATGGTGGACCTAATAGAGACAGAGACGGAATAGTAGAAATATTAGATGAAGTTGCCTGAATTAATAGCCTCATTGTTGACTTTACATTGGCCCTTGTGGGACTGTGGTCCTATCCTTAAATGGAAATCATTGGTGAAAAATATTAGCATCATATGCCCAGACTTCTCATCTGTTACCTATGGAAAAAAAAAATTGGATTTGAGAAATTTTACACAAATTTTTACTTTGACTACACAAGGAAGCAATGGCATTCATAGAACAGAGGGCAGAGGTCAAAACAGGACCCCTATTATGGCATTTAATTTTATTTCCCTTTGCCCTCCATGACCCATTGGTCAATTCCCCCATCCATTTATTTGATGACAATGCAGATAACTGGAGAGAGGAGTTATGCTCAGTTATTTTTATCAATAGAAAAAGGAATGGGACAAAATAGTGCCCCCACCCCACCACTACCACCACCACCACCTTCAAGGGTTTCCTCGGGAATTTGGATGGAATATCTGTAGTTTCATTAATCGATCCTTCAAGAGCCCTGTCGATAGGCAACAAATTGCTTGCAGCATATTCTTTACCATATAACACATAGCCACTCATATGCACAGACTGTTTTACTAAATAAACAAGTGGACTTGTCACTCACATGATTACTGCGGCCCCTTCAATGTGGTGATAGGCGGGGGTCCTGGAGGTCAGATCACCATCGATGAAACATTGATTGCTTATTCTATGGATAGGCCAGCAGATGTAGGTCTCTGAGTATACATTACAAGATGTCTACAAGAGGTTCTGTACATTGTAATTGTACCCTATAAGCACTAATGACGCATTAGAACATTTACAAATAATGGAATTAATGAATATGCAGCCTATTATTTTAGAACCTATTGTTTTAATCTATATTTTATCTTTGCATATATGGCAAGAGTTAAAGTGCTGTCCCATCAGTGCTCTATGTAATTCTACATTTCCAGTATGAGACTTCCTACCAAGTAAGAGATCATTAAATTGGATTTCCAAGACTTTCCTCATGAGAGGCCATCAATATCTGATCGGTGGCAATCCAACACTAAGCACTCTGCTGCGGCCATGAAACTCACAGAACACAGTGGATGTAGGCAAAAGCAGACAGCTCCAGTCATTGTGCAGTGGCCATGCTGGGTTACTGCAGCTTAGCTCCCATTAAAGTGAATGAGTCTCCTGAAATTAAGCTGACCATATCTGCCCATGCGTGTCCAACTTATGGCTATTCCCTTACTTCACATACAGTTAAATCAAACTTTAGTGCGTCCATTGGGACCCAGACACGTCCAGACTCCCTACCACAACTGCATGTAGGAACCATGACTGTACATGATGTGCACTAGAGTCTATAGGAGCTACTCCCATTTACCAAAGATGAGTAATGAATACAATAGCATTCTTGCCAACAAGGCCACAAAAGGGTTAGGATTTCGGGGGTTGGATGGGTCTGTGTTCCTGGCTTTTCTGGAAGCTCCTGGGTATCCTCGAGGTAAGGTGTTAGGCAACTGCCATATAAATAGTGACTGCCAGGCGTATTTAGAAAGGATGCAATAATGCTAGCATGCAACCTACCCAATGAATGGTGGGGCGGGAAATCTTGCATCTCCAGGACCTTCGAAAATCCTATTCTGGCAGCTATTTTAACAACAAGATGGTGAGTCCGATTTGGGCAGGGGCTGTGGGAGGCCCCTATGATGGTAGAGGCCCTATGTGCCCTCTGTATAATATAGCCTTAAATACAGTCACATCCATAATAATGTGGCTGTAAGCTATCGACTTACGATGTGTTGGCAGATTTGATGGACTGACAATGTACTTACCAGACTACAGACAAGTGATGTCATGGCTTTGCCCCTGCGTATAGCCTCCATGGAGGGATCTCTAACACATAGACTGTCCCCCAGGCCTTTGCAAACCCCCGTTCTGCTTTCCAGAACGCCTTCTGCTATTTTGGTAACTGATTCCTATGTTATTTATTCCCGGCACTGGTAAATTAGGTGCAGTGTGACAAATTTTATTAAGGGTGTGTAACGTTCAGCAGACCGGCCCACATCGGCTTTCAGTCTATTCCTAGAACTCTTGCAGTACTTTTGCCAATTCTACGATGAAGTCATGAACTGTGAGCGTTCACAATGGTAACTCAATGCCACAAGTATTCCTATTCTACTTAACGCAATAATATTTAAGCATCGACTCTTACTTGGGTCGTCGTATCCAGAAGCCAAGAGGATTTTTAATCAGTCGTATAGAACTGGAATAGAAACATTTATGGTGCATGGCAGGGCGGGGAGGCTGGGACACAATAAAACTAGAGGCTGCATACTCACTGCATTAAAACATGTCTGAACTTAAGACTGCAGTCCTTAAATCTTTCATCCCCTTAGTCAATAACACAATAGCCCGGGAGACAAGCACAGACAGACTCGCCACATTGAAGCTGCTTCTCGACTGACTGAGGGACCGGGGGTGAAGACCCTCTCTGCGTCTCACACTGTATTGAAATTTCATTCATGTCGGGTTAAGCACACAGGTGGTTCGGATGCGCATAGTCTAGAGCATTGCACCCGGTGACGGGGTCATGCAGGGGTTAAATGCTCAAAAGGACATTTTGTTGGGTCGTTTCACGTACACAGCTGTTCAGTTCTGGGCTCCTGCTGTATGGCACAGCCAAATATTACAGAATAACAAATAGAGTTGGTCCAAGGTCTTTGCCTCATTTTGCCTTTGTTTTAAAAACAGCCTATTCTGAGAATGGGAGGGGATGAAAAATACATTGGGGATAGGAGTACCTTGAATATAGGTGGTATTCTGGTTGTGGCACAAAAAATAATAAGTTTAAAAAGTTTTAAATATTTACAAATGTTTAAACAAAGGTAAAAAAAAAATCATAAAGAAGTATTTGTAAAATCATAGTCCAAGATGTGTGTCAGCAAATACCAGAGCCCATTGTGCTGTGCAGATCCATAGCAATAGCTTATGATGGGGTAGACGTGGGTTCGCTGTGATTGTGTTTCCTATAGCTGTCCATATATGTACGAGAGCGATGCCTTATAATGCCCCCATTCCTAATAAGGGTTCATGTTTTATGAATGGACACAGGGTACAAAGTGGCTGTGACTTATTTCCCCAAGAACAATAGGATTGGGCATTTGAATTTCAACATAACAGATCCTTCTGACATCATCTGTTGGTGATACGGTTGGCAGGCTCCCATACACATTAGATGGTCAAGAATGTAAAAGAGAGTGTTAACATCCATTTACAGTTAGCACTAGTCCAGAAAAGGGGAGAGAAAAAGTAAGTGTACACTAACTAAGCTTATTTAACTTAAAGAGGTACTCCAGTAAAAAAAAAAAAAACAACGGGGGGTGTTGGTGGAGGGAATACTTATGTGTCTTGGGGCCCCTGCTGCTGCGGCACCACCTGCTCACTGTCAGCCTCTAGTCTCTTATTATATCTCAGTTCCTGTGTCATCACGACCTGACAGAAACTAACCGCTTAGCCAGTCAGTGACTACAGAGGTGTCCCGCCTCAGTCAGTAATTGGCTCAGACAGGCATTTCTAAACTTGGTTGTGGCGTCACAGGACTGGGAGCTATAGGAGACAGTGAGAATAACTTACTGGGGGCTCCGGGAGGGGTAAGTATTGCTTCCTTATTTTGGAACAGATTTTAGAGATTTCACATGATCATGTCTCTGCAAAAGTTTATGCCCGTGCCAAGTTGTGTTTTGTCCACCAAGGAATCCAACAAACACTGGGAGAATACCACATAATTGATTGCAAAATAGATGGTGTTTGTGCAATCTCCACCCCCATGTAAGTTCATGCACTGTCCTGGGTCAGGGGTACCGTAGGGTGCCATGAGTATGGAACAAAATGTCTCAAAAATGTATTTGGGTAGAGGTGCCTCGGGTTTCTGGGTGGGGGTAAAGTTTGGGTGATCCAAGAAATGCCCAAAACCACTAGGCATAGGTTTGGTGGTTTTTTTTTTATTGCCAATAGTCTGTACGGCTCATGGCCTCTTTAGTCTGTTATGTGTGCTCCCTCCACATTGTAAATGTATCCCTGCACAGTTGATGAAAACAGATGACTTCAACCAAAACAATCGTTCATCGGGTGAAATTCACCAACAAATGTTTGTTTTAGCCGACTGCTGACAGGCTGTCATAGTCTGGAACGACGTCAGCCATATTTGACACTTTCAGCCACAAGTCAGACGAAAGACCTTTCAATCAGGAAAAAAAAAATCTTTGAACATTCTCAGAATGATAGTTCATTCACCCAGTTTTATTGATCATGTACGGTGAGTTGGAACAACTGTTATGGCAGACATGGACTAAAATGGTGGTTCAACCATCAGCCTACTTCTATCTAATTTGTATGGATACCTCAAGCTTCCAAGATTAGCATTGTCCTATCGACACCAAGCATAATGGTAGCCAACAGAATATCTATATACTAAGGCACAGGTGTCAAACTCACGGCCCTTTAAGCTGTTGCAAAACTATATTCCCATCATGCCTGGGCTGTACTAGAGGGTGCACCTTCCATAAGGGTGGCAAAGCTTGGGTAGATATGCTCCACCACTCTTGATCAGGGTTTGGGAAGGGGCATGACTTCAGTGTAAGACCAGAAGTGCCCTTCTATATCCTCCTAAGGTAAATGATGGGCAATTACAGCACTGCTAGAAATGGACAGAATGCTATCTGACAGGAAGTGGTTAACGCTCAATGTCCTCCTGACTTTCAGCTGTATAGAACAAGTAGCCCTGGAAGTACACACAACAGCAATAAACTCCTGTCGTCCTTATCTCGCTGCCTGATGGACTTTACTATTTGACTTTCTTCCACACTGTTTACTTCCCAACCACATTTTCTTGGTTGACCTTCACTATAAATCACATGACTCCAATCCAAACACAAGAACTGTTCAAACTCCTGGATGCACCATGTGGAGCGTTTATTACAGGTACAGAGGAGTACTGTCATAGAGGTTTATTCTACAGAAGTATATATAGAAATGCAGCCTCCTAAAAAACTTTTGTGCAGTCATGACAGTTGCCCTCCATTAAAGGTAACATTAAGTGGCACCATTTGCATCACAGCTCGTGTTTACGCATTTACAGATGTGTTGGGTTTCTTTGTTTACATAATTAGAGTCTAATAGTTAGTTTTCCCGTCATGTTAGATTTTTTTGGTTATTGGCAGCTGCTGTAGTTGAAATAGATAGAAACCGGAAGCAAAAGATGGGTGTCCACAACTTTTTTAGCCACTCTTTTAGAGTTAGCCATTTCTAAGGCATCCAATGAAAACTTAATTCATATTGATAGTATATGCCGTAAATGTCTAAGAAATTGGGCTCCCAACTTCAAGCTCCAAACTATTACCCAACATCTGTGGAGTCCAGAGGCTGGCTGGAATGCAAACATCAACCCAATATTTGTCACTAACTTTAAGTATCCACCCACTGTGTCTACTAGTACCTATCTATTAACACTTAACATAAATAAAATTTACTCTTGTCATCCAAAACCCCAGGGAACAAAAATGAAAAAAGAAACAATACAAGGAGAGATGCTACCCATGATTTTCTTCATGTAATGCACTGAAGATGGCTCCTGAATTACCCCCTGCAAAAATAGAGTCCGCTCCCTGGTGTGGCTTACGTCATCGCTAGCAGCGGTACAGCGGATCCACGACTCCCGCTGTGACACAAATATCTTAATAGGGGAAATCGACAGAGAGTGGCGTTTCACATGACATGATCTACCCCTTCAACCATTCCCTCACTCCTAATAATCTCCCTGCACACCTATGTCGGCCACTCTCTAGGCCTCACCATTATTGGAGCCTCACTTGGCAGATACATGACAGTAGTCTTTCTTTGGCCAAGAGTTGTGCAGCGATATATACTTAATATTATTATCATCTTTAGTATACAGAAGGGATAGATAATGCTACTTTCTCACTGTATCTACAAAATGAGACCTTAGCTTTTTTTTTATGGAGTAATATTCTTGCAGACATTTTGCAATAGTTTCACCTTCACTTACGGAGCTGAAGAAGTTTTATCTTTCAGTGTGTTCAGTATGTATACAGAAGAAGATAAACCCCATCAGATTCCCACCATGTCTAATGCCGGAGGTCAGGTAAACATCTGCATATGTCATTGTTTGATGAGAAGGGCATGGTGGTGTCCTATGGAGGAGGAGAAGGTGTGAATCCCACCACTGCCTGTGTCAGGGGGGCTCAGCTGAGCTCACACATTCCTCCAGGATGGAGGGCACGGGAATACAATACTGCTGGGTGTTGTTAGAAGAAACACAGGATGGGACAGAATTTATTTTACACCCCCAGGTGATCATTACCCCCTTGGGGCACAGTGACCTGAGGATGGCCATGGACATTAGATGGTAGTGGGCAGATCCTGCAAGTTTCTGATGACAAACCTATGCGTATGGGAACAGTTTGTGCCGCAGCATCTTAGTGGTCACTTTGATGTTAAAGTAGAAGAAAAATATTCTAAGGGTGTTTTTTGACCCCTGAAAATCCTAAGAACGCCAGTCTGTCTCTTGGGAACTCCAATTTGTTTTTTAAATGCCTTCATGGTTGGACTATTATATTCCAAGCATATGGACCTTTCTCCTCTCCCCCTGTGACCTTTTACATCATCTTCAGGTTCTGGCTAAATGATCCCACCTTCACCTTCAAAACGAACTCCAGTCACTGACTGAAAGGAGACAGCGCCATGGCCAGTGATTGGCTGAGTGAGCTGTGACCCCTGAGACAGTCTGTCTGGAAAGTAGAGGCAGGATCGTTCAGCCGGGACCTGAAGTTGACGTAGGAGGACACAGGGGGAGCCCAGAAAGGTAAGAATAGCCTGTTTAATGTTATGTTCTTCCCAAGGGCAGCAACATATTAAAAGTCTAATTTGAACAGAATACCCCTTTAACTCCCTTTAAAGATACATTTGCACACCTAAGAATTTAAGATGTCAACACCAAATTACGATCAACACAAACCACACTGTCTTTTCCTAACAGATATCACATTGATCTGGGCTAAGCTGACCATACATATACAGTTAAACCCACCAACTTGGCAGAATTGGATAACCCTATATGTTGTCTCCCAATTCTTGACAGCAGATGTTGGGGAGAGAAGGGTTGGATATTGGATTTTACCAGCCTTATCCATTTGTTATTAGAGAGGTAAGCTGGTGCCAAAGAAGTCTAGCAGCGGCTTTCTCCCCATTCACACTGATTGGCTGAACGTTCATCTAAATGGGGGGATCAAGTAGGTTTAAAGGCCCTATAACATTGACATCTGACAAATCAGGCAGATAGCGCCTCGTATAATATAAAGGACGATCAGCTGTATTTATGCTTTGCAAATATATATAAAACAATAAAGAAGCTATACTTACCTCTTCGCGCTTCCCTGGTTTCCTCCTACGAGTCTTTGGTGTCCTGCTGAGACAATCCCACCTTCACTTCTGAGACTGACTCATCTTGGGCATGACAGCCCGCTCAGTAAATCACTGACTGAGAAAGGACAAAGACAGTGATTGACTGGGCGAGCTGTCATCCCTAAGATGAGTCCATTTTGGAAGTGAAGGCGGGATCGTCTACCAGAGACCCATGGGAGGACACCGAGGGAGCATGGAGAGGTAAGTATAGCAATAAGACAAGCAGTGATTTTACAAGTGATTTCTCATTCGTTGGCTGACCACTGTCCCTATCGACGTTCCTACCTGCTGATAGTCGGTCCATGTGAAATGACCTTTAGAAACTCCCAAAGATCTAGCAGTCTCTGAGCAGCCAGCAGGGTGTCTGATTATCAGATTTGCTGGGTTACTGGAAGTTCAGGTATCTACAAGTCACAGATCTTCTCCAGGAGGTCTGCAACCTCAGTAAACACCTGCTTCCTGTCCATTAACTAATAGTTTCACACTTATTTTTTTCACGTCAGGCCCTAAAACTTTAGGACCGTCAGGCAATTTCCTACCAGTCTGGCTTTGGAACTATCTGGTTGGATTCTATAAGATGCTAGGATAATATTTAGCCCCATTAAAGGGAATGATGATGAGCGGCGATTCAACATATCACCTGTGGCACCCAGTTCAGGGAATGTATAGGCTGTAAGCTAGGCACGCATGAGGCATCCTAGCTTACTGTCTGTGGTGGCATTGGATGGAGCACAATGAAGTGATCAAGTATTTATTCTACTGCAGGGCCCAATGTAATGCTGGTAATGCAGAGGACTGTTGTGATTCCTCCTGCATTTTAAACACTTTGCAATGTGACTTTTGCAGAGACTCCTGACTATACAGAGCTACAAATGACCTTTACATGGCTGAACCAAAAGGTCACTTTGTTTGCTAATCCCCCTTGATCTCTCTGCTGATTTTGATGCTTTCTGTCATTCTATTCCCACAGAAATTTCACTCTCTGGCCTTTTAGAATATTAAAGTTTTTTTTCTCTAAAACCATCATTCCAGTCACTTCTATCTACCTTGTCTGTTTATTCAATGGGTCAGATGCATTTATTTCTTTTATATCTTTTTTTTTTTTTTTTTTTGAAAGCTCGTCCATTTGTTCTATGTACATAGAGGGCGGTATTATAGCAGTTATATCCTTGTACATAGGGAGCAGTATTATAGTAGTTATATTCTTGTATATAGAGGGCGGTATTACAGCAGTTATATTCTTGTACATAGGGAACAGTATTATAGTAGTTATATTTTTGTATATAGGGGGCAGTATTATAGTAGTTATATTCTTGTATATAAGAGCAGTATTATAGTAGTTATGCACAAGCCAAAAAGACAGAAATGGCTGCACATCGCACCCATGGCTGACACGAAAGCTTATTCAGCTACATTTAAAACCAACATCAGAAGTTAGTATATAATTTGGCCAAACCATATTGCCTCATGTACCACGTGCAGGTCTTCTGATACACATGAGTCCCTAACCAAACATCATCACTGTGCCGGTCAGCGACCACTATCCCCGCAAAACGTGCGCAAGCAGAGAAGAGGGGCCACGGAATGGCCCTGCAACCCCATATAGAAGTTATATTCTTGTATATAGGAGCAGTATTATAGTAGTTATATTCTTGTATATAGGAGCAGTATTATAGTAGTTATATTCTTGTATATAGGAGCAGTATTATAGTAGTTATATTCTTGTCTATAGGAGCAGTATTATAGTAGTTATATTCTTGTGTATAGGGAGCAGTATTATAGTAGTTATATTCTTGTATATAGGAGGCAGTATTATAGTAGTTATATTCTTGTATATAGGAGCAGTATTATAGTAGTTATATTTTTGTATATAGAAGCAGTATTATAGTAGTTATATTCTTGTATATAGAAGCAGTATTAAAGTAGTTATGTTCTTGTATATAGGAGCAGTATTATATTAGTTCAAAACAGCAGAAAGAGTGGACTGGCACTGCTGCTCTAATTGTGATGTACCTCGGGAGTAAGGGATCGCAATCAGTGGACACCAATGTTGATACAGTGGTCTCAGCGGGGTGCAAAGTAAGAATCCAGTGACAATAAATACATATAAACAAAGAAGAGAAATACAGCGCTCATCGATTCATGTGAACCAGGCTCAAACTTGTATGTCTTCATCTTGATAAAAAGTGCAGGAAGGGGATGAAATTGGGTGCAGGAAGTGTCTCCCAAAGCTATGGCCGGTGTCGGTGCTCCACCCTTTTTCCTAACCTCAGGTCAGTAACCTGCCGGGCTGTTTAGGGGTCCCTTGGGCACTTATCATGGTGGTCCGGAGTGGAATTGTGACCCACCCAGACTATCGGTACCGCCACCCTGAAATTGGAGATGACCTAAGGAAGATGCAATGACTGTGTAGATGCTTAGACAAGAATCACAGAGTCCCATTACAATAAGTAAAACATATTGCTGATCTCAGGGAGACTAGCCAAAACGACAACACTGCCGGCTGCTAATGAAAGCGCTCAGTGCAGTGAAGTTCTAGGTGCATTGCCCCCTGGGAAACATGAATATGCAAAAGAAGAGCCCATGGAGCCTCATCAAAGAGTATCAAAACACAGGACTAGCCAGATATCCCTCCGGGAAGGACCCAGCCAAAGGAGAAATAGAATAGATAGAAATACTTGAAAGTAAAAAGAATACTTGTGCCAGTGTTGTGACTCTTTTGTTTTTTCCACCACCTATTGCCCACCAGTGTCGGGCTACCCGTCCTAGAGGATGACCCAAGCCCCAGACCTTGTTACCTGGGATGAGCAGAGTGGTCAGAATTTTCTGGTGGCACCTGCACTGCGATATAGAGTACATAGGCTTCTAGCAACTTTTCTCTATCCGCATCAGTTCCTATTTCTTCAGGATACTGTCCTGCACTTTTATGATCTCTGATTTGTCCTCTCTAAGTGTGCGTTCAGCACTGCATATTGTGTAGAAATGCTGCTTTCAAGAAGAGAGTGCTCTTGCTTCCCATGTTCTGTTCACTATCACATCTCAAGGCTACTCTGGACACTGACTAGTTGTGAGTCCTCTAACAGGGGACCTGGCATAGGCCAGGGCCCAGCTTGACCGCTGTAGGGACCCCTCTGGCTTGCAACCTTCCTCTACAGAATCCAGAGTAAGACTCCCAAAGGTGTGGCTACATTTCCTCTCCCCATGCGACAACTTCCTACAGCATATTTAACATGTGCTGTGAGTGGATAAGAAGAGAGTGCAAGAAAAAGAGAAGGATAGAGATAGGTAGAAAAGAGAAAGCGCTCTCATTGGTGCACAGATTAAAGAGACAATAACCCTTTAACTGCTACAGCTGTGCAATATTTAGGCATACAGTACACATACTAGCGACATCTAGTGGTAAAACATAGGTAATACTTCACTACCACTAATACTTTGAAATACAGACTTTTGCGAGGGGTGTAAAGACAAGTAACATCCGTGGTGGGATACCAAACTTGGTTCACATGTAGCGGTGAGTGCTGTATTTCTATTTCTTGTGTATAAGTATTATAGTAGTTATAGTAGTGCCTTGCTGTATTGTTATAGTAGAGCCTGGCTATATAGTTATAGTAGTGCCTGGCTATACAAAGCACTGTGTGAGTACGAAACAATCGTCACCTCTGACCCTCCTGTATGCTCCAACTGGACATCTTGTCCCTGCACGCCTGAGCCCATGTGTGCTGAATAAACTGCACATTATATTCATCTGACTGGTGAGTGCTGTGGATTTCACTGTGGATTTATTATAGTAGTTATATCGCAGCATTATAGTAGTAGTGAAAAAGCATTTATATTGTGACATTATTGCCATGCTGTCCCTGTAAACCCCATATGGCAGAATATGCAGTGTCTGCAATGTGGAATAATTTGTTACTATACAGGAACCATGCATTGCTCCATCCCTATTGATTTCACATGGCAAGCCAGAGGGCAGGCTATAACCAATGTGGGATGCTACAGAGATAGAGCCATAATAAGACAAACGTGAATGATCTGTAGCCGTATTGTCATGAGGAACTGGTCAACATTCCTTCAGTTGAAATCTAGGAGACTTATAAATGTGTAGCAGATACTTTGCCATTAACCCCTTAGTGATTGTTTGCATTATGCTGACTAGCAATCTATATAGCCATGCCACAGATATGGCTGTATACAGACCTAGGAGACCATATAAGTTCCCGCCTGCCATGGAATTCCATCTGCAGCTAATAATCGTGTTGATGGGCTGCCAATAGGGAAATAGAGCCCTAACAGATTCCTTACATGCCATGGTCACAATTTAATTGCATTATGTAAGGGGTTAAACTGTCATGATTGAAGGTTTTTCTGGTCCTGGCAGTCAGCATGGGAGCTGGTTGTCATACCCATAGCGTATCTCCTTTGATCCATATAAAGGTCCCCTTAGTGGCCATCACCAAAATACATATAGTATGGCTGGTCACTAAGGGGTTAACCAACCTCTACAAACCATGGAGTGGGCTTATATAATTACACTGAGCAGATAGTACAATTGGTATAAGAGGTTGTGCTTGCTCACAGTGAAGTGAAGAAAATGTGTTTATTTAAAAAAAAAACTAAAATACCACTTGGAGCCCGGGGAAGCATGTGGACTGGAAGCCCATTAGGCTTGGTGAAACAATAAGAGTTGTACGGTAGTCCTCTAGCTGTCACGGTTAGAGATGATCAGATCTGGAGCATGCTTTTGTTCATCCAAACTCAATCGTACAGCATTTAATTACCGGGGGCTGCAGAAGCTAGATGCCTCTCTAGGGAGTCCTGGAAAACATGGATACCGCCTATGGCCTATGGCTGTATACATGTTTTCCAGGCAGCCTTAGGGCTGCATGCCAATTTTTTACCAGTATTCATATGCTGCACAATATTTGGTCATCTCTAGGCACGGTTTGGTCACAGGTTGATTGACAATAGTCACAGTATTCTCCCTGGGATGGCACAGTTCTCTTTACTTGGTAAAATATATAACACTTCCAAAATTGAGGAATAAATCTTTAACATTGACATTGGCTTTGATCAGGGTTTTACAATATGTATTCACCTACTATAGCTTTTAAGTGTTGTTTCTCTTTAGTTTTTTAGTTTGCAGTTTCTCTTTTGTACAGTTCCATAACTACATGGCTTAGAGTTTCCTTTTCTTTCTTGTCTTTGTCCTTTTAGTACTGCAATTCCCACCAGTGGGGTGCAGAGTTGTAATATATATCGGTGATGTGCTCGCCATAACTGCACTAAGCCTGGCCAGAAGCCTAGTGGGTCCTAGTTTAGGAGGCCTTTGTTCAACTTCTTCTTTGTTCAACCTACAGAACGTGTGAATGTAGGCCTGGTATGAAAAAATAACAAAGTTATTAAGACTTCCTCCCTGTAGAGATTCTAGACTAGATTAGCTCCACCTTCTTTTCAGAACTTTTCTACTGTGTTGTGTTTGGGAGGGGAATAACCTTTTCTTAGTCACAACCCTATGAGGTTACAAAGCAAAGTCGCCGTGAGTGTTAAACACAGTAATAAGACAAATTAAATACCTAACCACGGGTTTCATGCTGGCCCCTGTGGGACACTACATTTTACAGTATCCAGAAGCATAGATACCAAGTAGGGGGTTCTTGTGGCAGCTGCTGCATGTGTATGGGCTGTACAAGTTTAGTAAGGTGGAAACTGGTCTAAGGGGCACACCTCCCTTCTATCTCCAACAAGGGTATACTAGTTTTGGTTTTCTAATATACTTGAACTGTTTAGGACTTTTATGTTTCTTTGGTTGTCCATTGGCCAGGGAAGAACCAGCAAAGGACTTTGTTGGACTTAGGCCTTATGTACACGTTCCATTGTTCAGAATCTCATAGACTTCTATTGGGGAATCTGTGCTGTCTTCTCATTCGAGTTATCACATGTTCTATTCTTTCACGGAACGGATTGCGGAACCGGTAAAAAAAAGAAAACAAAACATGTGAATAGCTCAATAGAAAGCGATGAGCCATAATATTGTCCGTGATCACAGATCTGTGACAACGTGTGAATGTGGCCTTAGTTTACATGAGTCTACGTACAAGTCCTTCATATAGTTAGAGCCGTGGTGCCGCCACCTCCCTATATTTGCTCCTTAATCGCCAGTGTCTTGTCCCAAGTGATGTGAAACAAATTGAACTGCTGTTTACCATTACATGGTGGTGGACTGAAAACTAACTCCACACAGTACAGCTGCCACCAGCGCTCTGTATCTACGCCATACATTCCGGGGAGAGCTTTGAAGCCCTTTGCACAGCAGCTGGCAGAGAGCTTTACACTGGGATAGATTGTCACTTGTGTCCTGCTAATTATTTCCCACTTAAAAAAAGAACATGGTTTCAAGGAGAATTTTTTTTTTCTTAAAGCACTTATAAAATTCAGCCATTTCTTATTCGTTCAGTGAGATAAGGTTACACGGAGAAGATGTTATTCGACGGTCGTGCCGCCTGTCGTGCAGGCCAAGCAAGGGTCTGCAGGCAGCATTACTACCCAGGGAATGGTTCCTTTGTCAGGACAGTTGTTTACCCAGCTTGACCCTAAACCACAAATAGGGCAATGCATCCATACCGCGTGAAGACTTCCTTGAGTTAATGTGCCAACATTTTTATAGCACTTGTGCAAGGAGCAACTTTCACAGTCTATTGAGGTCAACATGAATGCCAAGAACCAGATACATGTATAGTAAAGGAAAGCCTATGGCAGACGTAAAATGGCTTCTCCCAGTATTGGACTGGGCAAGCTAAAGCCTATTGCTGAAAATTATCATGGCTAGCTGTCTGAATTCATAGTTGCACCTCAAGGGCAGAAGCAGAGCCCGGCCAAAGCTAGTCGAACTCTACTTATTCATGATTTTGCTTTGGTCTGGTGACTACTAAAAACCAGGGACAGAAGTAACTGGACAGCAGAAGTTGCTTAAATTTTACAATCTTGATTTTGGAAGGACAATCAATGTCCACAAAAAGGGGAAAATGTATGCCCCATCTTCTGAAAGTGGGTGGTTCGTGGACAATTCTGGGCAGATCTTGAGGTCAGGATGCTAATATCCTGTTGGCGACATTTACTTGGCTCTACCTCTAAGCTGGTAAGGCAGTAGGTTACCAGGATAGGCGATGGATAGACGCATGGCTGCAATGGAAAGTGACAACAGGAAACATCATTAGGAATGTACCAAAGAATGGATGGAGAGACAGAATAAGAAATATGGTGGCACAGGTCAGTAACAGAGAGGAGGCAGGTATAAGTGGGCAGCACTATGGTGTAAATGTTAGTATAGTCAGAGGAACCAAGGGTTAGGTAATGAAAATCAGACAGAATAGGGTATACAGTACCTTGGAGCATTCAAAAAGTCAGGTGAAATTCCATAAAATCATTTGATGATGCCAACCCGAGTACAAACCATTAAACTGATGTCTGTCCTCTTTTAATATGATGCCTCAAGTGGCCAAATGGTCTCCTCAACCTTGGTAGCTCGAACATTGGTTAGAGCAAGAAAAGGGGGTCATTACTAGTATTGTGCAGACTTGATGACACTGTTGGATGCCACCCTATGGCTGACAGGAAAACATGGATACAGCCCTAGGCCATAATGGCTACTCGAATGTTTGGCATTTGATTTTCGGTGGTTGCAGAAATTGGATACCACCCTAGGGCTACCAGCATAACATGGATACAGCCATAGGCTCCGTAGGGCAACATCTGATTTCTCCAGACATCAGGATTAAAATGTCGAACGTTCAAGTCTGAAGTAGTGGCTGTACCCAAGATTTCCGCAACACTAGTTATTACAGCTTTTTGTTCCAACACTCACCATCTCAATGCAGGAGGTCCCAATGCCTAAGTGGAAGTAAATATTGAGTAAAAGGATAGATGAATGATAGTATTTTTAAGTGGATCAGTGTTTTAAAATCTCCACGCCTTCCATTGACTCCGGTTGATTCCTTTAGTCCTATACATAACTTGGTATTTTGGACTTTCATGAAATTGGCCTTAGAAGAGCCACAATACAGTTAGTACTGAAAAATAATGGATAATAGACGATGTTTGGAAAAGTTTGCCGTAATAAAGAAAAATCCTTACAAAATCTTCTTTTTTTCCATATATATATATATATATATATATATATATATAAAGGCTGTATGGAAAATACTGTCCCGTCTGTTAGTGCATCACTAATTTGAGAGCCTAGTTGTAATGACACATCCCGGACACAATCGCAGCAGCTGCCGCCAATCCACTCTTCTTAGTAAATGACCATAATTGCTAATTTGCAGGTTAGTACGGTAATTGCCCTGCAATCTAGGTGAGCTATACCCAGTAATGACCCCAATTACGTCTGAGGTGTTTATGGTACTTCACAAATGTTCCTCCACAGTGCGAACTCTCAAGATAGCATCTAAAGTGCCCCCATCCCCACCGATTCAGGGCTTGTGTTTTCTCTAGATACCATATAGGTGGCTGCTAGTCATCCTGGAAGCCCAGTGTAACAGTTCAAGGGGTTTGTTCCATGCAGAATGTTTTTACATTTCGAAACATTTATGTTTTAACTAGAGATGAGCGAACCGGGTTCGAGTCGATCCGAACCCGAACGTTCGGTATTTGATTAGCGGGGGCTGCTGAACTTGGATAAAGCTCTAAGGTTGTCTGGAAAACATGGATACAGCCAATGACTATATCCATGATTTCCACATAGCCTTAGGGCTTTATCCAAGTTCAGCAGCCACCGCTAATCAAATGCCGATCGTTCGGGTTCGGATGGACTCGAGAATGCTCGAGGTTCGCTCATCTCTAGTTTTAACTTATTTTAAATAAAAAATTAAATTATCAAATATTTCCTGGATGATATTACAGTACAGTCCCATCTAAGTTTGTGTGTTCACCTCCTCACTATCACCCACTAAAGAAGAAAAACTAAGCATCTGTGTCCACCTCAGCACTTGAGATGGACACAGTAAAGATATTGAAAAGAACCTGCAGGTGGTGCTGTTCTAAAATAATTTCTGGAATATCTGGTGATGTGATAGTAAAAAAAAAAGGGAAAACTATTGGTAAGGATGGATGATAGAAGTGTTTTTTTTAAGAAGTTGGCTGTGGGGAGGTGAGTGCCTATGTATTACGATATATATTTCCCTAGTTTGCTGTTAGAGACTCACACTCTGTACCATAAGTGGAGCTTAGATAAGGTTGACCAACTTGAAAATATAAAAGTTAAAGAATGACTATAAAGGAAAGGGCATCATAGAATAAGCAATACCTTTGTTGAACTTTTTTTTTTTTGCGGCGTTTGGGGGTCCCGATTAGGGATGGTACAAACCTGCCGAGGTTCGGGTTCGCATGAACCCGAACGCTCGGCATCCGATTCCCGCTGTCTGGCCGCTCCGTGGAGCGGGCGGATACAGCGGGGGGAACGCCTGAAAAACTGGGATACAGCCTATGGCTACGGCTGTATCCCAGTTTTCCAGGCGGTCTTCCCGCTGGATTCGCCCGCTGCACGGAGCGGGCAGACAGCGGGAATCATTACCGAGGGTTCTGGTTCGTACGAACCCGAACCGAACTCGGTTCGGACCATCCCTAGTCCCGATCCATCAGAAAATAGGTAAAAGTTGTTATGAGAAAGCAGATGTGTAATAATAACTAGGATAGAGGGTTCTGCTTTTGGTACATGTGCCTTAAAGCCGTATGTAAGAGGTGTCTCACCCTTTTTCTTCCCTTCTCTATATATTAAGTTTGTAATACTCCAAAAATGTGATCCGTGTAAAGATTTATTGGCTCATAACAACAAACAGCGACGTTTCAGACCCGTCGATGGGGTCCTTTCTCAAGCAAGTCACTTGCTTGAGAAAGGACCCCATCGACGGGTCTGAAACGTAGCTGTTTGTTGTTATGAGCCAATAAATCTTTACACGGATCACATTTTTAGAGTGCTGCAGTTGTTTTGATATTTTGATTTATCTACTCCACCAGTTGGACCGAGGTGGGACAGCTGGCACCCACTTACAAGTTACCTGCGGACTTTTTTGTTTAAGTTTGTAATATGTATATTTTATTAAATGAAAAAACGTAAAACAATAACATTTTTAAATGAAAAAGTATAAACACCAAAAAAAATACTCAAAATTTGGCACTGTATTTAAAGGGGTTATCCAGTGCTACAAAAACATGGCCAGTTTCTTTCAGAGACAGCACGACTGTTGTCTCCAGTTCAGGTGCGGTTTGCAATTAAGCTCCATTCACTTCAATGGAACTGAAACAAGAGTGGGGCTGTCTCTGGAAGAAAGTGGCCATGTTTTTGTAGCGCTGGATAACCCCTTTAAAGGGGTAGTGCGACGGTAAAGAATTATTCACAGAATAACACACATTACAAAGTTATACAACTTTGGGCTATGTTCACACTACGTATATGTACGGCCCTAGTGCGAGCCGTGAATGTTCCCCCGTAGTTTTGAGGTTGATGCGTACGCTGGAAAGTATACGATATACGGCTGCACAGTGCACACTACGTATGAGCCTACGACCCGATCGTAAACGGACCCCTAAAAAATTAACAAGACCATTGTTTGCGGCCGTAACTGTGCAAATTCATGGCCATGGATTTACAGCCGGTCCTTACGGAGTACTTAAAAAATAGCCGGCAATAATGCCGAATGCCGATGCCTCTAATAGTTAATATATTAAATTAATAAAACACATTTTCTTTGTCATAAAGTCCCTTTCGTTGTTCAATAATTTAATTCTAACAAATCCATCATTGTGCAATTAAATATACTGTTAAAATAAATATATATATAAATAAATGTATATTTATATATATATTTATTTTATGACAGTATATTTAATTGCACAATGATGGATTCGTTTAAATAAAATTATTGAACAACGAAACTGATTTCATTACAGCAAAAATGTGTTTTATTAATTAAATATTAATTAGTACAGGAAGCTGCAGTAAGCCGTTAATTGATATTCCCGGTAATAGAGCTTTCTGTACTAATCATCACTTTACTTTAATTAAAACATCAAATGTTTCTTCAAATTATGTTATCACAATAGCATTATTAGAAGAAACATTTAGAATTATATGTGCGCTCAGCTGATTGGCTGATCAGCTCAGCGCACATATAAAGAGCCGGTCCGCAGTACAGTGACTTCATTGTGCTGCGGACCAGCGAAGAGGACGCATCGGGGTGAGTATAGAGCTCTCCCCACCCCCTCCCCAGCACTGCACCCCTCCCAGCAAGGAAGGGGGGTCACTTAACCCCTTCCTTGCTGGGATGGGTGCAGTCTGACATCAGTCTGGCCCCCAAGGGGTTAAGGGGGATGCAATACATCCTCCCTTAACCCCTTGGGGGCCAGACTGTAAGCAGCGATCTGTAAAGATGCTGCATACTGAAAGGTGCACAACACCGCTCACAATGATGGGTGTTGTGCTCCTGTTTGTGTGTTTTTTGTGTGTTTCTCCCTTTTTGCTTTTCAGATATCGGTATCCTGGGGATTACGTCGGATTCCATGGACTACGTCGATGACCAGCGTTTTTTTTTGTTTTTTTTCATAAAATGGTCAATGAGGGGTGTGGGGGTGTTTTTATTTGAATAAAAAAAATTTTTTAACTTGTGTCTTGTCTTTATTTCTTTACTTTATAGACTTAGTAGTGGAAGCTGTCTAATAGACGGAATCCATTACTAAGTTGGGGCCTAGTGTTAGCCGGTATAAAATGGCTAACACTAACCCCCTATTATTACCCCAGTACCCAATGCCACCAGGGGTACTGGGAAGAGCCGGGTGCCAGTGGTCCCGGAGCGTCAATATTGGCGCTCCTGGACTGGGGCTGCAGCAGGCTGGTAAGATTTAGGCTGGGGAGGGCCTAAACCAATGGCTCTTCCCACCCTGGTGTTACCAGGCTGCTGTCGTTTGGTTTTTAACCCGGCTGGTTATGAAAATAGGGGGGACCCTATGCGGTTTTTTAAAATTATTTATTTATTTAAAAAAAAACGCTAACACTAGGCCCCGACTTAGTAATCGATTCCGTCTATTAGACGGCTTCCACTACTAAGTCTATAAAGTAAAGAAATAAAGACAAGACACAAGTGAAATTTTTTTTTATTCAAATAAAAACACACCCACACCCCTCATTGACCATTTTATTTAAAAAAACAAACAAACAACCGCTGGTCATCGACGTAGTCCACCAAATCCGATGTAATCCACAGGATACCGATATCTGAAAAACAAAAAGGGAGAAACACACAAAAAACACACAAACAGGAGCACAACACCCATCATTGTGAGCGGTGTTGTGCACCTTACAGTATGCAGCATCTTTACACATCGCTGCTTACAGTCTGGCCCCCAAGGGGTTAAGGGAGGATGTATTGCATCCCCTTATCCCCTTGGGGGCCAGACTGATGTCAGACTGCACCCATCCTAGCAAGGAAGGGGTTAAGTGACCCCCCCTTCCTTGGTGGGATAGGTGCAGTGCTGGGGAGGGGGTGGGGAGAGCTATATACTCACCATCCGATGTCCCGATGTTGTCTCTTCGCTGGTCCGCAGCACAATGAAGTCACTGTACTGCGGACCGGCTCTTCATATGTGCGCTCAGCCGATCAGCCAATCAGCTGAGCGCACATATAATTCAAAATGTTTCTTCTAATAATGCTATTGTGATAACATAATTAGAAAAAACATTTGATGTTTTCATTAAAGTAAAGTGATGATTAGTACAGAATGCTCTATTGCCGGCAATATGAATTAACGGCTTATGGAGCTTCCTGTACTAATTAATATTTAATTAATAAAACACATTTTCGTTGTAATAAAATCAGTTTCGTTGTTCAATAATTTAATTTAAACGAATCCATCATTGTGCAATTAAATATACTGTAAAAAAAATAAATATATATATATAAATATACATTTATTTATATATATATTTATTTTAACAGTATATTTAATTGCACAATGATGGATTCGTTTAAATTTAATAATTGAACAACGAAAGGGACTTTATCACAACGAAAATGTGTTTTATTAATTAAATATATTAACCATGAGAGGCATCGGCATCGGCATACTTTAGAGGTTATTTTTAGTTGAACCAGATTTCCAAGTAAATGACCGTATGTTTTCAGCCGCATGTCTATTTTTTCCTACGGCCGTAGTTTCAGCCGCACATTTCCGGCCGTGTAAAAACTAAGTCCGGAAATATACATAGTGTGAACATAGCCTTGTAATGTATGTTATGTCTGTGAATGGCCCCCTTCCCCGTGTCCCACTACCCCCACCCGTGTACCCGGAAGTGTGGTGCGTTATACTCACCTGTCACGTGCCGACACCCGTCTCCGATCTTCATTCAGTGACGTCTTATTCGGTATGCCTGTGTCATCCTGCAGCGTAAATTAACGTCGCTGCAGCATCAGGCACAGGGCAGCGGCGGGAGGGGGTTAATATCAAAATACATACTAAATATTGACAAATAAGTCAGGGTTTGTCTAGTAATCATACTACTGACTACATGTATTATCACCAGCCCATTGAATTACCCTTACTTCTCTATTCAAATACTATCTATTGTAGATGTATCAAACACCAAACCAGATATGGGAACCAGTGGTCAGCTGAGTCCCCCCACCCAAACATTCATAGAAAAAAACTAAATTGTCCCATCCTGATACTTTAGGGCTGGGATGGGGAACCTTCGGCCCTCCAGCTGTTGCAAAACTACAATTCCCATCATGCCTGGACAGCCAAAGCGAAGCTTTGGCTGTCCAGGCATGATGGGAATTGTAGTTTTGCAACAGCTGGAGGGCCGAAGGTTCCCCATCCCTGCTTTAGGGTAAACATCTGCACTCAGGTTGATCATTAATGTTTTCTTTCAAATCAACTGGTGTCCAAAAGTGCCAGAGATTTGTAATTTACTTGTATTAAAAAAAAAAAAAAAAAAAAATCTTCCAGTACTTATCAGCTGCTGTATGTCCTGCATATCTATGTTTTTAAGACACACAGCAGCTGATAAGTACTGAAAGATTTTTTTTAATAGAAGTAAATTACAAATCTCTGGCACTTTCTGACACCAGTTGATTATAGTCTAAGTAGTCTAAGAAAAAAAAAACTTTAAGGGCAAAATGTCAGGATAAATGCTTTAGTCGAATACTTTGTGTAATGGGGTAAATACATACAAGTGTGTTACCTTACCGTCTCCTGTGTAGTCACTGCTTTGTTATCTATTCAGCTTCAATGGAGGAAGATGCTATTTGCTGACCATGGAGCGGCTAAGGCAAATATTTGTCCCTGTAACTTGCACTGCCCCATATTGAACCGGACTTCTTAATCAATGTCAGCGGCACAGAGACATTCGTAGATTTCCTATTTGTTCTAATCTTGTTCTAGGATCAGGCATTGGTCCACACAAAGGTTTGTCAGAAGCCCTAAGACTTAAAACAGCTGCCCCTCTACCAGAGAAACCCCAGAGGTCAATGCAAACATTTCAAGGATCCATTTAAATCTTCCTTTGAATAATAGGCTGAAAACAGATTGACGTCTAAAGCGATGGGACAAAGGCGGACACACTCCTGGAATTTTCTGTCTCCCTTTTGGGGCAAACCGCTGTTTAACTACTGATTCCATGATAAAAAATAAAAAAAATGTTTGGTTTTCATGTCAACTTGCAGACATCTCTCTTCGGGAAATCCTTCTACCGATCTAAAATGGTCTTTGATGATGGTCAAGGCTGAAAAATTCAAATTTACAAAAAGTTTATTTTTTTTTTTTTTTTTTAAGTTTTTGTCTTCCTATCTCCTAACATTCTATTGGAAGCTTTTCAGTTGTTCCTTAGCAGTAGATTTAATACTACTAGTGACTACAAAACGATTTGTCCATCGATTGGGAGCAACTTACAATCCTCAGTGAGACTGGATCTAAGGATCTATTACACGGATCGATAATCGGTCGAAACAGGCCGGTTCAGCAGATTATCACTCCGTGTAATAGTGACAGCAGTCAGCTGATGACAATGATCATTGGCTGATTGCGTCTTCAGATCCGACACCAAAACCATCGGCTGACGACTGTACAGTATATCACTATGTGTAATAGCGATGCACGGCTGAGATCTAATAGATCTAATAATTCTATTTAGTTCATCCCATTTTGGAGATTGAATTGAGCAAGAAAGTTAGATGTTCTGGATTTATCTGCTATTCCCCTATAATACTTTATGAACAAATTAACAATTCAGTGTTACCAATAACTTTGTCCAACTGGTCACACTTAGGCCTTATTCAAACGTTCCGTAAACTTGTCTCTAATTGTGGATCCGCAATGACGGACAAATTTAGGGGCCCATTGATTTCTATTGGTCTATTCAGACTGTCCGTAGTTTAAGGGATGTGCAATCCATGCCCCAAAGACATACGACATGTCCTAGTATGTGCCATAATTCCGGAACAGATTAGCCATAGAAGTCTATGGGATCTGCTTAACATCCACAAAATATATGAAAAACCTTCCCAAATTCAATAATAACTTTTTGGCACATTCTGGGCAAAGATTAGGGACATAATATATGGCCCTGAAAAATTACTGAATGTGTGAACGAGGCCTAAATTATCAATTTATGAAGGATGCATAGATTTAGCAAAACAGTCATGTCCAGAGAGCTTATAGATTATCCAACAGGTAATAATAATAATAATAATAATAATAATAATAATAATAATAATAATAATAATAATAATAATATTCATTGCAAGACTACGTTCATGCTCCCATTGTCATTGCTTTTTTGGAAGTTCAGTTTATTTTGCACGATCTGAGCAGTAATTTTTTTCCTGCTCAAACCGGACAAAATAAATGGACACCAGATGGAAACCCAATAGGCAATGGGATCTCACGGGTATTCATCTGCATGGTAGTCAGTGGGATCTGTCGGGTATTCATCTGCATGGTAGTCAATGGGATCTGTCGGGTATTCATCTGCATGGGAGTCAATGGGATCTGTCGGGTATTCATCTGCATGGGAGTCAATGGGATCTGTCGGGTATTCATCTGCATGGTAGTCAATGGGATCTCTTGGGTATTCATCTGCATGGGAGTCAATGGGATCTCTTGGGTATTCATCTTCATGGGAGTCAATGGGATCTGTCGGGTATTCATCTGCATGGGAGTCAATGGGATCTCTTGGGTATTCATCTGCATGGGAGTCAATGGGATCTCTTGGGTATTCATCTGCATGGGAGTCAATGGGATCTCTTGGGTATTCATCTGCATTGGAGTCAATGGGATCTCTTGGGTATTCATCTGCATGGGAGTCAATGGGATCTCTTGGGTATACATCTGCATGGGAGTCAATGGGATCTCTTGGGTATTCATCTGCATGGTAGTCAATGGGATCTCTTGGGTATTCATCTGCATGGGAGTCAATGGGATCTCTTGGGTATTCATCTTCATGGGAGTCAATGGGATCTGTCGGGTATTCATCTGCATGGGAGTCAATGGGATCTCTTGGGTATTCATCTGCATGGGAGTCAATGGGATCTCTTGGGTATTCATCTGCATGGGAGTCAATGGGATCTCTTGGGTATTCATCTGCATTGGAGTCAATGGGATCTCTTGGGTATTCATCTGCATGGGAGTCAATGGGATCTCTTGGGTATACATCTGCATGGGAGTCAATGGGATCTCTTGGGTATACATCTGCATGGGAGTCAATGGGATCTCTTGGGTATACATCTGCATCAGTTAACTTCCATTATTGAACGCTCTCCAGCAATAGTTCTGAATGGAGCCCAGACAAAAAGGTGAGCCTAGCCTAACAGATCAAGACTTTAAAGGGAGCACTTTAAATATGAGCATTTACATGATGCTCTTATCTATGCTAAGTCTACAGAATTTATCCACCCCATTTTCCCTTCATCCATCCCCTCCTTGGTTGAACTTGATGGACGTGTGTTTTTTTTTTTTCAACTGTACCAACTATGTATTTATGGTATATGTATGGTATATGGGGAGTAGCTCTCCATTCCTACAAGCTATATGGTGGTTGCCCTCCTTATATCTTGACTCCAGTCTTACAGGGTATTGGAAACACTGGCAATGTATCCAATTTGAATGCCCGTAAACAGCATGCCCGTGTTCAGGAGTCCATTTACCAATCCTGTCTAAAATTTACACAATCAGGGAGAAAATGCAGCAAATTCAGCACACTGGTGCACAATGTGTGATGTAGATTCTGGATGGTGACTGGGCTTCACCTCTAGCAGTTGCCTTCACTGGGTCCTAACTGTGACTTCCAGTATTCAGATACCCCCAGGACTTACCAGTAGGAAAAAAAGAATGAGCAGAAGACAGGAGCAAGAAAAACCCACAGGGCACATACTGGCAGGCAACAAGAATGAGATTACCTATTCACCACTGGGTGACTGGAATATCTTTATTTATATAGTGCCAACATATTCCACAGCACTGTAGAAAATTTTAATGATGACAGCCAGAAAATATGACAAATGAAAGAAATGGCCCTAACTAATTCTCCCTAATGTTTCCCTAGAAAAAAACAACAAGAAGGCTATAGCCAGAGCTGAAAGGACTGGGCAAAAAATGTTTTCAAAGCAATTAGTGTCAGAAAATTATACAGATTTGCACATTCCTTATATTTAAAAAGAACTCAGTACTTATCAGCTGCTGTATGCCTTGCAGGAAGTGGTGTATTCTTTTCAGTCTGACACGGCGCTCTCTGCTGCCACCTCTGTCCGTGTTTGGAACTGTTCGGATCAGGAGAGGTTTTCCATGGGGTTTACTACTGCTCTAGACAGTTCCTGACATGGACAGAGGTGGCAGCAGAGAGTATTGTGTCAGACTGGAAAGAATACTCCACTTCCTGCAGAATATACAGCAGCTGATAAGTACTGGAAGACTTGAGATTTTTAAATAGAAGTATTTTTTCAGTTCTGTATAATTGTCTAGCACCAGTTGATTTGAAAAATATCTGGAGTACCCCTTTAAGGTTAACTTATTTAAATGACATTGTACAACCACACGTGTATAAGATTACAATTCACAGAGTGAGACAAGGAAATGTTTGACATAGAAGAAGCAAAAGCAAGAGGCTAAATGTCATGTGAATTATTTACACCTGCCGAGGACACCTCTACCGTAGAACAATAAACAGGTGAAAGCCTCATATCCGCAGTATAAAGGTTGAGTAATGAAATATACTATCTGTGTATAGTGTAAAAGGGCAAGGAGCAGATTAGCACAAGGTAGTAGGTGACCGTGATTTCTGCAGAAGTGTGTAAGTCAGTGTAAACTGTGCTATCAGGGTGGAAGTCACCCTCTCAAGTTTATAGAGTACAAACCAAGATCGTTCATTTCTACCTACACAACTGCATCAATCCAGTAGCTAATCTTCCAGAAGTCCTGGAAGCTAAGATATGACTTTACAGGGTCAACAAGTAAAAAAAAACAACTTTTCTGACACTTTAAAGTCTGCACTGTGTCGTGTAGTTATTTCCCATCTGACACAGCGCTCTCTGCTGCCACTTTTGTTGGTGTGAAGAACTATCCAAAGCAGAAACAACCCCCCAGAGCACTCCTCTCCTGCTCCTTACACTTTCTGACATGGACAGAGGTGGCAGCAGGGAGCACTAGAATGGAACTAATACACTACTTTTTGCAGGACATACAGCAGCTGATAAATATTGCAAGACTTTTTTTTTTAAATAGTAGTTTACAACTCTGTATAACACTTTGGAACCAGATGATTTGAAAATCATTTCCCCCTCCAGAACACCCCTTAAAGAAAGTCCGACCTCTGGCATTTGAAAAATGGGTTTTATATTAAAAAAAAGGGGGGGGGGGGCTGGGTTTCCAGTTAAATACTATGCCCGGACAACACAGAGCAAAGGGTCGGAAGCAGTTGGCCTTGTTATCCATGTAGTGGTGGCCCAGTGTTACTGCAGCCTCAGCTCCTATTGAAGTAAATGAAAGCAGAGGCTGCAGTAAGGCTGGGACACCACTACACAGAGCATGGTTCCAACTGGGGCCACCCCTGTGTTTTGTGTAGTGCAGACACCGAACAACAAGGCTTATACAATAAACTCACTGAATACAACTGTGTGCTCAAGGAGTAACGGAGCTAAAAGCCGCAATTGATGGATCTCCCTTTAAAGTGAATTTATTTCGCATATATCTAACATTATATGTTTTTTTTTTGGTGGACCTTCAAGATTAGAATAGATGATAATATTATGTCATCTCTAGTTGGGAGCAGAATATCAGTGTCCTCTTGGCAGCTGGGAGGACCCATGGAGTGAAATCACTTCTCATGGTCTATTCCAAGGATGAAATAGAGGCTGTGTCATTCCAGTACTCAGCACGAGGCTTACATATTCCATGGTGGAGCCCAGCCCTAGTTTTCCACTTGATGTAATGCCTGTAGTGTCACATACGGCTCATCCAGTGATGTGATGAGAACTCTTCATTCTGGGGGACCAATTATGACAAGTGAGTCAGAGCAGAACAGATGGGACCGTCTAGATATCTAAAGCATCGAGAGAAGGAAAAAAAATAAATATAAAGTGACTCACAGTAATTCTATCACTCTTCACAGAGGTCCCTTTAAGTCATGGGCTCTGAATACATATCTGATCTTAATATAAAACTCCTGGGGAATCCTTCTCTTGATAGAAACTCCATAGATATAAATAAAACTCAACTCGTGATCCATAAACAGCATCAGTGGTTCCACGTGGGTGTAGCCTAGTAAATAGCATGGCAGAATGATCTCCAGGGGCCTAATGGATAGCAAAATAGAATTATGAGATAGATGGCCGTTCAGTAGTATTCATGAACATTATTGGATCATGGCTGGCATGTTTGTAGGTCCTCAACCGATAATACTTTTGTATAATAATAAGACTCACATCCTTGCAGAAATTTATTTAAAAGGTACCCCCTGAAGAAGCCATGGTGAAATACATGTTGGGATTAAGAGAAGCAGGATACATTTGAGATTTCTTTTGCTAATATGGTGTCCAAACCTTTGTGTCATGAAATAATAGTCCTAATAATTTGATTGGGCTTAATACAACGGTTCAAGCCCCAAATTTTTTATGTCCTCAACTGATATGGTAAGCTATAAAGCTTGTAACAGTATGGTTTCTACAATTGAGCAACTTGTGACTGCTGGCTAAATTACACAACATTATTCAACTGGGGATTAGTGATGAGCGAGTATGCTTGGTCAAGCATAGTGCTCAATTGAGCATCGGGGTTCTCGATCGAGCTCCTTGTGGTGCCTGGGTAAAGGTGTCCATACACCTTCAATAACTGAGGGACATCAGTTATATATTCTACTGCAGTATTTCATTGCTGACATACTGCCGGAGTTCTGATATGTCTTGCAGAAATCTATTGCATTTTTTGATCAAATTTTTATATATTTTGTTGAAACATCCCTTCAAGGGACAAAATATATAAGAAATAACATGAAAAAATCAAATAGGTTAGGCAGGCACCCTCCACTCTGCCAGACGAAACAAGAGTGACAGTCTGCTCAACCAATCACTGGCTGCGACGCTGTCCCGTATCAATCAGCCAGTGAGACAAGAATGACAGCCTGCTTAGCCAATCATTGGCTGCGGTGCTGTTAGTGAGTGGCTAAGCAGGATTCTGGCAGTTGCGGAGTACACCGGACACCAGGGGAGCAGCACAGACAGGTAAGTATAGATGAGTGAATTTTTTGATCCACACTAAAACAATCTTTTATTTGTTTTAGTGTGGTTCATTTTAGGTTCAGTTTGGACAACCCTGAAACTTATGCTAAAGTTTGGCGAATCTGCTGAACTAAATTTTTGAAAATGGTGATGCTAAGCTATTTAAAAAAAGTTTGAAAAAAACTAGAAATAGAAAAACATAAGAAAGACTATATGAAATAAACATCGCTGCAATTGTATACAATAGAGATAACATGTCAGTTTTACTACATTGTTAATGACTTAAAAGCAAAACCCTTAAAGTTGCAGAATTGAATGTTTCGCATTTCAACATCACAATCTTTTTATTTCACAGAACATTTTATTGTGTACCCTAACGCTGCGTTTACACAGAACCTTTTTATATTTTAAATAGTTCACCATAAAACTATACATACTCAATACTACCACAAACATAATCATAGAATAAAGATCAATTTTTTTTATTACATTAATAGTTGTTGAAATTTTTTTTTTGTGTAACAAAAAATGTTTTTTCCCCCCTTTTTTCCAAATTGATAACCAATCTTTAGCCAATGGATTATATGTTCTCAAAATGGTACAAAAAAAATTACATTTGTGAAAAATTAAAATAAATCACAGGTCTCTGAATGTGGTAACAAAAAACACCCCCTTTTTGAGTTTTTATTGTTTAAAACTACTAAAATATGAGTAAAATCTGCAAATAAAAAAAACTCTGCACAAACCATTTCATTGTTGTTCTTTTCTTTTGCACTCCCACCCCACATATATATGTACATATAAATTATATGTAGCACAACATGATGCCACTGACAAATATAATCCATTATACAAATAACAAGTCCTTATATTGCTAAATTACTAGAGAAAAAAATATGGCTCTTTAAATAACAGTGATGAAAAAGAGGAAGAAAAATTCTTGGTTATTTTGGCCCAAATTGCACCTATACGATAGTATATGATAGGGTCTGTGTGGGAATATACAAAGATTCACATATGAGCACAAACTATTTGGGGGAGATTTATCAAACTGGTGTAAAGTAGAATTGTCTTAGTTGCCCCTAGCAACCAATCAGATTCCACTTTTCATTTTTTAAAGAGTCTGTGAGGAATGAAAGGTGGAATCTGGTTGCTAGGGGCAACTGGGACAATTCTACTTTACACCAGTTTGATAAATGTCCCCTAAAATTTTACATATACACACTCACTAGATACAGCTGAGAATGGCCAGGAACAGGATACGGCAAGGTGGGACCTTAGGTAGATAAGGCTATCGTCCCATCCTATTTTTTTTTTTTTCGTGGTATTTTCAACCTAAAAAAAAAAATATTATTTAATTATAAATTATAAAACAGCCATTTTACTATTGAGTTCAGTTAAACTCAATATTTTTGTTTGTTTTTGAGTCAAAATAATTTATTTTGAAGGGAAAAAAACAATGAACATCAATCTAGTGACCCAGTCTAGGGAGCCAGCAATCTTTTTGTGTTTCAATTGTTACATTTCAAGGCCCATAACTTTTCATTATCCAATGTAGCTGGGTTTGTTATCTGCAAGATGAGCTGTATTTATTATATCATGTATTATAGTTTATTCGTTAGCCTTTTTTATTGTTTTTGAGAGAAAATACAAAGAAAAACAAAAATAATCAGGTTGTAATACCACATACAACCTGAGGAAAGGGGTGGAGCTGTTTTTGCAAGAAAGTAGCTGTGTATTTTCTAATCCTGGAGAACCCTTTTAATGCAATTTATGGTAAAATTAGGGGTTGCCATAACAAAGCATAACAAAGCATTCATTCTATATAAAATGAATAATAAATAAACAATAAAAATCTTGAAAGGCAAGGAGGAAAAAAAAAACTAATCGAAATAAAAGGGAAAACTGATACCATGGGAAGGGATTACTGTAGACAAACAGAGATCTTGGTAATGAACAATACAGAAGTTTTATATTAGCAGGAGTACTTGTCGTTAAACTTAATACATATGTTAATTTATCATTATTTTATAAAGTAAGTAAGCGGCATGTACATAAAAGTGGGGGAAATATGCCTCAAAACTGACGTTAAAAAGACATCAATTATATGTATGAATTTCTAGGGACCGTCCACACTTGCAGCTACCATTACAGTTCCATACGAGTGGCTGGTGGTGCCCTCTAGTGGCCAATCTTTGTGTTTTTTCTGTAAGCGAAGTGAAGAAGTTCCACTGAGATTCCATAAGTCCTGATGTCATCCTCCTAAATGTGTCATCACCCGCAGCCGTCTCTACCTGCCACAGACTGCCTACACAGGACGGGACCACTCATAACCTTACAATTATCTGTGAGTGTTTTCGGATCGGATTTAGTATCTTTTGGGTCTTTGTTATTTATTTATTTCAATTAGTTACATTTTTGTTCAAACCACAGAAGCAACGTCCGATAACAGAAGCAAACAGGGCCGTCTCTTCATGCCCTGCCGGCTGGTGGTTCGCATCATCATACACCCCCCCCCCCCCCCCCCCCCCGGCACTGACCGGCCTGGCTCAGATACAGTTATTCCTTGCAGCAATTATGTCTTTTCTCCCCAAAAATATACGATTGTCAGTGTTTAGCCAAATCGTTTCCTGTGCACAGCGTCACCACTTACCTCCTTTTGGGCTGACAGTAAGCAGTGATAGAGAACACATGGCTGCTTACTGTACAGGAACAAGGACTCCTGTCATTGACAGGGGTCCCTGCTCCTCTACATAGCTTCCATGGTGCCCTATACTAGCTAAAAAGATGCAAAAAAAATACATGCTACAGATGCATGAAAAATATGGGGAGGGGGGGGGGTTTCACACGCACAGTGTTCAGATGTGATTTTTCATTCAGTTTTAGATGTTTCTTTTGTGTGCGTGTGTGTGGGGGGTAGTCATAGTCAAGTGGATCCAACATGAAGCTAAAATGTTTTTTTTTCATTTATACTTTCAGTTCCTTTTTTGAGAATAAAAAACTGCAGAGGACACCATTAAGCACCTTAAAGGGGTTATCCAGCACTACAAAAACATGGCCACTTTTCCCCCTACTGTTGTCTCCAGTTCAGGTGCGGTTTGCAATTAAGTTCCATTTACTTCAATGGAACTGAGTTTCAAAACCCCACCCAAACTGGAGACAACAGTAGGGGGAAAATGGCCATGTTTTTGTAGCGCTGGATAACCCCTTTAAGGCTATGTTCACACAATGTCAAAAATTGAAAATTAAAAAAAAAAACGTTTTTTAAACGGTTGCGATTTAACTCATTGCATTAAATGCATTAAAGTCAATGGAAAGACGGACGTCCAATGCACACAATGTATTGAATAACGGACTTTTTACAATGGACGTCAAAATAATGAACATGACGTCTTTTGCAAACAGCGGACATTTTTTATTATTTGTTCACACGCAGTTTTCCTTTTGTCACCTTTCTTTCTCCGCCTTTACTGTTCAATTCAATGGACTTTTCAATTAGGCCACACCGAAAGGGCAATTAGTAACCCCAAACTAAAATAATGTACCAATACCAGTCATTGGCCAGACAGCTAAATGACATCCGCTATTTTAGATTCAAAATGATGGACGTCATTTTAAACGGAGCTGAAAAAACGTGTGAACATAGCCTAAAGGAGTACTCGGGAGTACTTGGTTTCCAATGAACTGTTGCCAGAAAGTTATACAGACTTGTAATTTACTTCTAGTTAAAAACTCAAGTCTTCCAGTACTTATCAGCTGCTTTATGTCCCGCAGGAAGTGGTGTATTCTTTCCAGTCTGACACAGTGCTCTCTGCTGCCACCTCTGTCCATGTCAGGAACTGTCCAGAGCAGGAAAGTTGTTGTTTTTTATGGAGATTTGCTACTGTTCTGCACAGTTCCTGACATGGACAGAGGTGGCAGCAGAGAGCACTGCCTCAGACTGGAAAGAATACACCACTTTCCGCAGGACAAAAAGCAGCTGATAAGTACTGGATGATATGAGATTTTTAATTAGAAGTAAATTACAAATCTATGTAACTTTCTGACAGCAGTTGATGTGAAAGAAAAACTATTTTGCTGGATCAACAGTGATAGCAGAGAAGAGGTTTACCACCACTGACTCCCACAGCAAGTGACTGTGTGTACCAAGCTCCTGTACTCTGTATGATTATTATCACTAGTACAAAAATAGTGCGAGCACATGTAAGCGATGCATAGGCTGATGGGTAGGTGCCAAATTGGACGATCCAATACTGACGGCCAATTACTTCCAAAAGCCTGTAGAGCCCCTTTAAAGGAGGTTAGAGTAAAAGAAGGGATCCTCAGCTTCCAATCACTGTCCACAACTATGATTGGCTGAGTGGACATTTTCTGCATGTCGAGACATCACCATGAAGCATTGGGTAGCTGGGACCATCTGAGGCCATCCAGGGGCGTAACTAGAAGCGGCTGGGCCCCATAGCAAACCTTTGTAACTTTTGGTTACAACATTTCCATTGTGAGCACTCCCTTCCTTGGGGGGGGCCGATTACATCCCTGTTCTTGGAATCAGTCGGGGTGAGGCTATCTCATATAGGATAACAAGCCAAGATGGGACTATCCCTTTAAGTCTCTGTCCCCCAGGTATACGTTACTTCCACAATGGCATACTTTAATCCTAAATTTAATCTCCCTGGAGTTGAGCCACCAGCAACTCTTCTCCTTCCATAAAATAGGTCACGGGGAGATAATAGGGTTTAATGGGACTGGTAAAGCGCAGCCTTGCCTTTGTGACAGCCCTGTGTCATGACCCTTTCTCAGACCGTCAGGTCCCCAGGAGAGGAGACAAAACTAACTTTGTTCGAGCTGACAATGGTGACCTGACAGAGGCGAGCCGACGCAGCACATTCCCCATCATGCGATACGCCGCACTGGTTTTAAGTTGACCTATTTGAATTGATGGATCTTTCATTCAAGGTTAAATACATTCTTCTTGCACAATTGAAGCGTCCATTTTCTCCATGCAATACATCTGAATGTTTGAATACTAATGCCGGGCATTACATCCTGATACAATGGGCTCTTTTCATTGTCTGCTGCATCTTTTCAGGAGCCCTGTTGGTATTTTCAGCCCTTGTACTATTGTTCCTGAGAGTCCTCAGCAGACATCCTGTCCCTTGATGCATGGCTGCTGTTGTTGTCACGGTCGCTTTGTCCCATTTAATACAGGACATAGAAAGAAAGCAACCTGCCATTGTGTACTATTCGATTTTTTTCCCGGCTTTTTTTTACCTTAAGATTTTTAAGGGCCTAATAAAAGTAAACCAAGGACCAACATCAATATACAGATAGTGGCTGCAAAGAGGACGTTCACCTCTGGAGGACCTAACATGTCCATGCATTACATATAGGCATCGTGTAATACCTTATCTCTCCTGTGGGGATGCCGCTAAGAAATTGAACACTTGCTGCCAGAAAAAAAATTAGCCCAATATTTCTCAATATTAGGTATTTGGTTAAAAAGTGTAATAAAAAACAGTAATGTCACAAAAACATGCAAAAATCACATTAAGGCTATGTTCACACATGTATAGTATTTTATGGTATTTGTAGTATTTTATAGTAGTTTGGTCAGTATTTTTTCAACCAATATCAGGAGTGGGACTGACAAGATTTGTACATTTTCTGTGTTTTCAGTCCATTTCCTGGTTTTAGTTGAAAAAAGAGCAACCAAAAGAATGATGGAAATACTGTGTGTGAACATGGCCCAGGGCTATGCTCACACGCTGTAAAAATAACAGCCGTTCAGCTGTGAACGGCGATTGTTTATTGCTATCTACTGTCGGAATTAATGATCACGACCATTAATTCCTGGCGTAGAAGGGGTTAAAGGACAACTCCCACGAAAAACTTTTTTGGCTTATTTAACTTATATATAAAGTTACATAACTTTTTAGTGTGTTTAAATAACCAGTCTGGCCCCCTTCCCCACTTTCGGACCCCCGATTGGCTGAGCTTGCTGGAAGCCATGTGATGCACTCCAGCCAATAAAAAGGCTGCCGGTGCGCAAGCGCACTGGCAGCCTTTTCTCTCCCATGGACCCGGAAGTGAGAGACATCGCAGGGCGGTGGCAAGAGGTGACGTAGACGCGGACGGCTGGTTTACTGGACCTTTTAGATGGCCCAATATTCGGGCAGTAAGGGCTGCATGGACATCATTAGCGACGTCCATGTAGCCCTTGCCCAAACCTCTGATACCTTACCTCATCCCGCTCCGCAGCAGCTGCAGAGCACAGGAGAGAAGACGGGGAGCGGGAAGAGGTAAGGCATCAGGTGTTTGGGCAATCATCGGCCGTCGGTGCCCAACGATTTTAGATCCCAACCTAAACCAAGGATCGGTCAATGATCATTTCATCGGCTGATCGCTGTTTCTATTACACAGAGCGATAATCGCCGGAATCGGCCATGTTCGACCAATTATCGCTCCATGTAATAAGGCCCTTAGACAACCATGGCACTAAGACACAACAAGACCTGCCCTTCTAGAGATGCTCTGACCCAAGAGCTGACTGTTCACTTGTTTCTTCACATATCTCACTACTTGAGAGGTGTCACTGCAACATGGTAAAGAAGATCATCACTGTACCCACTGCACATAACATCAATAAGAGCAGATAAGCAATTTCTGCATCTGCCATTAAACGAAGGGTTAACTTTTCCCTCTGCTTATACCTCCCCTAGATGAGGCCTGCGCCTGCATGGATGACATACTAAACAGACACAATATCTCCGGGATTATTACAGGAAGTCTTTTATGTTTTTTATTCCAAGGAGA